>NC_142869.1:61998214-62308392 GCF_051225735.1 Oryctolagus cuniculus | reverse complement strand
ATATGATTTGCATAAGGTATGGAATTGTGACTTAAAGTTTGAATCTTTTTGTAAATGCTACATGACTGAGGCACTTGGAAGTCATCACAACAGCTGTGATCTAAATCCTCCATTTCAGCAAATGGTTATTGCAATAATTGCCTTACCACATTACCAAGTTGGGCTGTTTAACAAAAAATAATGACAATACTGGTATTTTTCGTACCAGTTTATGGTCATATAATTGTTAAATTATGGGAACTGGTTCTTGAGATAGAGAAAAAAATATGTATGAATGTGAAATAAACATTCTCTATTAGTAATGGTATGGATTGGGAATGATAGCACATTTTTAGCTGATTGAAGGGGAAAGATTAAAGTTGCCTACTTCATTTTTTGTGCTTATTTTGAACCATCAAATCTGATATTTGGACAATCTAGTGAGGTGATCAGAATTATGGAATCCTAGAATGACTAGCTACATAAAAACACTGCTTAAGAAATAATGCTTGCAATGGAAAATATTAGTAGAATGGGAAAATATTTTGTGATCTCATATGGTAATGAAAATGACAACAAGATAATGAAGAGTTCTGATTCCCAGCAGAGAATAAGTCTCCATTCCACAGAGTCTCAATTAGCGAGGAACATAAAAATGAGATTTCTACCTTTTACTATAACCTTGGTACTGCAGCTAGTGCTGCCAGCAGGATTCTGAGCCTCACAAATGAAATCTCCACTGTCCTCAGTCCCGAGATTGTTCATCTGTATGACCGCCACTGAGTCAATGAAGGTCATTCTGTATTTGTCACTGGCTGGAAGTTCATGTTCATTTCTGTACCATGTAACTCTGATTTCTGGGGATCCAGTTATCTTGCATTCAAGTCGTGCAGAATCACCTGCTTTCACTATTTTGGAAGCTTCTAATTTCTTTACAAACTTTGGAGGTTCTATAGTGTCAGGAAAGAGGAGATGGTGAGGGAACAGAAAAGAAAAAAAGTTAAATTAGATAGTATGTAGAAAAGAGAAAAACATGAGCAAAGTCCGGCAAGTATAATCTACTGTGTTAGAAAGAACATGTGCTCTTGATTGGCAAGACCCATTGTAACAGACTACAGAGACAACTAGAGCCACAGGTCAGACAGAAACATAAAACAACCAAACTTGCACACCTGTCACAAGTAACATTGTAGTACAAGAGTCGCTACCAACATCATTGGTAACATGGCAAGTGTATTGTCCAGTCTTGGAAGCATCCACTGAGTAGAGATTTAGGAAGCTAGTTGATCCCTCCAAGCCAATGAAACATCTGGGTCCAGAAGCAAGTTCCACATCATCCTTAAACCACTTTATTTTAAATGGTGGTGTTCCTTTCAGTACTGCCTTAAATTCTACCGTAGAATCAGGGACGGCTTGTTGTCGCTCAGGCTTCACTAGGAAGCTTGGTGGTTCTATAGATTTTTAAGAGAGATATATTTAATTGACTTTCTGTAGTTGAATTACTTTGAAAACACTCCTGAAAAGATGTATTGGCTGAGTATTTCTTAAACTCAATAAATATATATCTAAAGAAACAGAATTATTAAGATTTTAGCTTGAAAAGATATAAGGGTAAGAGCAATTCATTTTTAAGGCAGTCGCAAAGATGAAGGTGTAAAGAAATCCTAACCTTTCACAGTTAAGATGCCACTGCACGCGTCATCTCCTGCTACGTTCGACACCTTGCATGTATAATTTGCAGTATCTTCTAATTCCAGGTTATTAACTTCCAGAGACACAGTATTCTCGTGACATACAAGTCTGTATTTTGCACTTGTAGATATTTCTTTGCCATCCTTAAACCAGTGGGCACTAATAGGAAGTGAGCCAGAAACCTTGCATTCCATGTGAATAGAAGAGCCCAGAACTTTATCCATTTTGGTTAGCTTTTTAGTGAACGATGGAGGAATATTTTCATCTGTCCAATGCAAACAGCAAAATAACATCCATCAATCTGTCACTATTGGTTTACAAAGATGTATTATAAATAAGAGAAACTCGGGCACATATACACACCTAGCACTCTGAGGTAGGCGTCACAGCTACTGCTTCCAAAGTCATTTTCCACCTTGAAAGTATATTGACCACTGTCTTGCTTCATTACTGATTGAATCCTAAAACTGGCCACATTATTTTCAAAACTCATTGAGAAATATCTACTGGGTACAATTTGTTTCCCGTCTTTAAGCCATTTCACTTTGAGTTCTGGTGTGCCAGCCACCACACATTCCAAGGTCACTGGGTCTTTCTCAGTAACATCAACTGATTTAGCCTTCTCTATAATTTGAGCGGGTTCTGTAGTGAGAAGAAAAGTGTGGACGAGTTACATCAATCACTCCACTAGAAATAAGGTGTGCTTGTCAAATCGTCTCCATAGACTCATTTTGGAAGAGAATGGCTTACAGACCTTGTACTAGAAGGAAGGCGTAACACCTCTCAATTCCTGACTCATTCTTGGCTTGACAGGTATATCTCCCACTGTGTCCATTATCCACACTTCTGATCTGAAGTGTGGCCACATTGTTCACAAATGAAATATGGACATTATCATCTTCATCAAGAATCTGATCGTCCTTGAACCATGTTATTGAAATGGGGGGAGAGCCTGCCACAGTACCCTGAAAGGTGGCAGAACTTTTCAGAACGGTCGTGACATTGTCTATCTTCTTAGTGAAGGAAGGTGGTTCTGTGAGTAAATGAGAGAGCGTGAGAAGAGGTATATTTCAACTCCTATCCATAACCATAAGGTGAAAGAACATTCTAGAATTTTTACTCAATAGCCCTCTTCTGGAGTGTATAACTGACCTTTCAGGGCGACTCTCGCACTGCAAGAGCAGCTGCCGCCTTCATTGGCTATAATGCACTGATATTCACCAGTGTCTGAAGGGTCACACTTGGTTATGTGGAGGTTAAACACTGACACCCTGTCGGTCAGCGTGTATTTTTTGCCACTGCGAATTTCCTTGTTATTTTTCAGCCAAGTGACTTCGAATGGAGGTGTTCCTGTAACTTCGCACTCCAACTGCACATCACTATCTTTCACTGCTTCCACAGGCTTCAGCTCCCTGATGAAGGTGGGAGGTTCTAAAGATTCAAAAGGAAGACAGAGAGGAGCTTACTCAAGGGGAGACCTGAGGCCGGTCAGGCAGCACAGCCAGACTGGAAAGAGATTCTGATAACGAACCTTTCACTTTTAATTCAATGCTGCAGCTGGCTGTGCCCGCATCATTGCGAGCCTCACAGACATAAGTGCCGCTGTTTTCTACCCTGGCACCAGAAATTTGGAAAGTGGCTAAGCCATCGATGAAGGAAATGCCATGTTTCCTAATGTCTGTTATTTCATTTCCATCCAGATACCAAGAAACTCTGATTTCAGGGGTGCCTGTAACTTGGCATTCAAATGTTGTCGACTGTCCATTCCTCAGCACTAACACCGGACTGGGCTTCTTAATGAATTGAGGAGGTTCTAAAGACAGAAACAGAGAGTGTGATGTACAACATTTAAAAAAAAAAGGCCAATGAGCAAAGTGCATTCCTAAGCCTCTTTCCCATTCCCTGTCCCCCATCAAGAAAATTGAGCTAAGTAAGAAAGCCAGGAGGTGCAGGGAGCAGACCTTTCACAAAGAGTGTGGCTTTGCTGGTTGCTATGCCAACATCATTGCTTAGCTGGCAGATGTAGGTCCCAGCATCAGCAGCCTTGGCTGAAAAGAGTTCCAGGATGGTGGAGGTGTCATCTTTCCACACTGAGCGAGCTGCTCCCGAGTGCAGCTCTTTGTTGTCCTTAAACCACTTTATTGTCATGGGTGCAGTGCCACCCACAAGAGCCTTTAACTGAACTCTTGTGTTGGGATTCACATCTTGTGATTGTGGCTTTTCCAGGAAGTAGGGAGGTTCTGGGATGAAAGACAAAGAAGCAAAAGGAGAGAGGAAGATTTATTTTAGAACTGAACAGAGAAGGTAAGAATGAAGAAACGAAAGAGGAGCAACTTCTTGACAGAGAGAAATAAAAGCAGCCAACCTTTGACTGTCAGATGACCACTGCACTGGTTGTGCCCTGCCTTATTGGTGGCAGAACAAGTGTATGTCCCACTGTCCGTGCCTTCCAAATGACTGATCTCCAAAAAGGCAGTGTTATCATGAAAAGAGAATTTGTATTTTTCACTTGCTGGTATTTCTTGATCATCTTTGAACCACTGGATGCTTATGGGATGTGACCCAGCCACTATACATTCTAAGTCAATGAAAGACCCTTTAATGCTGTCCATTTTCTTCAGCTTTTTGGTGAATGAAGGAGGTATGATAAGATCTATTCAACAAAAAGGCAAAAAAAAAAAAAAGTAGGTTAATCTACTGATTGATATTTTCCCTTAAAATGAAAGAGAGATAAAGGATCTAAATGCCCAGTTCTGTCTATGGAAAAGCAATACCAACCTAGTACATTAATCCTAGCTTTGCAGCTGCTTCTCCCAATGTCATTTTGGACCTCAAAGGTATATTCGCCACTGTCTTTCTTTTCTGTAGAAATAATCTTCAAGACTGACACTGTGTCAGTGACACTGATTTTGTATTTTGGGCCCAAGGTCAGCTCTTGGCCATCTTTATACCACTTGGCTATAATCTCCTTAGTTCCTGAAAATTTAACCTGCAAGGTGGCTGGGTCTCCTTGGGTGACATCTATAGACACAGCCTCCTCCGTGATTGTGGCAGGTTCTGCAGAGAACAGAGGGGTAGATGTGGGTGGTGAGTCGCTCTGCTGAAAGGCTGACCTCTGCATTTGCTCCTCAATCCCAAGGCAAACCTTTCTCAACCAACCTTTTACTGAGAGCAATGCAGAACACCTCTGTATTCCTGCATCGTTTTTGGCCTGGCAGACATATTTCCCATCATGCTTGACTTCTATGCCACTGAGGTACAGACTGGTCACGTTGTTCTCAAAGGTCATTCTGATGTGTTCGTCTTCAGTGATTTCATCATTGTCCTTTAACCAAGTCACTGTGATTGGCAACGAGCCCTTCAGAGTGGCCTGGAAGGCAGCTGTGCCTCCTCGGAGGGAGCTGGTGCCCTCAATCTTCTTTACAAAGGACGGAGGTTCTAATAGAAGAATGAATTCTCAATCAGTACCAGCTCTATAGGAAAACTCGCTGCTTCTTTTACTAAAAAAGAGCTGACTCTGCAGAAGAGCCCATCCATCATCTGATCGGACACTAACCTCTTAAAGTCACCTTGGCACTGCAGGTGCTGCTGCCCACCTCGTTGGTCACTCGGCACTGGTATTCACCAGCATCTACAGCTACAAACTTGAGGATCTGCAGGCTAACCAGCTGATCCTGAATGAAGGTTTTGTACTTCCTACCGCTCCGCAAGATTGTATTGTCTTTGAACCAAGTGATCTCAAAGGGCGGTGTGCCTGCCACCTCGGCCAGCAACATGACATCATACTCCTTCAACACTTCAACGGGCTTAAATTCCTTGGTAAAGTAAGGTGACTCTATGGCAGAAAAGGAATAACTTAAGTTAACTGAAGGGAGGTCTGTGCTATGGGCCAATGGCTTTGGTAACCTAAAGGCAAAAGGAGCACAAACCTTTGACTATGACAATGCTACTGCAGTGATCGCTGCCAGCCTCATTTTGAGCTTCACACATGTACTCCCCACTGTCTTCTATGGCAATATCTGTGAGTCTTAGAATGGCAGTGGACTCCACAAATGACATTTTGTGTTTGCTGCTCTCCTTAAGTTCTCTGTCATTTGCAAACCATGTTATTTTAATTGGAGGGCTACCAGTTACTTTGCAGGCTAGCTGCGTGGCATCTCCCTTCTTTAAGAGCTGGGATGGTTCTAACTTCTCAACAAATGTAGCAGGTTCTGTAGAAGGAAGGAAGTGATTAAAAAATGTGGGAAAGAAAAAAGAGTTTATATAACAAAGGTGGCACAAAGATGTCAAGAAAACCATGCAAACCTTTTACAAACAAGTTTGCACTGCACTCCACGCCTCCAGCGACGTTGCTGACTTTGCACGTGTAGGTGCCTGAATCAGAGGTTTTCACTGAATAGAGTTCCAGGGAGCTCTCTAAAGCTTCCTTGGTAATATAGCAGCTTCCACCAGACACCAGTTCCTTGTCGCCCTTATACCATCTGATCGTGAGAGGAGTGGACCCTCGGAAAGTGCTTTTCAGGCAGACAGCAGACCCAGGGAGAACATCCTTAGATGCAGGTTTGGTTACAAAACTGGGTGGTTCTGAAGAAGGGGTAGAAGACAGAATTTCCAAGAGTTATGAGATGTGACCTAAGGGGAGAAGACTTACATTGAACAGCATCTCAAGTAAGAATGGGAGGCAAAGTCCCAGCCAACCTTGCACGATCAGGGCTCCACTAGTATCTTTGCTTCCCACGGAGTTCGTGGCTCGACAAGTGAAGTTCCCTGCATCATTCATGTCTACTCTGCTGATCTCCAAAGAGGCTGTGCCTTCCACAAATGCTATTCTGTATCTGTCAGAAGCAGCGATTTCTTTGCCATCCTTAAACCAGGACACCCTCATTGGCAGGGACCCAGCAATTTTGCAGTCCAGCCTGCAGGTGCCACTAACAACGCTATCCACATTGCGCAAGGGTTTGGTAAAAAATGGAGCAATGTCTCGATCTGTTCGTGGCACAAGAGGGGAGAAAAAAGGGCTCAGTGATTTATTTGTGGCTGTCGGTTGGATTTCAAAGGAATACACAGCAAACTTTTCTAAAGATACCAACCTAATACAGTGAATGTTGTCTCACAGGAGCTGCTGCCCACCTCGTTGGAAATCTCAAATGTGTACTGGCCACTATCGTGCAGTTCAGCCGAATAAAATTTGAGTTGGGCAACATTGTTTTTGAAACTTAGTCGGTACTTTTTACTGGCAACCAAGGGCCTCCCATCTTTGTACCACTTGGGCTTGAGTTCTGGAGTGCCTGAGACTGTGTACTCCAGTGTGGCTGGGTCTCCAGCTGTCACCTGGATCAGTTCTGCTCGTTCAATGATTCTGGCAGGTTCTACAATGGTAGGAAAGAGTTAGGACTTCGAAGTGTGTCTTAGGGTTTCACTTTTTAATGGAAATAGCAAGTCAAAGTTAGAATGTTCCTATACGAACCTTTCACTATTAATTCCCCAACAGATGTTTGGCTTCCGGCTTCATTTTCAGCCAGACATGTGTATTTGCCACCAAAACTAATCTGCACATCAGGGAGTATCAAGGTTGCCACACCATTGGAAAAGCTCATTTTGATCTTTCCATCTTCTTTGATGACCTCTTGTCCTTTCAGCCATGTGACAGAAATGGGTTCTGACCCCCTCACAGCAGCTTGTAAGGTAACAGTCTGTCCTGCTAGAGCCGTAAAATCATCTACTTTCTTTACAAAAGTTGGTGGTTCTAGTTAAAGAAAGAGAGCATGCAAAACATCAATTCTCAAACACTTTCAACACCAGTTATATTTAAGAGTTTTACCTAAATTATATTTATCTTGTCCAAACACCACTACTTCATAGTGTTAGTTAATTAAAAGAAACAGAATTTAAGAAGAATTACAATTTAATTCAAGAGATAGATGCATAGTAGATAGATGTATATCAGTCAAAAAACAGCTTAGTAGGTAATTGACTTTTGTTATCAAAGAATACATATTTACATTGGTCTCAGAATAAAGATTGCTTGAAATTCACTGGCTTTGCTCCCCAGTTCCAGGGTTGAACCAAAACAAAACCATTTTTAATGGATATGACAAGAGGAGAAAGTACCAGTTTTCATCTCATGGGTTAAGAAGCTATTTTGATAAATTTACCAAAGAGAGGTCAGTTATTTAAACACTAACCTTTTAATAAGTGTGTTGCGATGCAGCCACACTTCCCAACTTCATTAGCAACAACACATTCATATTCACCAACATCTGCACTATTAAAAGAAAAGATCTCCAGCGACACAAGAGACTTCTGGGAAAACAATCTGTATTTTTTACTACTCCGAATTTGTTTCTTATCCTTGAACCAGCTAATTTCAAATGGTCCAGTGCCTGAGACTTCACACTGAAGCAGGGCATTTGCTCCTCTTACTACATCCGTAGGCTCAAGAGTTCTGATGAAAGAAGGAGGTTCTACAAAAGTATGAAAGCTTTGTGTAAGTCATGTGGTCCCAGCAACTACAAACACAATCTTTCCTCGTAAAAATAACAGACTGAAAGTCAGCAGACAAACCTTTAATAACTATTTCAGTACTGCAGCTGTCGCTGCCAACGTCATTCACTGCTTCACATGAGTAATTCCCACTATCTTCCACTTTGACGTCCGTGATATCGAGTATAGCCTCAGAATGGACAAAAGACATTCGGACTGTGTTACTTTCACTAAGTTCTTTGTTGTTTTTAAACCAGGTGACCTGGATCACGGGTGAGCCTTTCAGCTTGCAATGGAGACGTGCTGATTCACCCGGGAGCATTAAGTAAGAGGGATCTACCTTCTTCACAAAGGATGGTGGCTCTATATGAAGTGTACAGAAACAAAAAAAAAGAAAGAAACAAAGAAAAAAAGAAAGATCTGAAGCATACACTCCACAAAAAAGGTAGACACACACAACAAAAAGGCATGACACACATCAGATATTTTCAGAAAAGGTCTGACAAAGCTGTAGTGTGTTCAATTGCTTTCCATCATTATAAAACACTATCCCAGTTTCCAGACTCAAACAATAAACTCTCTGTATGAAGAGCAATTTTATAAAAGAAGAGACTTAAGAATTACCTAGACATCTGATGATCTAAGAAGAAATTTTAAGCAACTGTTGTTAATCGCAGACATAACTTTAAGGAACTTTTGTTAAGTGAATTACGAAGAAGATTGGAAAAACACAATCAAACAGTGCCAGGGCTTCCCCAGGCCAAGACGCTGGCTGAGTGAAATTAACTTAATACAAAATGGGCTGTCTGCACCCTTGTTGAACAATTCAGCTACTAAGGCTTCCCTCCAGGGAAGGAAGTGAAAGATACATGCACGCGTCACTTACCTCGGACAGTCACGGAGGTTGAGGAGGAGCTGCTTCCAGCCTCATTTGAAGCTGTACACACGTAGGTTCCCGAATCTTTCAGTTTGGCCAGAGGAATCTCCAGCGACGCGATTTTATCTTCAAAATAGATCTTATAATCTTTCCCGGGAGGTAGTTTTTGCCCATCTTTGTTCCAGGTAACTGTGACTTTCCTGTCTTCATCTACTTGGCACTCAAGGCGGACCTTCTTATTGATAGCTGACTGAACAGGCTCCAGTTCTTTAATAAAATGTGGTTTGTCGATTACGATCAACTCAGCTTGACAGATGTCCGCTCCGAACTTGTTAGAGGCCTTACAAGAGTAGACTCCTCTATCTTGAATGGTAAGATTGGCAAGTTCCAAGATGTGTTTGTTTTCTACATCTGAAATCTTGTGGTTGGGTGAAGGGGGCAGTGCAGCCCCATCCTTCTGCCAGATGGTTTCGATCACAGGAGTCCCTGACACTGTGCAGAGGAATTTGGCTGCCTTACCCACAAAAGTCGTAACGGACTTAGGTCTGGAGAGAAAAGTTGGTGGATACGCCTCTGCAAAAGAAATTTTTCCAGCATTACATTCAGTCTCCCCCAAGGCTCTTGCTGTAATTATACAAGTGTGTTCCGAGGCAGGATTAAAAAAAAAAAAAAGATGAGCTACATCTTTAGATTGACAAGAGACATTATTTAAAATAGCAGCATGCATTAATAAGACCAGAAGACTTGTCAAAGGAAAAGGATGAGCGTATTCTTTAGAGAGAAGGGAGATATTGCTCTAATTACCCCTATCAAAGGAAAGAACAAATGTCTTTATTAAGCAATGTTATTAAAGATTTGTTCAGTACAGTAGCTGATTGTTTATTTGATAAGACATTCAGTCAATCTTTTAATTCTGCAAATTAGAAGTGTATGTAAGAAAAATAAAGATGTACTTGACTTTTTTCAGAGTAGAGATAGTAAGTGCTAAGAAGATTTAAATATTTCAGTAAAATCTTTCTAACCTCATGTCAACAACCCACAAATCCTTAAGAGGATTAACCTAGACTACACCCTCTAGGCCATTTCAAACTGGTCAAAATACTTAATAGCAGCAATTTCCCATTTCTATTCTGCATTTTGAAGCCAGCCTTTAGGAATCTCTTTCTGCTTAAGAAAAAAAAAATCCTCCTCCTTGTCCTTTCTTCTTATTACTTGAAGCTCAGATATCCGTTCCATTACTGAATTGGAATAATTTCGCTAAAGGAACCTTCAAAAGTGTCATTAAGAAAAACATCCCGTACTTGGTGTCATGGAGCCATTTGGACCACATAATGAGAACATGATTGGGTCCCCACAGGCCTGGTTTTCTTAGAATCCGGAGATTTTCTCGTATATGCAAAAATGTTGTAGAAAAGAGGAAACTAGAGAGGAGCCTGCCTTTTTCAAATCAAAGAGATGTGTTGGATTCGCCTTTTACCCTGATGGTATCTCACTGAAAAAGATCAGAGGACAGTTTCCTCCTGACAGCGAGCACATTGCTTAACTAGATATACTACTTCTACTCTCAATCCACAGTTCATACGCATTTTCTCCTGGGAGGAAGAAAATGAGAGAGAAAGAGAGAATGAAAGAAAGAAACAGAGAAAACAGAGAAAGAGCTTTTTTTTTTTTTTCTAATGAGGGAACTCAAGTATTTGATGAGTATGAACTATTTCAGAATTACCCTGTATGTAGATCAGGAAATGGAGAACAGAGTATTTGTGTAGTTGTTCAAATTTTTAAATGAATAATAAAGCAAGGGAGAGAATTCTAGTGTCCATTCTTATAATAGCACCCTGACTTACATTAGGATTTGTTTAACTTTGGTCCTGTGCTGGTTTTTATTTTTCAGGTTTTATTCTTAACTGGTTGTTTGGTTGCAAATTATTAAACACATTGGGGCATAATTTAATTTTCAGTAGCAGCAAACTGTCCTGAAGTGCTTTATATTAAGGGGCAAGACAGGCTCATCTGATTACTTAATATGGTCCTCAATTGGTCAATCACTTTTTCTTTGGCTGCTGTGAGAAATAAGACTGTATAATAATAATTTCTGGTCCCACTGAGACTCTGCCTTATCTAGCCACCATGTTACCATCTTCGCCATTGGTCTTTCTGGTTCTTAGGGCAAGAGCTTCCTGCACCTGTATGAAAAGCAAAATTGGCAATAACAGGAGATGAGGCGACCACATCAGTGCCAACATGTGGCATTTACCTGTCACAGTCAGTGTGGCGGTACAGCTGACGCTGCCGTACTCGTTAGAAGCTTTGCATGTATACTCGCCGCAGTCCACAACCTGGGTTCTCAGGATTTCCAGGGTGGAGACGTAGTTTGCAGACCGAATAGAACACTTGTCACTCTCGTAAATTTCTCGGCCAGCTTTGAACCACTGGAAGCGGACATTGGGGGCACCGTGGATCTCACAGGTGAATTTGGCCAGGTGGCCCAGAGCTACTTCCAAGGGTTCGATTCTTCTCTTGATCACTGGGGCAGCTGCAAAGGCAAGCAGAGTCTGTTAGCTTGTTTCTTTATCAGGCAGCCCATATTTGTCCCTCTCTTTTTTTCTTCAAATTTTTGTTCCCATAAGTGAAGCAGAACAGTTGAAATTGGTGAGACAGATTGTAGCAGTTTAAGACAAGTGCTGGAAAATGAGAAAAATCACTGGTGGCAAAAGAAGACAATGAGCGGCTTTCGACATATTCAAATGTTACTTTGCAGTGAATTGTGACCAAAAAATTACTACATTGTGATGCTATTGGCTTACATGCATACCAACATGATATATTCTTTAAATATACCATGATGACAGGGTATACTACAAACAATGTGAAAAAACACGATACATACTAAGTAAAGTGATGAAGTGAAACAACACGAAAAAATAGAGAACCAAAAAATACAAATAGACCACTAATCATGGTTATTTTGAATTTAGGGATTGCTGGTAATTTCAGAGTGGTTGGGTATTCAATGATAGTTTTTTATTATATATTATTTAGAGAATTTCACATAAAAAGAAACTAAAAGTCTGTTTACTGGTATTATGAAACACGAAAATGTTTTGTTTTGAAAAGAAATAGCACCATGGATATGACAACTTACTACCCAACAAGGCAATGGGGCAAAAGGTGAGTTCATAACCATGATTATGTCTGAGATTTCACTCTAACTGTGGAGAAATTGCATTATGGAAGTGGCAGACAAGTGAACATTCAGTGATGAAACCTAAATCATTACAATCCAGTGAATGTTAGAGCTTGATCCATTGAATCCTTAAATAGCCAACCTCTTTTTACTCTAACAGTGAGTTTTGCTGAAGTTGCTGTTTTTCCGTTGTCATTCAAGGCCTCACAGACATATTCTCCTTGATGGTCTTCTGTATTTACATTGTTGATCACTAGTGTGTATGTATTTTGATCTTGTAAACACTTGAACTTTTCATCTGAAGTCACCAGTTCACTCTCAAAATACCAATTCACCTCTTTAGCATTTGATATGGAGGATGTGAAGTATACAGTATCGCCTTCTTCAGAGATGGTGTCCACTAATGGAGTGTGTATAACAGGGCCTGCCTCTTTGGTTAAACTGGCCTCAGTGTCCTGTATCTTTGCTGTACCAGCTTCCTTAGTACCACATTTAGAAGACTTCTCTTCTTCCTCTGATGACTTGAGACTCTCCTCCTGTGTTTCAGCAGAGACAGCAGCTGGAGCAAGCTCATCAGTGCCAGTGGGAGTATCTATATCTTTGACCTGACTTTCCACACTAAAACAACTGACCTCTTCTGCAGGGACAAGATAGTTGGGTTCAACTTCTGGTTCCATGATTGCTTCAACCATCTGCGCATCTGAACAAGAATCCATTTCTTCCTGCAAACCTGTCTGGGCTCCTTTTTGAATTCTAGGATCCTCAGCCGTGAAGATGTTTATTTCCTCACATATGATAGAGCACAAAGCATCCTTGAGTTCAATGTTCAGGTTAGCCATTTGAGGATCAACGCCTTCAAGGGTAATGGTTACTTCCTCCATCAGGGACTTCACTGTAGTAATAAGGTAGGTGCACATTATGCATTTGGGCTCTTGGGTGAAACTTACAACCTTGATCTCCACCGTTTCAATGTTTCTTAACCACTCGGAGAAAAGACTCGGTTGCTCACTGGCTACTGCTGCTTGCAAAGCCTTGCGGATCTGCATTTTCAGGTTTGATCGTTGCTCTTCTGGAGTACCAGAAAGCAAACTCTCCTTGGAAAGAACATCCCTTTCCTGTACCTCCTGCACCTCCTTGACTGCCATGGGCTCTTTCTTACACTCAGTGGTTTGGTGCAGAGGCAACGCCATGTTGTCAGGATGCTCTTCCTTGAGCAGCACCTGCTTTTCCTCGTGTGCTAGCGGAAACCTCAAGGACTTGCCTTCTTCAATCCTAATTGCAAAATCCTGCCCTGCACTTTCCAGGTTATCTGTGCTTTCCATCTGGATTTCACCTTCTTCTGTGCACATGTGTTCAGAAGGGACCCGCGGCTCGTAGTTCACCTGAGGGATCCCAATGTCAGGACCCTTGAAACTTTCCACGTGTCCCTCAGCTAAGCTGTGACTCAGGGTGAGAGCACTCTGTGCCTCTTGCTTCTGAAGAGTCGCCCTTTGCTCTTCGTCCACTTCAGATACTGCCTTTTCTTTTGGTGAAAGTACTTCTTCAGCCACAGAGCTTGGACGGGAATGCACCTGGGGTTCTGTTGAAGATGGTGGACGAATCCCTTCAGGCTCAGCAGGCAAAGTTGTCAGAGACTCACCTGTTGATGAACTAGTTTGTTCTATGGACATTGTGCTTGGGAAAGTTTTTTCGGTATCTGATAGAACCACCTGAGATGCAGGCATTGTATCGTCTTTGGGCAGGGTTTCCTGGGCCTGGACACCCTGCAGCTGTAGGTTGGGAGGTGGTCCCTGGCTAGGCTGAAGGCAAAGAGAATCACGGATGGGAACAAGTTCCCTGGTGCTTTCAGGAGTGAGCACATCCTGCTCCATGACTGGGGAATGCGACTGCTGAGCTCCTAAAGGAGCCTGACTGCTCAGCCCATCGGTGCTAACACCATGCTCCCGGGACAGCTCTTGTGCTGCTTCTGCAATTAAAGCCGCTTTCAAAATGGTCTCCTTTACAAAAGCTGCAATTTCCTGCTCCGACTCAAATGCCTCAGCCGCAGGGTCTTTCAGTGACATCGGCTGAAAATCTCCAGCAGCCTCTGGGGTGGACTTTGCTTGGCAGGGGGCGTCAGTCTCGTCCAGGTCTTCCGGGAGCACCAGCAGCTCTGCAGCACTGGTGCACTCACCCCACACATTCTCTGCTCTACAGACGTAGAGGCCGCTATCTTCCTTCTGAGGATCATTGACGATGAATGTTCCGGAACCTTCCGGATTATGAATGATAGTGTAATAAACATTGGTGCAAAGCTGCTGCTCTTCTTTGAACCACAGCACAGTGGGGACAGGCTCTCCTTGCACTATATACTCAAAGATGGCAGGGAGCCCTGGAGTACAGCGAACTGGCTTTAGCTCCTTGAGGAAGTAAGGAGGACAAGGACCTTCCAGCTTTTTCAGAGATTTCTCCACTTGTGGGTCTGTCTCTTTGTGTCCCTCTCCTTTGGGATTTATTCTAAGATAGGCGCTGCATATTGCCTTTCCATAATCATTACTGGCCATGCATGTATACTCCCCCTCATCCTCAGATTTGGTGAACAGAATGATCAGGCTATGATCATCACGGTCAAAGACAAATTTGTAGTCAGCAGAAGGGGTTAACACTACTCCATTAAAGAACCACTGAATTTTAGGCTTGGGGGTGCCAATGACCGTGACAGACAGTTGGGCCACATCCCCAATGCTGATTTCGGCATCTGATATTTCTTTGATGAAAACTGGGACACTGCCTTCCTTTTGGGAATCGAATTTTGTTGAATGAACTGGAGGTTCAGACAAACGTTCAAGTGTTTCATCTGCATTAGATAACCAAATATCTGCATTATAGGCTTGAAGTTCTTCTTCCTCAGCAGACAAGAGAGAGCTAGAAAACTCTGTGTGGGGAAAAATGATCATTATTTTACTATAAAAGTTTATTCAACAAAAAATAAAGCCAAGGAATTAGGTACTGATTGACAGCCTTCTGCTTTATTTCTGGACTCATTAGATTATCTATTAATTATTATTAATAATCATTAGATTATTTATCAAAAAGACATTTCTAAAATTTTCTCAGCTTACCATATAAAGTTATGCAAATTATAGCTATTGTACAGATGCAGTTTCTGATCTACTTCCTTTCTTTATGTTGGACTTTATGTTCATAGGCTTTTCCTTGTGATAAAATCTCCATTCTAAAGTTTGAAAAGTTGTTGGCTAAATATTTATAATCAAAGAATCCAGACTTAGTTAAATCGACTTCTAAAAAGATCCAGATTATATTTGTGATATTCTTAGGAATGACCTTCACTGTTAAACTAAAGATAATTATTGCTAAATAAAACATAAAGGTTTTAGTCATTCACTCTGCACTGAGGCAATTATTAAAATAAGGGGCTACAAGAAATGCTTAATTTGTATTTGTAAGAGAGCTACTATTTTTAATTACTAGAAATGCAGGCATTCTTTTGCCTGTGTACAATGCCACACTGCTTCAAGAAAGCTTTCATAACGTTAGTCAAGAAAATAGAAGTATCAGAAGTAAGAGAAAATGACTCCACTTTAAATATTTGACTGTATTTTATTGTGTAAGAAAAACCTACACAGCATCATTGAACGTGATACAAAGCAGTAAATAGTAGATCCTCTTTAAACAGTTTCATGGATGACAGAATGAAAGATGTGATTTGGTAACAAGGAATTCGATTTTTCATTAAATCTCTTAGGTATGTAAAACAGTCTTGTTACTGGTAGTTTTATTGCCTTACCAAAAAGCAATTTTATTATTTTAGTACTTCATTGTATCCCAGGGAATATCTTATGCCTTAATTTCCTTCTATTCTAGTGTGTAAGCATTACAAGATAAGACTCAAGTGTCTGTTGGCTATAAATGTCCTATTAAAGCCTATGTATGGCATGTAAAAAACATATTCAGTTATTATTGCAATTAGTAAGCCATAAAACCAATGATTAATTCTACGTAAGTAATGGTGACCATTTAACTTGACATTTAATCTATAAGGCATCACTCATGTCAGCTTTCCCTTCACTTGAACTCTCAAAATATCTGTAAAAGGAATTCACGTGAATACACTGAAATACTTTAAAATGTTTTCCCTTACTTCAAATCATGGTGAATTAACCAAAGAAAAGATAGTAACATTCTGAAACATGAAAGGTAGATTTGAATGGACACATAGGAGTAGCAGCTAAAAATCATGGCTATACCCAACTGTGAACAACATGAGGGAACTTCAACAAACTCAAGGAAAATGGAATTAAAGGATAAGTATTTTTGACACAAATAGTTTTTGAAATCCAAGTACAGGATGGTTTTTCCAAAAATTCATGAAAAATGCATATTATGAAAAAAATCTAGGCATGGATTTCAGAAAATTTTGTATCAAAATAAACTTATTCTTTAATTCCACTTTCCACCAACTTTTTGAAGTTCCCTCATACAATGAACTCTTTATCCAGCATATGAGAAATTAATAATTCAGGCTTTTATGTATCATTGAGTCAGAAAATAAAAATCCACCTAATTATCTACAACAATTAATGAGTAAGTCAAGTGTGGGCAAGGCTGATTTTTCTGTATTCAGTCATTGTTATTCTGCATATCCTTAAGTTCAATGCATTTGAAACTAATGGAATTCTAATGAGCAAAATTAAATAGTCTTCTTTCTTCTGTAAATAATAATATATTTTCAGCCCTTCCTGAAAATCCAATTAAGACATTTTTCTCTTTTTTCTTCTCTCTTCCTCATTGCTTTTTTTTTTTAAATTAAAAAAACAAGTTTTGGATGATAGCTATGCTTATAATATTTGGGGATAGCATGTTTGTCATGTTTGTTATGACCTGAAAGGCTAATTAATTTTAACATCCATATGTGACTAAGAGTAGAATAAATCCTTATTCCTTATAGAGTTAGTCAAGAGTAGATATTTTAAGAATTGGAAGAAAGGAAAATCTATAACATCATTACAATAATCTGTTAATTTGCTCATCTTTTGCAAAACTAAAATTTATTCTAAATTATATTCAGGACAGTTACTACCAGGATTATATAGACCTGTGTAGTTGAACTGTCATCTCTGAAGACTTTTGGTCTATGGCCTCATTTTCAGATAAGAAAGCTAAATTTCTTTTCATTAAAACTTATCTGTGAAGATTTAGGTCCACATTGGTAGACAGGTACAAAGTTAAGGAATTTATAAATTTATTTAAATTTTGAAAAACAAATTAAAGAGTCACTTTAGAAATATATTTAAACATTTTAGTGAATTTTGATGCTTATGGATTTCTAGCTAGTTTTAAAGATGAAGTTCAGTAAAAAGGACAGGAAAGCTTATTAGTATTTATAAACAATTTGAAATATAAATTATAAATTATAATCTTGCCTCAATTTTGAACATATCTCACTTCCTTTTTTCTAATTTTAAAGATTTCAAAACCAGAAAACAGGTTAAAATATATAAGTTAATGTAATACCATTTCCTTTTATTTTCCCCAAATATTAAATTAGTGCTACATTTTACATTTGATGCCATTGCAAATATTGAAAAAAATGAGTTATTTCCAAGCAAAATCTTTACTTGCATATTATGTCAATGTCTAGATGAACCCTGTCCATAAAGAGGGAAAATTGGTCCCCTTAAAATCAGTATAATTGAAACAAGAAGAGGAATATTAAGAATGAAAATAGTTTTGAAGGAGGCAATTTAATATATTCAGATTGCAATGTAAAGCAGATTATAGAGTTAGCTACCAACTGGGCAAAGCTCTGCTTTGTTGTTGTTTGTTTGCCTATTCTAAGTAGAAGTAAATAAGCATGGGTTTGGATGCAAAAGTATTAACAGTTTCAAAAATGACTAATATTGGGAGAAAAGAGATTTTCCCTTACCAATTTCTCTCTTGGTCTTCTGGCATGGTCTTCAATTTTCTGTTCTACTTGTGCATATATAGCTGATCTGCTAAGAGAATGCATTCTGCCAACACACTTTGTGGAAGAAGAATGAAGGTAAAGTAACAGTGCAGACAGTTAGGGAGCCAAGGAGAAATTTAATTGTGCTTGATGATACACAGTATAATTGACACAAGTGAGGAGTCCACAATTTAGATGACAGAGTATTTACACGTATTACAGAGATGAGCTTTCCACATGGAGAGACTTCTTCCCCAGGGATCTTCAATGGGATGCATTCAAATAGAGTAGACACATTTGGGAGTTGGTTAGATCCATTTAATTTGGAAACTGTGAAGCCACTGTAATCAATTCTATTCCTTTAAGTTAGAGTGAGTGTTGCACAGGTCTCAGCCATTCCTGATTTGTTGGTAGCTACACACCTGTACTCACCTTCATCACTTTTTACTAAACTTGTTATAAATAGGTTGTGGAACCCGGTGCCACTTTCCTCTGCACTGAATCTCCCTCCCTGGACCAACTTTCCATCTTTATACCAGTAGACCGTGGGTCTGGGAGAACCACGAACTAAGCACTGGAAGTATGCTGCTGTGCCCAAGGGTGCGTAACAGTCAGAAATACCCTTGATAAACCTCGGAGGCCCTTCCATCACCTGGAACTCAAAAAAGCAGTCTGCATATTTGCTCTTTAAGACTAATTCTGCCTTCGAACTGCTTAAAGTCACTATGCTTTTCTTTGTTATCATAGCGAGTATTTCAGAATCGCCCATGGTGAGGAAGCCCCGACAGATGGCCTCGCCTGCACAATTCACAGCCCTGCACCTGTAGGTTGCACTATCAGAAAGACAGACATTTCGGATTTTAAGAGTATGACACCCCTTCTCTTCACTAATCACATATTTCTCATTATCTGGCTCAATATACATGTATTCTTTATACCACTGAACTTCAGGAGTAGGGATTCCTATAACTGAGCATTTGAACACAGCATCTGAGTTTTCTGGAATTTTAAAATCACAAATAGGCATTATAAAGCGAGGAGGCATTTCAAATACTTCTAAATCAATTTTTAAATCTTTGTTTTCTTCTTCCCTTGCAGCCATGTTTGGATCTACTAAATTCAGCGGGAGAACATCCAGACTCACGATCATGCTTTTATGATCAGGAGTAAATTCGGGAACTGTGACTATTTTCACTTGCTTCTCAAATTCCTTAACATCTTTTTCACTTAATTCCACCTCCAGGACAATTTCTTGAGGAGAGGGTGTTCTCGATGATGTGGCGTTGTCTAAATCAAACTCCATGACATGCTGGTGTGTTACTGGAGGTGGGAGCGCCACCGCTCTCTCTTCCCGGGGCATTATGTCCACCTTCGCGAAGCTCTTTGCTTCTCCTATGATGTTCACAGCATGGCACATATACTCTCCCCCTTCTCCTTTTTGAATGTTGGAAATTTCCAAAGAACACACATTGCCCACCCTTTCCATCCTGACTCTGTCATCCGGCTCTAGCAAAGATTTATTTCTATACCATTTCACGCCAGGAACTGGGAGACCTTCAACTTCAACAATGAAGCCTAATGTTGTGTTTTCATAGATCTTCCTTCTTGTCAGAGGTTCAATAAAAGATGGAGGCATTTCATTGTCTTTTGGCTCAATGGCTTCATTGGGTGTTCCAAATGAATCGGAGCGGCATATATCGTAAGGTGATGTTCGCTCTTCTGTGGGTGTGTGGAAATGCTCAATCGGTGTACTGTCTTCTCTTTCTATTTTGGATGGATACATTTCAAATTTTCCAGTGGGATTTGGTCTTCCAGTGGGAATAAAATCTCCCTCTAGAGTCTCCCCTGGGGGTGTGGAGTATCTCTCTAGAGCTTCCCCTGGGGGTGTGGAAAATCTCTCTAGAGCCTCCCCTGGAGGTGTGGAGTATCTCTCTAGAGCCTCCCCTGGGGGCGTGGAGAATCTCTCCA
Organism: Oryctolagus cuniculus; assembly: GCF_051225735.1. Classification (NCBI taxonomy): domain Eukaryota; kingdom Metazoa; phylum Chordata; class Mammalia; order Lagomorpha; family Leporidae; genus Oryctolagus; species Oryctolagus cuniculus. The sequence goes on along the minus strand of NC_142869.1, from coordinate 62,288,262 downwards.
GTGTCTCCCCTGGCGGTGTGGAATATCTTTCTCCTATCTCGCCTTCAGAAGGCGTCGAGTATCTTTCAGTAACTTCCTCTGAAGGGGTGCAATATCTCTCTACAGTCTCACCTCCTGAATTTGTTGCGGATTGTTTAGTTGTGTCTGAAGGATTAAAATATAAATCAGGGGACATTGGAGACTCAAAATGTTCAACAGATGATGGTGGGGTATAAAACTGATCTAACTCAGAGATTTCTTCGCTGCTGGTACTCCCCACGTCTATTGAAATATCAGATTCAGGAGAATAGGGGCGACCAAGTGGCTCCTGTCTCTGGCTGTAATACTCATATACAGTGTTGAAAGTCACTTCTTCAACCTCCATTGAAGTGACCGAGTCCCTCGGAGCAAGCTGGGGCTTGGGTTTGGTGTCCTTAGTTGCAGGAGCCTGGTGCTTTCCAGTAGCAAGGAGGTACTGTGTTAGAGAGGCCTCGGACTCCACCCCATCCGCTGGACGTGCCTCATCCAGTGTAGGAAGATTTTCAGAAAAACAAGTTTCTGTGTTTTCACTTACAGTGGAAAAAGAGGTTTCATCCTGAACTTGAGCTTCATTACATCTTTCTTCTTGAACTTGAGCCTCATAGCATCTTTCTTCTTCAGGGCTATCCGTTTTTCCACTTATTTGTTCCTCAGTCATTAAGAACGGTAAACACTGGCTCAGGGAGAGTTGCCTGTTCAGTGGGTCTGCCTCCAGCACCCTGGCTCTGTGGTCTTCCAGAGTTCCCTGTGGGTCTGCCTGGACCCCACTCTCCTGCCTTGGAAATGATTCCGACTCTGGTCCTAACATCCATTCTTGTTCCCTTTCACAAGCCTCTAAGAGCTGTTCTTTGCTGGCTGCTTTTTTCAAGTGTGAGATGAAACTTCCGTCTCCATTTTCTAGAACACTGTTTTTTTCAGAAACTTCAGTTTCCTTTAGATCATCAGATGAGGTTTGAAGGAAGGCACACGACTCGCTATGAATTTCTTCAGAAAAGGATCTAAGAGAAAGATCTGTTTTAGACATTTCTACATTTTGTTCCTGTACATGTTGGGCTTCCTTTTCTAAATAAACGGTATTTTCATCAATACTACTTTCCTGCACCTGGATTCTGTCAGAATACGCCGGACTAGAAGAAAGTTCTTTACTGGTTAATGCGTTGTTTTGCACTACTTCAGCAGCACCATGGGAATCAGATGCTAATGGTTCAGGGCCCAGAATTTCTTCTTTGTAATGTATTTCCTGCTGTTGCTTAGTTTCTTGTCCTTGGAGCTTCTTAGTTGGATCTTCTAAATGAGAGTACATTTGTTTTAGATCAAATACAAGGCACTCAGTATCAGTTGGCTCAGAAGCAGCGTGCTGGATTCTACAATAAGCTTCTGGCTGGCCACTATCCAACTTTTGGAATTTTACATCTGCACTTTCTCTTTGAGAGTGAAACTGCTTTAGGTCGAATGAAGGCGGTGCTTCTTGTTCAGCTTTCTCAGAGACTGCATGTTGATGTGTTGGACCCGTTTCTTTCTGTTGTTCACTCTCTTGTACTTCTAAGTCCTCTGGAATTGGAGCGGAAAGTAGCTTTAAATTCATTTCAATGTGAGAAGAGTCTAGTCCAGAGTCTGGAGACATTTCTTCTGCGTGGTACATATTTGTGTTTAGATTTCTTGACCTTGACTCTCTTTGCGTTAATGAAAAGTCTATGGCATCACTTTTTCTTTGAGGAGGATTAACAAATGATTTCCTAGTAGGTCTCTTTTCTAGAAATCCTTTTTCTGTACACTGCAGTTTTTCAAATGCAATAATTCGATGCTTCACCTTTTTGCCCAGGTAACGTCTCTCTTCACCAAGAGGTGCTTCATATACAGTGATAGGCAAGTCTTTTGTCTTGTAACTGTCAGAAGGTCTCTCAGACTGGACATTTGGTAAATAGTCACTTTGTGCATATTCTTGCACATTTGCCCATTCTGTTTCACCAAGTTTTCTAAAATCCTTTCTTACCTCTCTCCTAATATTAGCATTACTGAAATCATCAACAAATGGAAAGACAGTACCCTCTGCGTGGTGCAGTGCTTTCTCACTTACATGTTCTTCCCTCCCTTCATCCTGACATCGTATGAATTCAGCCCTCAGAGGCTGGTTCACTATTATAGATCTAGAAGCACCCTGCATAAACCTGGGTAGTCTTTCTCGAGAAAGTGTGCAGCACACCTGTTCTTTCCTGGGTATCTGTTTAGTTGTCTCAAAGCTTTGAAAGCACTCCTTTATAGAGTATTCTTTTATATTCAACTGGGGAACAAAAGGATCAACTGGGTAATTGTAAAAGTGCGCCCTTTCAGATGCTGCCCAAGTTTGTGCTTGCTGATCTCGGGAATAATGTACATCAGTTCCACCAATGTTTTCCAATTGACTGTATTCCCTGTAAGCGACAGGTTCCACTGATAAATCCAAAACACTCTCGGCAATTCCTGAATTATTTTCAGCAACACATTTATATTTTCCAGAATCTTGAGAATTAACATCAATAATAAATAATCTGTGGCTCCCATTAACTTCTTCAAACTGAAACTTCTGGTTTGGCTTTAAAAGGACTCCATTTTGAAACCACATTACAACTGGCTGAGGCTCACCAGATATTAAACATTCAAGTACTAGAGAGTCCCCTTCTCTACACCTGGCATGCTTTGGCATTTCTTCTAACATTCTTGGTGGCTCATTAGTAATATCAGATGAAAATTTGAATTTGTGTTTTGGTGACTGTACAGCTTGGCCTGGAGCCATTGCTTCAGGTCCCCTGTCCTCAGACTGAAACATTTCTCTCACCTCTTTATCCTGCTCTGGGGTGGGAGTAGCTGCTGTTACCTGAATTTCTACAGGAAAGGAAAGCAATTCTGCATCTGCAGAGGGAAGGCCCAGAGGGTTTGATTGCAACAGAGAGAAATTTTCTTGGCCTTCCTGACCCAAATGTGGGTAGATATCCTTCGCTTGGTCAAACACCAACGCCAGCTCCTCCTCTTCATCTGTGTAGTCATGGAGCACAGGGACCTTATAGGCTTCAACATAATGTCTTTGTTTTGCCTTCACTGTGAGGACAGCGGTTGTTTTCACTGTTCCATATTGGTTAAACAGCACACAAGTAATGGAACCTCTGTTTTGAAGATGAACAGAGGGGAAAGTTAACGTGGAATAGTTTTCCAGAGTTTGAGTGACAAAGCCTTGATTGCGTGGGATTGGTATATCATTGTTATACCACGTCACAATGGGTTGAGGGTATCCTTGAAAATGACAGACAAATTGACAGCTGTCACCTTCATACACTTCCTGAGACTCAATTTCTTGGAGAAATGAAGGCGGGCAACGTTGTGGATGCCTTTGGAAATAGCTTTCAAAGACTCTTGTGGTTTTCTCCTCTTGTTTAGTTTTGAATTCATCAACTTTTGTGGGAGCAGAGTACTGTGACTCTCTCAAATCATCCTTTGTGGTTCTTTCGCTCTCTCCATCTTCATTTGCTTGGATATTTACCTGAGTACCAAAAGATTCACTCACATATGGTATGCTAACTTGGGACACCTTTTCAGGAGTCTCATATATTTCTTCATGCTGACATGTATTAGGGATACATTCAGATGACTCTCCAATGGAAGTACTGGTCACTATTTCTCTAAACTCTCCTGATTGGGTATTTTCACTCACAAGAATCTCATCATATAATTGGTCTTCGGGTAGACTTTCTCTGAGAAGTGTTTCTTGGCTCACTCTTACTTCAGTCTGGAGAATTTCTTCATCAACAGTAGTTAGAAAGCTTGTGGGAGGCTCTCCAGGTTCCACGGTTTGATCCATTTGAGTAGGAAGAGCATGTGGCTTTTGGATAATATCTTCAGTTGAATAATCATCCTTATCCCTACTTTCAGCTAGATCAGACACAAACGAACTCTCCACTTCCTCTCTAGTGAGCAGGGTTTCCTGCTCACTAGCGTCACTTCCCAAAGTTCTTGCGCTTATCTCAGATGGCATTTCTAAAAGGGATACTTTCTTTTTCTCCATTAACATTTTCCTAGCCTCCCGTAAACGCTGCAACTTCATTTTGGTCTCCTCATCCAGGAAACTTTCACCTACGTTAAGCCATCCTCCTATGTCAGATTGATTTTCTAAATATTCTTCATCATACAAGAAATCTGTCTTCTTGCCAGGGCTCGCTGACTTAAAGTGTATCGTTCTCATCATTCCCACTTGTTCCACATCTTGTTTTTTGTTAAAGGGAGATCCAGTAAACCTCAGGTCAACCTTTAGCCTATCTTCTCGCCTAGCCACTAACGCCTCCATGTTTTCATGTGTCTGTTCTGCCCTTTTCAGAAACTCTAAATACTTCTCATCCTGCCCTTTCTGGATAACAAGCAATGATGCAGTTGATTCGGCAGACCCTTCGCTATTAACTGCTAATAACCTGTAACTCCCAGAATCTCTATCTTGGACCCTTTTAACCTCCAAGCTGGAAGAGTGATGATGTAAATCACTCTCAGTTTTTATTACCCGACGAAGACCTGTTGGGATAGGCCGATTATTATGAAACCAAGTTATTTCTGGAACTGGACAGGCAATTAAGCTACACATAAAAACAACAGGTTCCCCCTCTACAACATATTTAAATGTAAGTTTTTGGGTAAAAGAAGGCTTGAAATATTCTGGCCAGGAGCTTGTAGATGATATTCTGTGTGCATATCGTTTAGCAGTCATGGAGCTGTGGTCCAAGTCTTCAGAATCTGAAAAGGCATCACGTGTGTCCCTCTCTGAGGGTTCAGATTCCCCCTCAGAGAATAATTCTGGAAAAAAAATAAATTATAAGGTATTTTACTATTTTCCATTGTATTGGAAAAAGTTGAAAATAAATGAAATTGCAAAATAGGAAATGAAATAAAGTGCATGCTACAGATCTCACAAATCCATAAAAAAATTCACTCACCATATTTGTTCGAATAAACGCAACACCATGCTCTGTTTAAAAGATTCTGACACGAAAATCGTTCGTTGTCTGGTCTTTTCTTCAAACTGTTGAAATTTCTTCTTGAACAAGCAAAAATGAATTTCAAAAATAACATGTTCCTGTGCGTATTTGTTTTGAGAGCAGGACAACTTTGTTCTTTTGATGGCTAAGAGAAAAATCTTACCTGACTTGCAGAGAGTGGAATAAACGCCCTTTCTGATCCTTTTGATTATAAATTATTATTTTTGAGAATTAACTATTTGAACAAATATGCAAGTACTATAGCTATAAATTATTAGCTAAAATAAAATGAGAAGGCGTTTATTCGAACTAATACAGCCACAAAGTCACAATGTTATGCAAAGAAAAGCAGGCAAAAAGGATCCCATAGGCAGCTATCTGCAAGCCAGTGTAAGAGACATATCCATGTTAAAATGATCTGTGTGCATGAAGTGTAAACCGGAATTGGAATGTAATGTCTTCACACATCCTAAACACAGTAGCACTTCCATCAGAATTCATTCATGACATTGCATTCTGGGAATGACAGCTAGGATACTGTCGCCGAATTTAATTCACTGTGATTTTGAAAACAAACTACTTCATGATTTCATGCATTAAGATGACAACTTTTTATAATACACACTTTTAGAAATGGCTGCAAACATGAAGTTGAACGTGGCTGATAAATTTTAAATACAAGATCTCAAATTACCATACAACAAATTACTGTGAAATGCATGTAACCATCAGCATACTAAACCAGGCATGCAACATAGTAATATATACTCTAAGAGATATATTTGTACATCTATATCATTTTTCTCAATAATTCAAAGAAAAAGAAGGCTGCTCAAGGATTCTACTAATCCTTCAGAATTTGTACTTAAATCTCACATTCATTATCACAATACCTTTCATCTCCAGTTCCATCCCCTCATGCAAAAACGGTTCATGGGCTAAAATGCAAACACATATAAAGAGATTTTTAGTATTTAATTGTATACATTTTGGAGACAAATTCATGATCTATGTAATTAAAACTTTCTTCTTATACTAAGAAAAAACTGCATCTCCGAAATTCACCAAAAAGTTCATGCCACACAAGTCAATGAGCTGATGAAGTACTTGACAAGGTTCACGGGGAGATTTAAAACATTTTCATTTTAGATTTTCTATGGAATTTCCCACTTTTAGTCCCATAATTCCCCCATGCCTTTACATGCACTCAGAAAAGCAATCCACAAACTAAAGGAATATTCTTTCGTTAAAAAACATCCTGTTGACTAAGTACTTGCTAAGACATGAAATCACATTTGGAAGGGGCATGCACTTTTTCACTTGTTACTTTGAGATGAGGGCTATTCTCTCTGTAAAATTCAGCTTTCTGGCTCGTAAAATCTTTCATTTGAACCACTTTTCAAACTTCACATAAAGTCCAACTATGTATTAAGGAGCTGTACAAAGACTTTGACTCAATATTGCTTTTATTATAAAAGGAACAGGAACAGCTTTGGACACAATAATTTCCGGGAAGCTTCTCGGGACAAGTTAGTGCCCTGGTACCACTCTTGTTCTGCAGTCCATGAGGCTCTGTGTCTGCAGACTTGATTGCCTTGCTTCACTTCCTTGTGGTCTTTGGCATGGAGTTAATGACAAATTTGATATTTTCTTTGATGATTCTCTTTTGACTTCATGTGTTGTTTTAATTTGCGACTTATTGTTTTAATACTTTAGTGTCTGAACCAAGGGTAATTTTTTAACTGTTCTGGTTTGTGATTCTTTTGTTAGGTAAGAATAAATCTAGGAAAAGGTATAAATTAGCTGTGTTTATAAGAAGAAAACACATACTGAATGTAGAGAAGATGGAATGTCATTAGGATACAAAGAAAAAGTTTAGTCCCAAAACTAATATATCTGACATTCAAGCGCCATACCATGGCATTTTTTTTTTTTTTTGCAAGTGAATTGAAAGGCCTGAATTTCCTCCCATGCACAACAAAGCTAACTTTAAACTACACTGCTGCAGAAACTGTCATGGCTGTCACCTACAGGCCTCATAGACAACATCTCCAGATAAATGGTCTTGTGTGATTGCTGTGCTATCTAGCAGCTGCAGTGAAATTGAGAGCTAACTCCCAGCATGGTAGAGTTTTCCATCTCATTTATACAACTGACCTCCATTCATAAGACACTCCCTTTGTTAGTTATAGAAAAAGAACCAGAGATAGCTACAGAACATAATTTGAGATTACAAAAGAAAAAGGTCTCTTTGGTGAGTGGGTGTTGTAGATGCATTAAATGAATCACAGAGCTCGATTCCTTCTGCTGGGCAGGAACAAAGACTATTACATCAAAACATAACTGCAGAGATGGCTGGTCACATAGATAGCAAGGAGCTATCCCTTGCTTGTCTCTGACACCTTAACAATAATATGGCCAGGGTCAGGGAGAAACTTCAGGCCATGTCCACAGACTCCTGGAGAGGTCCGAACTTCTTTCACTATGAGACTCAGTGAAAACTCATTTGCCCACAGACCCACAATGCCAGCCTCTAGTACCTGAAGAATACTTTCCTTGTTCCATGAGTATGAAAGAAAAAAGCCCATGGATGCGAGGAAGAAGTCATCGCTTTCCCAGGTATTCCAGTGTTGCTCCATTCCAGACAGAATGGAGAACTAAGCATAATCACAGCAAAAATAATGATCTTCCTACAACAAAATTTTATAATTCCAGGAGGGACTAAAGTTGGAAAAGGAGCATCATTTATTAAGAAATACCTAGAGGCTACTAATTTTGGTCCAGACAGAGTCTTATTATTTTCAGTGCCCAATTTACTATTTTCATGGCTTCCTTAAAACTGCTAGGGCTGAAAATAAACGGTAGGTAAGAATTGAGTCCCTTACTGTTGAAACAATAAAATTTATATTTAGCACAGTGTCAGGTACAGTAACAAGTACTAAGTACTTGGTGAACAAAACATTTTAACCTTTGGTACACGATCTAGAAGGCACATTTGGTAAATATTAGAAAAAAAAAGTAGCACAAATGAAATAAACCTTAATTCTCTGAACCAAGATTCAAAAGAAATTTTCTGAGTCCAGACCAGAACCTTAGCTTTTCATGATGAGTTTGACCAATGACCTGGCTGGCTATCATTAATCATTTATGAACAGAGCGCTAACTGGAGATATTCTGATTAATATATCCATTGTTTTAATTTGTATGGCAGAGAAACTACACGAAGTGAAGAAGATGAAATGAAGCAAGTCACAGCCAAAAATCAAACAGCCACCTTCTATGCTTAGCACTGCTGACATTGTCTTCTCTCCATGGTCACTGTGGATGGTTCACCTGGCTAGTCCTCAGTCTGAATATGAGCTATGACATTGAATATTTGGAGATGGCTTCACTCTCTGATTCCTCCATCTTTGCACCTTCGTGAGTCCAGGTTACATCAGTGGAGAGTTCATCTTCTAAAACGCAGAGGAACTGAGCAGTGTTGCTGTACCATATGGTGAGCTCCTGGAGAGGCAGGAGAATCTTCGGTGCATCACACACTGATTCTTCAGCACATTTCTCAGAAACCTAAGTGTTTCCTGCAATTTCTGAAAAGGGCACGGTGTGGCACAACTCCTATCTCGAATAGCTATGTGGGTGGAACTTTGAGACACTCTTAAAACCTGCACTTTATATTCATATGATGATCTTTGAAACGACTTAATTTCCTTTAGAGATATCCTGCTCTCCTCCTTAGTGAATGAGGAATCTGCCACTGCCTGGGGCTTGGTGGGCTCTCTTCTATCTTTCCCAGGACCTTGCCTATTTAGAGTTTGCACTGTATAATCAAGTGACAAAAAGAAGAAAAGATGATTCAGATGTAAGCTTTGTCACTTGGCTATGTTAGTAACATAAAATGGCACAGAAGATGAAGATGAAAGACATCATCGTCATGTGGAAGCAGCATGCCAGGTGCAGCATGCTCTAGGATGTCAGGAAGTTCATTCCCAGTGACCCAGAGATGAGTGAGTGGTGAAGCCTCTCGCGGATGCCATGCTGTCTCTGGTTCCTTCCTTCTGGTGCCACTGCAGCCATCTAGAGTGATATAAGCTCAATCTCACCCCACCCCATCTTTTAGTTGAATATATTTGGGATACCACTTGCCCTCTGTCCATCACATACTTTATAAACAATATACAGAAAGTAGGTCATTTAGCAATGTAATGTTGCTTAGAAAAGTAAAACAAAACAGAAACAAAACCTAAGCAAAGTTGGTCCCTAACAAATCGATATAACACACAGAACACATACTTCAGTTAGATTTAAAGTACAGGGGTTAACTCGCAATTGAGGGCTTGGGGGTACTTTCTGGGTGTTACTCTATTAGTGAAATTATGAGCAGACCACAGTTCGCATGAAACAAACAGCTGAGACTTTCATTAGTCAAAGTGGGGCAAGGCCATATGCAGCAAACCAGACCTTGAAGCAAGAAGGGCTTTACCTTTCGGAGTCACTGTGAGTGTAGCTGCACAAGTGGCTTCCCCAGCACTATTGGCTGCTTTGCAACAGTATTGCCCAGCATGCTCTGAATAAGCGTCAACTATAAGCATTAAAGCCATGCCTGTGGACTCCTCAAAATGGAAAACTACATCTTTTGTTGGCAGAATTGGTTGCTGGTTATGAAACCATTGGATTTCTGGCTTGGGAATTCCAGAAACCCTTGCATGAAAACTGACTGTCTCCCCGCTGTGCACCCTGAGGCTGGAGAGAGGCTGGATGAAGATGGGCTTTTGGCCAAGGGACTCCTTCTTAAATGAAACTGCTGAAGAGACATGCCATTGGGAGTTTGATGTAACTTCTTCAAATTTGCTAAATCCTGAAAAGAAGCACGCCAGTGTTTAATGTCTTACCCTACATTGAAACCAGAACTCATCTGGAGTTGTCTACAGATGTGTCACAAATTTCAGTGATGGACTTGAATCCAGTTCAATCACAATGCCTTTCTATTGTTTGTCAAGACAAATTTGAAATCACATTCCATTTCCCAGGCGAGCAAGGTGAGACACAAATGGGCTTAGAAACATCATGAAGGCAATAGAGGAGTATACAATGGTTCGGGGATTCTTTCCTCCCCTGGTTGTAAAACCAGGTTTTCTGTTTTATAATCTACTTTAAATTTATTGTCAAGAAAACATCTAATTCTAGCAAATTTAACTTAAGATGGAAAATTAGGAAGTTTCCCTAAGTCCTGTGTATATGTGCTTACTTAATGCTAAATAGATTATATTCATTCAGAAAAAAAAAAAAAAGCCTGACTCTCTAAAAATATTGCTACTGAATCAAAATGCCCCTTGCTAATGAGGAAGTGCTTCTGATTACAATTCAAGAGCCTCAACCAACAAATATGTCAAACAAAAGATAGAGAATACATCTAGATGTGAATGACCTGAATCATCCTGCACATTCATAATTATGTCAACATCCTGGAGGATGATAACACTCAGACTTCTTTAAAAAACATGATCTTCATCCTGGCAAACAAGATCACAATCTATTTCTCCAGCATACTTTTCCCCCTTTGGATCTACACTGATCAGGAGGCACAAAAGCCAGCGAGGACAGCAATACATTATAAACAGTATGGAGAAAAAGCAGGTTGATAACGAGAAGGGGCCAATGACAAGTGAGAACATTGCCTATAGCATGGAAAGCATTAGTTGCATGAAAAGCTAATGGTAGAACTGACGATGATTTGCGTGGTATCTTTAGCAATTGTTACTGATAGTGTGAGTTTAACTCCATATTTAAGTGTGGTTCTCAAAGTCATTTTACTCTACCTTGCAGTCTCAAGTTGGCTGTGCTTGACACTTGGCCGACAGCATTACTAGCAACAAAAGTGTAAGTTCCTTCATCTTCTGGGTAGGCCTCAGCAATCTCCAGTTGGTACGTGTCTTCAAACTGAGTCATTCTAAAGAACCGAGATGGCTTGATTTTCTTGTCTTTACTGTACCAAGACACTTTGAGGTCTGTACCACAAAACAACAAGAACAACAAAGATATTTAAATCACACAAGCAAGTGGATGTTTTTATTTACCTGCAAACACAATGTTAATTACATTAGTGAGCGCATTTCGTATATGTCATAATAATATTATATTTTCTTGGGGATGTTGTATCTGCTATATTATTTCCTTTCATCTAGAAAAATCCAACTTATTCTTTTTTCAGGCTGGTTGTAATGTTTAAAATGATGGAATTTTAGCTATATTCTCTACTCGTGGCATTTGCGCATCATCTGGTGGAAGCAGGAATAAAATTTCGAGATATTTAACAATGAGAAACAGATAGTTCTGAGAAATGGTGGTCATGAAGAGTTTGGTCTGAGACTGTGGTGACTCTCCTCTTACATCCTGTGGGACAGGATGTAACTTAATTGCCACTTCAGGTCTGCAGAAAGATCAGTCAAAAAGCGAGCTTATGAGTGCAATATTCTACAAGGTCGAAACCAGACACCTACGAAGGGGAAAGAAAACAATCTCTGCTTTTTCATGACCAAAGAGTGGGTGTCATAAGTCTTCATCACAGATTTATCTACAGCCCAATAATTGTGCAGAAGATAATCTTAATCTTGAGGGAGACTTGTGGAATTTAAACATCTTAGGTACCAATCAATCTTTTCCAAAGTAGCTGCTATAATAAATTATAAAATACCTATTTCCATTCAAATATTAGGAAATAAACATCCAAATCAAGGATAAAATGATGCGCTATTACATTGTCATAGATTAAGATAATGTAAACTTTAAATTTTAATTTAACTTTAACTTTAAATTATAATTTCCAATATCAGAGCCATTTTGTTTTTGGAGAATAGTCATTATACCACTTCCTTATCTTGATATCATCCATGGGAATATTCTAAATGGCCAATCACTAACATCTGTTTGCATTTTAGCACCAATATTAGTCTATGAACTTTACCCTTCTTCCCTTGGGAGTGGTTGTTTATAAATTATAGGTTCTCCTATTAAAGAAACAAATCTCCTTTCCTTAGGCAGCAGGGTACAGAAGAAAATTTGCCATCCCTGTGACCTTAGCTGACTCACTGAATCTCTCTGGATCAAGAGAGATTATAAAATGGTGTGCATACAATTCATGAAATTTTCATTGTATAAAATTGCTGTAAGAATTTAATGACATAATACATGGGAAAGGGTTTTATAAGCCGCTGGCTTGAGTCACTCATTAATGAATGTCTAATATCACAGAAGGAGTCAGCAGGGTCTTCAGACATGCCAGAAGACAGGGCTCCTCTGCCTTCTGTTACTGCACTTGGTCCCTAATCTTGTTTATTCCAGCTCCTTACTACGCCTCCATTCTACCCCCTTCATCTCTCTCCAAACTCCCCTTGCTGAAGGCTTTGCCAACACTACTTTAATAGTCTCTTCTCCAGCCCCGACTTCCCATCTCACCTACCACACCTGTCCATTCTTCCTAAAAAAACACATCTGAACATGTAACCTGAGGGCTTAAAAATTCTCACTGCATCTTCCATATAAGCAAGATACATTTCAAAATCCTAAGCATGGAAAACTGAACACTTTCATATCTGCCCTTTGCCTTCTTTTTCTAGCCTTCTCTCCCACTAACGACGTTAGTTTCCCACCAGACTTAAACCACACATCGCTCTCAGCACCTGAAGTGTTCTCAAAAGCGTGTGTGCCTTTGGGCATGTGTTCTGTCTGGAATGTCACTGTGCTTGGTAATCTTATTTCTCCCTCAATTCTCAGCTCATTTATCTTTCTGTGATTCTCTAAGACAGAGAACACTGAGTACATGGTCCTGTTACAGAACTTGGCATCTGCTTGTACAAATGCATCTCTTCACCTACACACCGAGCTCATAGAGAACAAGAGCCAAGTCTGTACTGGGATGTAGTGTAATGTCTTCATAGCTGGGAAGCAGTTAAGTGTTGGTAGGAAAAAACATGGAAAGATGAATAAACGAACAATCGCCATATACCAGCCCTAGAAAATTATTTACCACTTTGTTTAGCTCTGTCACTCCGTAAGCCTGCAAACAATACTAACTAATCCCCTGTAGACTAAACCCTAGCAAGAAGCTAGCTTTATAAGCAGTTGTAAATTTCTACTTGTCTAGCTTGCTTATCAACCAGTAGGGGTCACCAGAGACCTTCAACAGACAACATTTTCACTATTAGACACTCATCACCCAATTGTTAGACTGTTTCCTGCTTCAGAAAGGACCATGTTCCTAAAAATATGGGACTAGGGGTTTAGAGGACTCATTTTTCTTTAATTCATTGAAAGCAAATCTTGTTTCAATGACCCAGGCACTACTTGGTCATAGCAAATTGTGTAAGTATTTTCAATCCCAGTGAATCAAACTATATGATTAGATAAGCTTTAGAAAGGATATTTTAATTCATAAATTTCTGTCATATGGAAAAAATAAACATGGTTACAAGACAGTGCTGATACCTCTATATGTTTATTAATATTAACATACAGGAAGTTAGTGGTTTCATGAATTTATAAAGCCTATTCAAGCATTAAAAGACATCAGTCACATAGAAAAGGTAGAGAATTTTCCTCTTACTACCCAAATCAGTCTTGTAGAAGGCTTAAAACATATTTTGCGGGGCCAGCATTGTGGCATAGTGGGTTAAGCTGCCATGTGCGATACTGGCATCCCAGATGGGTACCAGTTCAAGTCCCAGCTGTTCCATTTCCTATCCAGCTCCCTGCTAACATTCCTGGGAAAGCAGCAAAAGATGGCCCAATTGCTTGGGCCCTTGTCACCCATGTGGGAGACCTGGAAGAAACTCGTGGCTCCTGGCTTTGGCCTGGCTCACCCCCCGGGTATTGTGGCCATTTGGGGAGTGAACTGGCAGACAGAAAATCTCTCTCTCCCTCTCTCTCTGTAACTCTGCCTTTCAAATAAATAAAACAGATCCATCTATCTATCAATCTATCTAGCAACATTTTAAAGACAAAATATGATTCATAAACTAAAAATATTATACAAATTTAATTCAGACAACTATCATCACTTTGAATGACATATGTAATAGGTTAATATGAAAAATTTGTTCCAAAATTTAATTGAATACATAAATTATTTAGTGTCTCTTTAGCAAATTTAATTTTTATTGCATTGGTATGCTATTAATGCATGAATCCTCAGATACGGATATTTAGTATTTCTCAAACAATATGTCCCAGAGTCTGTGATATTTGTCTATGTTGCTCATCCAATATTAGACTTTGATGTTTATATAATTCCTCCCTATGGCTATAGGAAAATGGATGTATTCACCACTCATCACTTGCATGCCTATAGGTGCCTTATACACATTATGTCTTTTAATTATACTCCTAAAATTAGAAATTGCAGTGACAAAACTATAATTATTATTAGACTAATTATAATAGCATCTACATGTATTTCAAAAGAAGAATCCATTTATATTTATGGTATCATTCATTTTATTGATAATGCTATTTGAAAGGTATACTCCTTTGGAAGCAATATATCATACTGGTTCAAAGGAGGAGTTTTATGGTCAAAGAGGCTGGGTTTGAATCTTGGCTCCCATTATGACCTTAGGCAAATGTGTGATTTTTCTGGTTCTCTTTCATTCTTTCTTCATGTAATCCTGGAATAACATCTGTGGGTCATTTGGTTTCCAGATCATCATCTCTTATCCAAGAGAAGGGAACATTAGGTTAGAAGATCAAATGAAATACTAACTTATTTAGGAAAAGAGCTCTTGCCCCTGGAAAGGTAGAGATTGGGGTACAAACTACTGGGACAAGCATGAGAAAACAGTAAAACTCATGAAAGCAAAGTGCTGTGAGACCTGAGCAGATCCAAGCACTGAGAATTTTCCTTTGATGATTGCATACAAAATCCAAGAAAAGAAGGGGGTGATTTTCAGTTGGGATAGATTCCATTTATCATTTGATTTATCTTGTCTGTATCTGAAATCAGTCTCAAATCAAAATTGGCCTGAAATGGCTCTTCCTATGTGATCTCACCCTAACTAGATCAAGCTCCTGAAGTGGGGAGAAGGCTGGTAGTTTCACAAAGCCTGCCCCAATCAGAAATGGTAGCAGCTACCTCTGACAAAGAGATTACTATATAATGAGCATGTGCTACCTGCTGACTTGGGTTACCTAAAAACAATAACTGATAATAATCTTAAATGTTTGGTATTAGTCATTTAACAATCATTCATTTATCCAGCCAACAATTATTTATTTTGTACCTACTTTGTGCCAGGGGGCTATACCAGGACAAGAATCCACTCTAGCTCTCATGAGTTGCCTTCTAGTAGCTATTGTTTTCCAGGGACCAGGTTCTACATACTCAAACAGAATTCCCTTTATTGTGAAATACACATTCTAATAATGCATTCAAAGACAATGAAAGAGAACCAGAGAAATCATACACTTGTTTAAGGTCACACATTAGAGGCAAGATTCAAACCCTTTGACTGCTACAGGATAGTATTGGCTTCCAAAGAGTACATACATCCTTCATGCAGCAATGTCATCAATGTAAATGGGCCCTTCTTTTGAAACATATGTAGGTACTACTATAACTAATCTAGTAACGATTGTAGTTTTTGTCACTGTTATTTCTCAATCAACATATAAAAGTGCAGTTCTAATAAGTGGAAAAATGGCTTTTGTGAAGATTAATGGAGAATACTGATCTCATTTTTCATTGTCATTAAAATTTATCAATTTAATCAGTTTTGAGGATACAAAATAGTAGTGTAAATCACTAGTCTACTTCTTAAATAATTAAAGCTAGTCTTCTGCTAAATGCCCACTAGTTTTCGAGGTGTGCATAAGAGATCTTGGTGACAGAAGAAGAGGGGAGAGAACTTTGCGCACACATCATTCTCTGTAAATATTAGCACTGGTGCTCTTTGTTCATAAACATACCTGTTCCAGAAACTCTGCACTGAAAACGGGCTGGCTGTCCTTCATAAGTAACTGTGTCCTGAAGAGGAGTGATGATGGCAGGAGGGTAAACCGGCATTTCCTGATCTGGAGACACAATTTCTGGAACTAAAGAGACCAGAACATTTGTCATGATTAAGTCACCACACAGACCTCACAGAGGGGAGCGTGTGGATCTATCTTAATTTACTTTGCAGCTGAGTGCTTTCAAAGTTGGATAGCAATCAACTGTTATGAGCTCAAAATTGTATTTATAAACACAGCAGAGAGAGCACAAAGATTGGCTGCTTAGGTTTTGTCTTCAGATGCGAAGTAGCCAGGCATCCCTACCTTCCACGGAAAGTGAAGCTGAGGTTGTAGCAACCCCATAGTCGTTCTTGGCTTCACAGGTATAGACAGCCGCATCCTCTGGGAAGGCTTCAATCAGCAAAAGCGTGTATTCTTGCCCATCATGAAGAAATTTGCACTTGAAGCCAGTGGAAAGCAGCTGCTCCTCCTTGTACCAGGAAATTTTGGGTTGTGGTCTGCCAGATATCACGGCACAGAAGCGGGCAGGCTTGCCAGACTGCACAGTAACAGGCTGGAGCTCCTGCAGAACTTGAGGTGGTTCAGGAGCTGGAAGTAAATGACAGCAAACAGCCCATGGAAAAAGTGTCAAGACTCAGGAAGGCACACCAAAACTGTCACTGGCTGCTTGTGTGCCCAGAACCAAAACTTTGGAACTGTGGTATCTTTATTTGCCTCGGAATATGAAACATTCTTTGTTCTGCATAGGAAGAAAACATTTGGAATTTCATCTCTAAAAAGAAGAAACAGCTTCAGAGAGATATTTTTGATACTGTAGGGGGTGCTGAGGGGTGGAGTCCCTCAATATAACGTGATCACCCTGGTTCCTGATTGGGGAAGGGGTGTAGCAACGAGTATTAGCAAGCATTCTAGAACTGCTCCCAAAAGATGCCAATTTTTAAGTCATTTGATCGAATCATGTGCTGAAAAGGGTCATCCCACCCATGTTGGTTTGCTTTGCAAGTATTTGTGTCTATGTCACAGTCATTTCATCTTATACAGGTGCCAGTGAAATGCAATCAGTAAGTATTGAATGAATGAATGAATATTATTTTAGATCTAGTTGAATGCAATTAGGTAGAGTTAACAAAATTCAGGTTTCCTGTTATGCTAATTAAGGCATATTCTTAGTGTTGCTAGGAGTGAGGGGCCTGGGTAGTTCCTGGAACTGAGAAATGGGGAGAGAGAACTCCCTTTACTGTGCTTCAGTCTCTCTACCTCTAATATGGAGACCACAACTAGACATCAGGACCATTTGGTCCTCTAGAGATCTAGAGAAATTTGGCAATATGGCTCATCTTCGTGACTCATGAGATAAGCACTAGTATTCCAGAATCTGCTTCCAAGGCATTTTGTTCAGAGATATGGCCCAGGGTGAGGGCAGGGATGGAGGATCTGTTTGTGTCCATGTAACCAGGTTGCAGTCATACACAGGTTACTCTTAAAATCAGCTCTAGGGTTTTGAATGAGAAAAGCAAAGGTTTAGTGGTGCTTCTCTGAGGACTGCCATCAAGCTCCTCAGAGTGCTTGGTACCATGTGGATTCCTGCCCCAAAGGGTCCCTGGTCTTACAGCTGGAGGCAGAGAGGACCTAGCTGCGGGAGAGGACCTTCCCTTTGGCTCTCTATGATCCTCATGGTCTCAAAGAGGACTTCTGTTTTCTCCCAGCCACTCCATACAACAGGCTGAAAATGCTCCAATCTTTGGTAGCCTGCTAGCACTGAAGCAGTTAGGGTGGAAGAGAGTTTAATGCGGTATCTGAAAATCAATTTGGGTTATATTATAATTGGCATGAAATAGATGCTCAGTAGTATTAATGAACCAAATGAGGATCTGGCCATCAGAAGCTTTATGGAAGTGACATCTCAATAGCCCTTTTACCAGCTGCCCTCTGTTTTCCACAGGTACAATGTGAAAATCAATGTAGCTGAAACTGCATGCCTGGAGTTCTATAGAAATTGTCCAGAATGATCGGAACGTTAGTGACTTCAAAGGGAGGATCATTCCAGGTGGATTTGCAAAATGTGTTCAAATCTCTACCAACGTACCATTGACATAGAGAGTAACAGAACTTCTGTTCCTTCCAGCCACAAAGGTGTATTCGCCTGCATCACTATGTCTTGTCTCTGAAATAAACATCCGGTGGATTCTTCTTTCCACTGTGTATTGGTATCGCTCTTGAATTTGGAAATTGATCTCAATGCCGTCTTTATACCAGTGGGCATCAACATCATCTTCATTGACCTCAAACTCAACAACAGCCCGCTGTTTCTCAATAACCTGTTGGTGGAACGACAAAAAACAGAGCTGAGGCTCTGGCTTCCTTTCAGTTAATGCAATTGCTAAAACTGCTCCTTGGAGGAGCATGCAAAATTTACAGATTAGGGCACAATACATTAGCTGATGATGGCATATTCTACTTTTTCCTGCCCAGTCTTAGACAAATGGTATTCAGACTTCTCTCATAGAGAATCATGCTTATCTTTGCACTAAAGAGGGAGATTCCCCAAAGACACAATCATTTTATCTTTAAATGTTGTTTCTTAACAAAACCAGAAATAATTGGGGCTTTTAATAATTTATAGAGGTCTTTCAAGTTACTGTTCAGTTTGACTTTTTGTGATAAGAACAACAACTTTGTGGGCTAGGGAAGAAATATTATGCTCATTTTAAAAGTAAGAAAACTGAAGTTCAGAACTGGGGAGTAAGGGATAGAAGACATAATCAGATTAGTCGAGTCCTTGGTGAAAGCTTTTTTTTTTTTTTTTTTTTTTTTTTTTTTGCCCAGGTTTAAGGCCTCTAAGCCAGGTTTTCTCTGGCTGATGAGCTAGATAAGGAAACTGTACTCAAAAGGTATTTCTCTGAGCATGTTCCCTCCATTGTATCGTTCAAGAAGACCAGCACCCATGCTCCACAAAATGTAGTAGACAGTGAGGGTGTTCGCTCAGCATTCTTGGTAGGAACCTGGTGTTGCTCAGACTGGCCTTCTTCTTAACCCTCACAGGAAGTGTTTTTGGCCATGAAGTCCCTGCACACTTGTCTGTCTCTCCATGCATAGGAATCTAATGAGAAAATGCCGCTTTGTTCTAAGTGTCCTTAATTCTAACTGATGTATGCATATCACAATTCAAACTTCAGTTCTTTTCTAGTTGGGGCTGCTTGGCAAGTAGTCATTTACTAGACAGTGAAATTTCTACAGCAGCTTTAATTAAAGTATTTAGACAGCTAGGATGTACACACTTACTCCTTAAGTGAGTGGAAACTGACTAAATTGATGTCAGCAGAAGAGTATAAGCCAGAAGGGATGAACTGATTTAATTCCTTAAACAACTGTGGTAAGGAAACGTGAAAGTCAAAACTCAAAACATAAACTATGGATTAGGGACTAATGATGATTTCTCAAAAAATTCAGTATGCAGACAATACCTGAACCTCCTTTTTAATACTTCGAATGCGAACATCTCTGCCCTCTACAATGAGGTTAGCGGTTGACATGTTTCCTCCAGCCACCACTGTATACTTCCCAGCATCAGACATCCGTGTGGATGGGATCAGAAGGCGGTGGACGTATTTCTCCTTTTGGATTTTTATTCTATGGGTGAGATGGAAACAGGAGTTTAGTGTATGATGATCCAAAGGAAACTGAGAATTCCTGCAGGGTACAAGATAAGCACACTGACCTGTCTGCAATCTGCAGCTCCTGGCCATCTTTCATCCACTGCACAGTGATGTCAGGTTCAGAGACTTCACATTCAAACATGGCTCGCTTCTTCTCAAGAACTTTAATGTCTTTAATGTGTTTTCGGAATTCTATGTGACGAGCTGGAAGACAGTATGTAAAACATTCACTGACTACTTGACTGATATACAACTCATATTATGTACAATTTACCCATTTAAAGAAAATAATTCAATGGTTTTCAGTGCATTCGGAGTGGGTCAGAACCCACCATAATTTTATAACATTCTCTTTTTTCTTAAGAGAAACCATGTACCCCTTAGTCAAATTCCTAGACACTTCCTATTGTCTCCTCCCACATTTAGACAACCACCAATTCATGTCTGTATAGATTCGTATACTCTAAACATTTCAGATAAATGGAATACAACAATATAATGTCCTTTGTGGCTTTCTTTTTTTTCTGTAGCATAAAGTTTTCAGGGTTCATGCATGTTGTATCATGTATCAGTACTTCCTTTTTATTTTTGAATAATATCCCATTGTATCTTTATGCCACAATTCATCAGTTCATGCAGTAACATTTTATATAGTATGTCATCAATGGACATGGCATTTATGAAGCCATACCTTCCACATAAAGCGTGGCTGTTGATGTTGCTTTTCCAGCCACAAAGGTGTAGTCAGCAGCATCCCCAAAGTGAACATTCCTGATGTTCAGTGAGTGTGTGAGCTTTTTGGTTCGCATCTGGCACCTGTCAGTTGATTTGATTTCCACACCATTCTTTAGCCATTTGTAAGAGATGCCTTCATAGTTCACTGTCACCTCAAAGGTAATAGTATCTTTTTCCTCAGCATTGATATCCTTCAGCATGGATGTTATCATGATTGCTGCAAAGAGGGAGAGGAAAAACACATGAAGGGACCTCATGTCAACATGAAGTGAGTTACAATGAGTGCAGAATGAAAATTTGGAATGCTTTTGGTAATGCTGAGATGATTACAGTTTTTGGAGACATGAGCTTTGATACATGTGTGCTTTCACATGCCCATGTGCAGACTGACAGCAACAAAGACAGGGACAGAAAGATCACGTGATATACATGGAGCATGCTTCTAGGTAACCTTTCAATGCGACTCTAAGAAATGTCACTCAGAAGAAGATGCCAGTGACTCATTCCATGTGAACGCATGGTAGATGTTTCCAGCAAGGAGTGCTGAGTGGACTAAGTAAGCGGTCAGGAAGGAAAAGTGCTGAATGCAGTAACTGAGTCTTTCCTCTTACTTACGTGTCACTGTGAGGGTGGCGCTGACTTGGTCATTGCCACAGACAAATGTGTACTCTGCTGAGTCCTCGGAGCTGGTGTTCATGATGATCAGCTGGTGGAGCTTGCCCTGCACCACTATCTTGAACTTCTCACTCATCTCAATTTCTACACCGTTCTTCAGCCACATGGAAGGGACATTGAAGTGGGACACCTCACACTCGAAAGAGGCAGTTTTGGTCTCAGGCACTTCAATACTTTTCATGGTTTTTGTAATATGCAATGCTTAGGAAAAATCAGAGAGCATCTCAGTTAAACGATTTTATTTTTAAAATTAGATGGAGGGGGGAAAACCACAGATGAATGAATGCATGGGCTCTCCAAGGAGGAGTGCCATGGAGACAGTAATACTTACTCTCCACAAACAGTTTTGCTTTGCACTCCAGTTGCCCCACCACCGCTGTGTATTCCCCAGCATCCGAGGGGGCAATGTTCTGCAGCATCAGCTTGTGAACCTTCCTTTCTGAGATCATTCTGTGTTTGTCACTTGGTTTAATCTCCACATTCTTATGGAACCATTTTACTGGAACGGTGTCATGGGAAACGCTGACTTCAAAGGCTACAGTGGTATTTTCCAAGGCAGTCACATCCTTTGGTTTTTTAATGATCTTGACAGCTAATGAGGAAAATTGGAGCAATTCAGTGATATGGATAACTTACTGGCAAACATGGGCTTGCTACTTGTAAAGTCTTTCTAAGTTAACTTACTCTCCACGTGCAGTCTGGCACTGGCTCCTAGCCTTCCGAGTTTGAAGCCATACACAGACTCATCCACGATGGCACAGTTTTTAACTCTCAGAGTATAAATCGTTCCTTTGACGGAGATATCATACTTATCGTTGGATTTCAGCACAACTCCATTTTTGATCCATTGGACACCTTTGACATTAGGGTGTGTGAGCTCAACAGTGAAGACGGCATCCTGTGTCTCTGTCACTGTGAGGTTCTTCAGAGTCTTCTTAATTTTGACAGCTGAAGAGAAAGTTATGGTTGTTTTAGAAAATGTACATGACATGACCAAGGAAAAGCAGTCCTCAACAAGGTCACTGCCCAGTCATCATGCAAAAAAAAAAATGTTGCATTTATGCAGCATATCTGTTTTTAAGGACATCTTGAAGTTATTCAGGGCGATCTAGTATCCAGTTGGAAACATGTACTGTGTGATATTGTTCTATACTTGATGGGATGAAGTTTTCTTAGTCCTATACTAAAAGTTTAATAGACTGAGTGCAGAAGCGTGAAAGAATGGAGAATCAGAGTGCCTGACTTAGGTGTTTCACAGAACCTGAGAAACGGCTTCTGCATGTAAACATACCTGATGAGCAATTTTGCACCTGGTGGTGTACAGCTCAGAAATAAAGTAGAGAGAGAATTTATAAAGATTGTATGAAAGGAAGTTGATGACATCGAACATGTATATATCACTTGACTTTCATAGTGATAACAGTTAAAGAAGTAGTATGATTTATAAAGGATGTGTAGGAAAAGTCTGTTTCTATATCACTTACTTTCAACTTTGAGTTTGGCAGATGTTTTCGAGGTAGCCACCTTGTAGGTGTATTCTCCAATGTCATCTAACTTGGTGGCAGCAATGATAAGTCTCCTTTTGTGGCCATCAGATTCACTTCGGACAGCGTTACTCAGTGGTAGATGTTTGCCTTCCTTCAGCCATTCACCTTCAGAATCTGGGTTGGCAACTTCACATTCAAAAACAGCTTCCTGGGATTCAGCTACTGTCTGATCTGTGAGTGGCTTGGAGATGGCCCCTCCTTTGGATTAAGAGAAGCACAAGTGTGAATCCTCTCAAAATATTTACACAAGGAAATCTTTGCACAATTCAATATAAAATATTGAATTTAAAATTATATTGATCATTATGTGTCTAATAGGAATATCTTTACCCATATGGAGAAGGCACCACAGAAATCCTTATTTTAGGTATGTATGACTGATAACTACAGAAATTTGCAAAGCAAAAGCAACTGACAATTCAGTTAATCAAGAATAATGCATGATATACCACATGGATGGCTTTTAAGTCAATTCCTTTTCCAAAAGCATTTTGCTTGCTCTTTTAAACATTATTTTCTGGGGAAATGTTTGACATATCATTGGAAAAAATTTTTCTGAACAACTATGACATTAGAAATTCCTGTATACTAAAAATCACTGTGTTGACAAATGTCATCTTTTCTGTGACATTTTCCCCCATCTTCACACCCAAGATCCACTGGTAGAAATAATTACTGCTATAATAATTTGCTTATATATCCATTGCTCTTTAAGTTGTGAATTACTCAATAAAAATCATACTTTATTCATTTCTGTGTTCTGAGTTCCTCAATTTATCTGGCTTATAATTAGGCACTTGACAAATGTTGCATAAAATCACATAGGGGTTCATAATAATTCTTCTTTGTTTTCACACATTTGAAAACATGTGATTTATATTAAATTTATCAAAGAACAGAACTGAAATTAGATTTACAAGCATTTTCATGGTCAAATCTCTGAGGAAATATAATAAATAAAAAATGGTGGAAACTTTCATTCCAAGTAGGACACATCATCACTTTAAGACTTGCTTGAATACCAGATGTCATGGACAGCAAAACTGAACCTGAACATCACATGTGCACTTTTCAAACTGAAATTGTACGGAACCGAACAAACTAATCATGACTTCTAGATTTTCACTGACAATTGGCTTACACTTGTGATTCTTCCTGCCAAAGCTAATATTTCTGCTGAATGAGAATGATCCTATATTTACTTTGTGTCATAAGAAAAAGATATACAAACACAATAAATTTTATTTAAAAATATTCGTTTGGTTCCTAAAATGTATGAAAGAAATTTGAGATAAAAAATTTAAAGGAGCCAAAGTGCTTTAAAAAGAAATATTTAGAGTAGGCAAGTTTAAATAAATCTCCATTCAGCAAACATTCATGGATCATCCATTTGTGCAATGTATTAGAAAATACAAACAAGAGAAACAGTTTCACATTTCAGGAGACTATACTCTGGTGGGAAGAGGAAACAGGGAATAACACAAGTTTATGATAAAGGCCATGACATAGGCACACAGGAAATGATTGTGGGGTGAAGAAAGGAAGAGATTCTACACAAATGGGGAGATTAAGGGAGGTCCCTTGGAGATGACATCTGAGGTAGGTCTGGAAGAATACTTAGAATTTAGGCTGCTGGGGAAAGTGTCCATGGTTCCACTGGCTTAGAGAACAGCCTAAGCAGAGGCATGGAAGTAGGAAGCTGATGGGAGTGAATGGGGAAATGGACAGTGATTTCTAAAATTTAAACAACCACTCCACACAAGAACTTAGGTCATAGATGCACCAACCTGCCACAGTAAGCTTTCCAGATGTCATATTTTCCCCAGCATAAAATGTATATTTTCCTTCATCATCTTTCATCATATTTAAAACCGTCAACTTATATATTTTTCCATGAGCTTCAATTTTGTATTTAGAACTGGGTTTAATTTCCTTGTCCTTAAAATTCCACAAGACATCAATTCCTGAGTGGCTCAGCTCAACCTCAAAGACCACGTTTTGAGTTTCTGTACAGGTAAGGTCACGAAGACCTCTGATAATTTTAATTTCTGTGGAAAAATAATCAATTGGTTATTGTTACACTGGGAAAGTACAATGCTCAAAATAATGCTTAGTTGAGTGGAATGCTACTGACTTTCTACTGAAAGGTTACAGCTGGTTTCAACTCTGCCAACCATAAGCTTGTAAGGTCCTTCATCTGAAGCATGAGTTCGGTTGATCACCAGTCTCTGCTTTGTGCCTTTGACAATGGCATGCACACGGTCATCAGGCTTGATTTGTTCATCATTTAAGAACCATTTAACAGATGTCACATCAGGGACCGAGACCTTACATTCCAGCACCGCTTTGGTACCCTCAAGCACATTGACATCTTTCAGAGGTGTTATCACATCAACACCTACAAAATACATACACAAAAGAATCATGAATACAGATTTTATCTAATATGTCTGCTCATTAAAGGCCTTCACCTCACTTTCAATGGAAGCATAACGCTAAGTAGCACTCACTATAGACAGAGACACGTCCACTGGTGGACAGTCCAAGGGCTGGAATAGTGAAGGAGTAATTTCCAGCATCTTCCTTAGTCATGTCTTCAATGAGAAGCATATGGGAATGTTTGTCTATCACAATGTGAACTCTGTCACTAGATTGCACTTCTTGGCCATCTTTCATCCAGACGCCTTCCACGTTTTCTAAGGAGACTTTGACTTCAAGCTGGACAATGTCACCCTCACAGACTTTTTGATCGCTAAGTCCTTGTAAGATAGCAATAGGGCGGGCTGTAAAATAAAAGCGAATAAAAGGTCATGATCATTTTTATCAATATACTCCAGTAATGCTCACCGTAGGCTGACAAGAATGGGAAGACTTACGTCTCATCTTCAGTTTACAGGTTGTCTTTTTCCCATCAACGACAAAGCTGTATTCTCCCTGGTCCTCTTTGGTGACATCCTTGACTGTGAGGTTCTGACGTCCACGGCGAGATGTAATTGTATACTTGCCATTGGATTTAAGCTCCACGTTATTATGATACCATTTGCCTTCTATATTTTCTGGAGATACAATACACTCTAGTTCTCCTGAAAATGATTCGGGAACTTCTATATCTTCAAGTTCTTTCACAAACTCAACAACTGCACCTGAAGTATAAGAAAACACATAAATTACTTTCTCTGGAGACTCATGCATCTAGTCTTAGGATCCAGACAACACCTTGAATATCTCTTATCTCCCCCACACTGTCAGCAATATTCTTAACTTCTACCTGAAGTCACATTGAGAAATAAATTTTCAATAAAAATGACTTATTCTAACTTTAAATTATTTTCAAGCCATAGAACTATGTTTCAATAAAGTTTTTAAAAATAATATTGTCCCTTTAAAATACAAATTGCCAAAATTCTTTTTTTTTTTTTTGACAGGCAGAGTTAGACAGTGAGAGAGAGAGAGAGAGAAAGGTCTTCCTTTTCCGTTGGTTCACCCCCCAAATGGCCGCTATGGCCAGCATGCTGTGCCGATCCGAAGCCAGGAGCCAGGTGCTTCCTCCTGGTCTCCCATGCGGGTGCAGGGCCCAAGCACCTGGGCCATCCTCCACTGCTTTCCCGGGCCACAGCAGAGGAGCAACCAGGACAGAATCTGGCGCCCCAACTGGGACTAGAACTCGGGGTTCTGGTGCCACAGGTGGAGGATTAGCCAAGTGAGCCGTGGCACCGGGCACCAATATTCTTAATGAGGAATATAGCATGTGTGATTCTTGCCCTAAAGTTTAATTCCCAAAGAATTCCTTTTAAGAAAACAAAGTGACATATCGACTTTAATCACATACTAAGGTTGACTGTAAATTTTAAGTAAATAACATCATCATCTTTTTACCTTCAACAATAAGTTTAGCTGTTGTCTTGATATTTTCATCTTCTACAAGTACACAGCTGTAGTCTTCAGCGTCCGATGTGTCGATGGTGAGCACAGACAGGAAGTGCACCTTTCTATCAGAGTGCATCCTGTATTTGTCTCCTTCGTGAATCTCCACACCGTCTTTATACCATTTCACTTTGACAAACGGCTCTGAAGTTTCACATTCAAAGGTTGCCATGGTGTCTTTTTCCTTAGCAACAACATCTTGTAATTCTTGTGTGAAATTGATCAATTGCTTGGCTACAAAAAAAAAAAAAAAAAAAGAAAAAGAAAAAGAAAATCACGTTGTATTAAATTTCAGCCACAATGGGAGGAACAGAACAGAACAACAGGAAGAAATACTCTAGGGGATATTCAGACACCTGGAGATTGGCCTATGACATGAAGGATTCAAATTACCTTGGACAAGTAAGAATGCATGACTTGAGGTTTCCCCAGCGATATTGATGGCCTTTACCATGATGCTGGCAGAGTCCTCGGCAGTCACATCCCTTATGACCAACTCACACACGTTGTCTTCCGGCCAGTACCAGTAGATTCGGTCGGAACGCTCAATTTTTACACCATTTTTATACCATTCACATTCAGGGTCTGGTTTCCCAACGACTCTAACGCGGAAGTGAGCATCAGACCCTTGGCCCACTGTCTGGCTTTGGATTCTTTCAAAGATTTTGGGGGCCTCCATGCTAGGACTTAGTTCAATTTTGTCAGGTTTGAAAGATGGAATAGTGATTTTGCCTTCTTCAGCAAGGGCTTTCTTCTCCTCTTCGGTTAGCTCTTTGGTCCAGTGGAGAAGTTCATCTTTCGTCTTCTTTAGGAGCTCCTCATAGGACTCATCCTTCTTGCGAGACTTCAGCTCCACAGCGGTGATGGCTTCGTAATAGCCCTCCTCCGTCCTGCGCTTGAACTTGCTGCGCAGCTCTTCTGACTCTTCAGACACCTTTTCGTGGGTAATTCTCTCAGCCCTCTTCAGCTTCACGACTTCTTTGGTTTCAGAGGTGTCCACAGGTCTGTCTACTTTTTGTACTTCAAACTGAAGTTTTCCTGATTCATGGATGTGAAACTCAGGCTTTGGTTCAGGGGCTCGCCTAAGGACAGATCTAAAATCTTCCCTCTGTTGGATCTCAAGTTTCACTTTGTGCTCTATGACACCCTCAGGATTTTCTGCGGTGACCTTGACTTCACCTGTGTCATAAGATTTGCAGTCCACAATGTCCAGATAATGAATACCATCATAACGAACTCGGAACCGTTTGCTTTTGCGGATGAGCTGTCCGTTGAGGTACCAGTTGAGCTTGGGCTGAGGGTAGCCTGTAACTCGGCATCGGAACCTAGCTGTCTCGCCTTCAAGTACTCTTACTGGCTCTGGGTACAAGACAATGTCTGGCTTTTGCTTTTCTTTTTGATCTGCGGTTACACCGGTCAGTGCACCTTCGTGAGCCATTCGCTCTAATTCTTCAATTCTCTGTAAGCCTTTCCTCCCCTCAGGCAACTGAGACTCTTCCACGAGACTTTTCTCATCTTTCACAATCAGGGTAGCAGAGGTGTGATCTGTTCCGTATTTGTTCGTGGCTCTGCAAGTAATGACGCCGCTGTCTCTAGAATATGCGACTCCGTAATCAAGGCTGCAGTACCCAAATTCATTGATCATACGGAGCCTGTTGGCTGCTTCCAGTGGCTTTCCATCATGGAGCCATTCCACCACCATTGTAGGATCACCAATTGGTGTTAGCCTGCATTCAAAGTGGGCCGGACCAAAGCGCTTAAGTCTTAAGGAAGAGAGTTTTTTCTTGAAAAATGGCTTCTGTTGTTTCTCTTTGTCATAGAGGTCACCCTCTTCCCACTGTTCTTGACCATATCGCAAATGGAGGGGTTCCAGTTCTGGGGCTGCAATCTCCTTTGCTCTGTATGTCCCTCGTGGGATGATGAGTCTTCTCTCCGGTTCAGGCTCTGCAAACTCAACTTCAACATTTACTTTGCATCGTGTAGTGTCTCGGCCAGCCTTATTGATAGCAGTCGCAGTATACCACGCAGAATCTTGGCTGACAGTGGAATCGATTTTAAGGGCAGCTTGTCCCTTAGTTCCTTCAATTCTACAAAAAGAGAGGGGAAAATCAATATAGAAGTACAGTGCTTCCTTGGTTATGGGATTTGTATAATAAGCTTAGGTTTATTATTTACAAACATGCTTACATGATTTTTGGGTATTTATGTGGCACAATGATGTCACTGTTTTTCAACCAAACAATATCAGGGTTGGGATTACCCGTCGCTCTGACTTTCATTTCAAGTCGGGCACCTTCCTTTACATTGACATTTTTCAGTTTTTCCACAAACACTGGTTTCACCTGATGTTCCACAGCTGAAGAAGAAAGGTCACGGTTGAGAATGGGGATGAAATACCTGACAAAACCCAAGTGATAGGTCATCTATTTATTGTTTTTTTACCTTCCACAGTTAAAATCACTGAAATTGTAGATTTGCCTGCCCGATTTTGGGCAACCACGGTCCATTCCCCAGAATCGCTGGGTGTGGCAGGGACAATAATCAGTGACTGGGTACCATCTTCTTTAATGACTACTTTATGGGTATAGTCATTGACAACTTGCTGGCCTGTCAAAGATAAGTGAAACAGAAAACATATTTAAAAAAATAGTTTTCAAAAAGCTTTGGACATAAACATGAGTTGTTTTTTGTTTTTTGTTTTTCATTTAATGGGTCATGAGCAAAACCTGATGACAATTACCATTATGAAACCAGAAGGTCTCCGGCATAGGTCTACCCACAACTTTTAAGTCAAATCTTGCACTTTGACCTTCTAGACATTTGAAAGAAGTGGGTTTTAACACAAAAACTGGCTTGTACAGTCTTTCCAGTTGTGACTCATCTGTTTCCTCCAGCCTGCGTCCAGGCGACATTCGCGCAGGGGACATCCTGGCAGGAGACATGCGTATGGGAGACCTGCTTACTGACCGTGGAGAAACAGATCTGGAAAAGAGGGGTAAATCAGAACATTCCCATGAAGCATACGAAAACTCAGCAAAATAAACCCCTGTCTTATTCATTAATATTACTGCCAATTTTTCTTCTTGCTGATAACAGAAGGCAACTCAAGCTCCTTGGGACTGACAACAAAGTATATTATTACTATCCCCAAAGCTGTATGTTTCTTACATTCTCACTCTGGTCAGTAGTCACTCAACATACCCAAGTACTCGGGTTCAAACTCTTGGAGCAATCTTTAACGCTATCTTTTACTCCTCACTTGGATTTAATTAGTCACCTTACCTTTGTGATTCAACTACTAAAACTTCTTAATAAATGTTAAAGAAACTAAAGGATAAAAATCACAGAAAAAGAAGCAAACACTTTCTTAATAGGAGTGGCAGAAAACATAAAAATCTTATTTGGAAACAAAATGAAACAAAACTATCACACACTGCATCTACACTGGCTTGAGCCTTCCATGCTAGCACTACCATTTCTAGGCTGCCTAAATTAAGGCAATTTCTCTAGGCTACCAGAGCCTCAGTGTTCCTATTTCCTCAGTGTTCTAGTAGTCCCTACATTTAAGAGTTGTTGTATAAACTAATGAAAACATTAGCCATGACACTAAAAAATGCATAATATGTTACACTAACGAAAATTCTTTGCAAGAATGAACTTGTGGCAATTATTAGCATTGCCAATGCTGAGTCTCTTGGTTCTCTCAGTCTGATTTTTCTCTCTCACAATAGTAATTTGCTACTAGAGTAGCTGATGTTTTAAAATAATGTAAATACTGCACGACCCAAATTATAACAAGTCTTACCGGATTCTGCTCACTGGCTCTGGTGTGGGTATGTAAGTTGGAGCTCCAAGAGGTGCAGCGGGCTCCACATACAACTTCCCCGAGCAGATTGCATTTCCTTTAATGTTGCTGGCAAATGCAGTGTAGATGCCTTCATCTTCCGGAAGGACAACAGGTATGCGCAGGCTGGCTCTGCCATCTTGTAGGAAGTCCATTTGGTATCTCTCTCCAGGTTTGATACGCTTGCCATCTTTGTACCATGCAATCTGTAAAGAATACCAGGCTAAGTGAACACAATTCAGATAAAATAGTTATCTTGTAACTTAATTTGCTTCTTGTGGCATGTGATAAACGGTCGTGTTATATACCTTGGGCAATGGATAGCCAGACATTTTGCAATGAAAAGTGACACCCATCCCCTCAAGAATTCTGTAGTTCTTGATTCTTAATTCAAAGCCAGATTCAATGGCTTCAGATTCAGAAATGTCAACTGCCATCTTTTCTTCTCCATCTTCTTCAAGAAGTTCTTCTAATGTAGTCTTTATTATTCTGTATTCAATTTCTTTAATGAGTCTCTCTTCAAAGGAAGAAATATGGAATTCCTATGCAGTAAAAAGATGACATTTGTTAAAAAAGATACATACTCACTGATCGAAATTCTTTAAGAATGCATGAGTTTCAGAGCTAAGGGCTGGATGATGTTTTAGATTAGGAAATGAATCCAGAGATCCTCTAAGAGTAAGGTTATATTTGAGATGTTCATCACACAGATGAAAGGATCTCAGCAACCATGAACTTGGTTATGATGACATTTGTCTTTGCCTGAAAATAATATGTGGTGCTATTTCTAAAGTCGTATCTTGCTGTGTATATGAAATACTTCTTCTTCGTGTCACAGGTGTAACATGTCATGAAGATTAAGTAAAGTTGTCAGCAGTGAAATTATACCTTGTCATATTTGTCTAACTCTGACCCTATCAATTGAAAATGAAAACATCAAACAAAAAAAGGTACATTATGGAAGGAAAGTATAATTTATGAGATGTTTTATGTGGTCAGTATACTCACCTGGTCTTCCACAAATGTTCTAACCATTACAGTATCTTTGGCCATCTTCTTCCTAATTAAGGCCTGTTCTTTTTCATACTCTTTTTCATACTCAGAGTATACAAATCCAGGTGCTATTTCTCCAACTTTGGGTTCTTGAACAAATGCAGTCATTTGTGTCTGGTAAAGCATTTCTTGCTGGGACTTCATTAGTGATTCATACTCAGCTAGGAGTTAAGAACATAAGTTAATTTTTAATATTCCTATTAGAAATAATTCATGCCACTATTCATTCAGGCAAGCCCTATGCTAGGGAAAGCTAATAATCAAAAAACCAGATTTTCCAAATTTCTGTTATCAAAATGTTCAGCAAATATTTGTTAGATTGAATTTCAAAACCAACTGCAACTAGCCACTATTGTTGCAGAAATTTTTTTCTATCAGCAGCCAGCCCTTTGTGATCTATCCTAGCGATCTTCCTAATTTGCTGTGTGGTTTTTAGCATCTTTTAACTTTCTGAATCTTAAGTGCTTTATCTGTTAAATGAGGATAATATCCCAACTTCTTCCACTATGCTGTACAGATCGAATGAGACAGAGTATGGCATGGTCCACTTTAAATAGCTAGCAGAGATCATGGTGACCCACAGATATATCTTGCTTGGCATGAATGCGGTTACGTTGTACTTTTTCAAATCATGAACATGAAAATCTGGATTTACAGCTTGTATTTAAAACACTGGACCCTAGTAACACTGAGCTTGGTGTGCCCTTGTGGTGGAGGGCAGGGGAGCTCCTGGCTCCCTGAGGCAGGCACACACCCTCCAGTTTCCCACTGCTTGCACTGTGCTCTCTAGTGTCCCCTTCCTGTGCTAGAGGGGCAACTAGACTCAATCTCTGCACCTTCAGAGGGAAAGATCGGTGCCACCCATCACCAAGCAGAAACTACTGCCGTAATTCAGGACTTCAACATCAATATGGCTTTTGAAACCACACTGTCTAGAACATTTCCTTCATAGCTGGAGCCAAGGGAGGCAGGCGGAGTATCAGAGCCGGGACACTGCAACAGGGCTTTCAGCAAACGCAGGCCGCAGCTGCTTCCCTGAATTCCAGTTCCCATCATGCACCCAGGGGCCACTGTGACTCCCCCGTACCTTCTTCAAGCAAGGAAGCAGATGCAGAGGTTTCTCCGTGCTTGTTACGAATAACAATAGTGTATTCTCCAGCGTCATCAGCAAAAGTCATAGAAATCACCAGTTTACATTCACCAGTTTGTTTGTTGTAACTCACTTTGTACCTTTATGGAAAAGAACAAATAAGCATTCATAAGAAACTTATTTGAGTAAGAGAACTGGACTTATTTGTGAATGGATCTGTAGAACAAAATTCTAAACACGGAACTCAGCTCATCCATAGAATATGAGACTGCTGAACATTTAGGGAAATGCATGAACTTAAGACATGAGGACTGAACATTCAGATGTTCATTTAAAAGAATGTTCATGTACTCTTTCAAATAAATTATAGAATATAAGACTGCTGGGATCACACAAATGGAAATTAGTAGTATCGGTGTTTATGCAAATGGTGAGATCAGTTAAACAATAAATACTTTGTCTTTGTTCAGTATGTACTTGAAGATCAAATGAAAATCAAAACAATAAATTCCTTATCAGGCCTCTAGTACACCATATTTCTTATTAAGATATGACATCTACATTTTTAAAGATTTGTTTATTTGAAAGGCAGAGTGAGAAAAAGAGATAAAGAGACAGAGAAATGTTCCATCTGATAGCTCACTCTTCAAATGGCCACAGCAACTGAGGCAGAGCCAGGTGGCAGCTAGGAGCCAGGAACTCCATCTGGGTGTCCCATGGGGGTGGAAGGGGCCCAAGGACTTGCAACATTGTCTGCTGCCTCCTGGGCACATTAGCAAGAAGCTGGATTGGAAATGCAGAGTAGCAGGGACTTGAACTGGCACTCAGATATGGGACATGGGCATCCCAAACAGCAGTTTAGCCAGCTGTACCACAACACCTACTCCAGCACCTACATTGTTAAATCTAAAAATCAGGCTGCCCTTTTTTAGCCTTGAGTTGCAGGAAAGTCAGAGTTAAATTTTATATTCAATTGCAGAAATTTTATTAACATAAATTTTTCATAACTAGCTTTCTTCTGTATTACATGCCCCCCTATTCTTTTTTCTTTTAGTGACTTAATTATTTTTTTATGCATGATATCTTTATTATCTTAGCAAAAGGGAAAAATCTTCAAGTCACAATATACAGAGAATAAGAGGTAAGTTATAAAAGTGAGTGACTTAATTATTATATGCTTTTATTAAAAGTTGTCTCAAATGCTTTCAGGGAGAGAGAACATGTGTGGATAAAAGTCCACACTACTTTTTCTATTTCACTGGCACAATCAAAGAATTAAAGTAGAATATAAAGAAATACATCTCCCATCCACTTTTGTTATATAGCTTTATCTCTCTAAAAGTTGCATATAAATATGTGCAAATGCCTCAAAATAAGCTATGAAGCCTTCACAACAAAAGAGCCTGCATTCAGAGGTTGGTAGGCTAGTAACTTCTACTTCTCGCTCATCTCCATATACATACTATAAAAACTGTAGGGCACACTGTGACTCAGCCATCAAGATACCTGTATCCAGTGGTTAGAGGAACACCAGATTTTTTCCAGTAGACGTGGGGCTTGGGGTTGCCACCAATCTGGCACTCAAACACAACGCTCCCACCTTCCACCAGTTTCTGGACCACTGGTTTTGTAATAAAGAAGGGTGCAGCAGGTTCCCCGGGCATCGCTTGTTCCTCTGTGATAGTGGTATCCGTCATTACCACATCTCTTGACTCAACAAAGCTGCAAAGATCATTTCCTTCACGTTAGCTTCTGGATTGCAATTTGCCAATACAGAGTCAAAACTGTGTTAAAACAGCATCTAACTAGCAAAAAAGTAGTTTACCGTTTCTCTTCTGTGGTCAGTTTCTCAGCCACAGTTGTTTCCTTTTCAAACTCTTCTGACACTAGAAGACAAAAAAAAAGGTTCTCATTCAAGTCAGGTTTTTAGTCTGCTCCATTAGTGACCCCTGCTTAGCAACAACAGTGCTGTGAGCCCCATAATATAACCCCCAATTCCAAAAGAGGACCCTGATGGGAAGTACGCAAAAACCGTATCATGAGCCGAGTGTTGACCGAGAGTTGGACACGTGTTAGGACTGTGGGAGTGGCCACCGACCCTGTACTGCCAGATAGCAGGATGTGCTGACAGTTCCGGCCTCATTCACAGCACTGCAAGTGAATCGCCCACTGTCTTCAGCGAAGGCTTCGCGAATCATTAGGCGAGCAATCCCACTCTGGAAGGTGATCTGGAAATCAATGGAACTTTCGATCTGGTAGTCTTCTCTGTACCATGTCACCGTTGGGGATGGGTATCCGGAGATGTGGCACTCCAAGGTGACAGATTCACCTTCTATGACCGTCATGTTTTTCAAGCCCTAAAAACAGAAAATAACGATATGCATGCATATTCATTAATTATTAGTACATGTGCAATAACAAAAGTGAGGCTTGAGCCTGCACATTTTAAGTGCTACAAAATGGCCTTTAACCAGGGCTCCAGAAATATTATTAAAGAGACTTTCTTGGAAATTGGAATATTCCCAATTTGAAATCAATACAAGGCATTTCCAAGTCCCTACAGTAAAACTGTAATAATATCATGTAATAGGGAAACTGTGCACCTTCGGTAGTCTAATATATTCAAATCCTAATGAAACTGAAAGGTATAGTAATAAATATTTGCCTATTTAGCAAATATTTTTTATGTTAACCCCTGTTGGAATCAATCCATCTTACTCAGGGTTTCTCCTTCTGTTATGGTGCTTATCATTTTCTATATTTTGTTATACTTATTTCTCTACTGGCAAGGCAAAGACTTCAAAGTGATCTGTATTGGTCTTTATAGCTCCATATTTCCTGAAATAATGCTTTGCACACATTAGAAAGTTGAATACACGAATGATGGTTGCCACACAGAGTCCTTTTTTTTTTTTACCAAATAGTGCATGACCTTAAAATTAGCATTTGTAAACTCCCTGATGCCATTGTTGGATGGGGGAAGGACTTTGTGCAGCTGGCTCTCTCAAACAGGTATTAAAGTGATTCGGACCAAGCAGGAAAAGAATTCAACAGGACCAACTTCACTCACCGAGACTAAGGTTGGTGGAGTAACAGGGATTTCAGCAGGGGCAGGTACTCTTGCCATTTCTGTTACCTGCAATTTTTAACAAAGGATGTTACAAGGTGACCATGAAATTGGGAGAAATTTCATAAACTCTTAGCACACATAAAATCATAAAAAAATTAGTTTTGGGAAAAAAGGCCTCCGACCCATCCATACCCAACAGAATCAAGTTTGAGCATGGTAAAGAATACGGGCAACCCTCCTGTGTGCTTCTTCCATGGTGGAAGCAATGGGAGTGGGCGAAGAAGCAGCTCACGAGCCCGTGACCGACCTTGGCTTCCCGCCCGTGCAGTACTTCCAGGCGCTCCTCGCGCACGGCGCTGCCGGTGATGCTCACCCCCACTTCCTTTTTCACTTCAATGCCAGCTTGACTCTTGTACGTGTCTGGGGTGGCGGCGAAGGGGAACTGTGGTGAGGGGGTGGGCTCTGCCCGTACTCTCGCCTCTGCAGGCTTCACGGTAGGAGCCTTCACCGATTTGGTGATCTTCTGAGCAGAAGACGTGGCTGACAACTCTTTTTGTAACGTGGCAATAGCACTACCGGCTATTGACGCCTAAATGGAAAGGAAGGCGGAAACGAAAGTCACTTCTCTGTCGTCCAAGTCAGAAGTGCTTTGCCGCTAGTCCTCCTGTGCTAGTCTGAGTCTCTTTCCTCCATGGTACTTTTTTTTTTTTATGCTTTCATCATCACTAATGAACGTCAGAGATAAACCAATTAGAAAACTCCTGGTCATTCCTGCTCGTTTGTAAGACAGATTTTTAAAATCTGAAGGGTTAAGAACTCCTTATTTTACAGCTTTTATCATAAAAGGACTGAAGATCTTCTACAGCTCAGTCATAAATTTTCACCTAACCATTCCCCAATGCTGCATTTGAAACACTGTGGATAACACAACGTCAAGAAATTACTTTGTAAATTTCCTGAGAACTAGTTTGAACTAGCGCTTCAGGATTTAAACCACTAATCCACATGAAAAGTAAAAATATAGACATTCAGAAAAATATTTGAAAGTTTTCCTTACTATTTTTGTTCCATAGGCGTCTATGGTTGCTTGATATCAGTGATAATTTGAGATTGTCTCAAACATAGACATTGTATGTACTTTACAATTCTTTGAAAACATAAAGTTTGAAATCTGTGTCTTAAAATTGAATATACAAAGAGCAATAGTCACTAGTTTTGAGAGCTATGACATGCTGCCAGCTTGCTAAGGCATTGACACATATTTTACACGTATTTTCACTGTCCCCTGATGACAGAGCTGATAAAGGGCAAAGGTAAGACACTTGTGCAGGCCTGCTCAATTCCAGTAGTCCAACGCAAAAACCATACAACATATCTCTCCATGTTGCTGTATTGTGCACCTGCATTTATGATTTCTTAATAGTCTTTCTCTTAAGTGAAATACATTCACAGCTGAGTAAGCCTGAAATGTCTCATAACGTAAGGAAAACCAGCGTGTGATACACAACCTTTTACAGGGTCATTGGAACAATAGTCATCAAAGCACTTGGGTTTGAGCTATCGCTGAAATGGGAAGCAGGAAAAAGCCTTCATGGACTCCTGTGTCCTCAGAGGTGCAAGACAGCCACCTGTTCTTCTAGGCTCACCTTCCTGGGCAAGCTTCAGAGCCCAAACCATAGGCGCATCTGAGCCCACCATGGATCCAAACGGACCTCATCAGAAAGAGGGCTGCATTGGCCTGCCCCAAAGATACCTCCTATTACACTTTAGATTTTTATTTCCTTTGAGCTAAACACTTCCTTCCATGCTCTTTAACTTCTTACCTCATATCCATGTTCTGTCTTAGGAACAGAAATTTTTGAAACGGTAAAGTGAGGGCTTGCTGTGCGGGGACGTTTATCCACATGGACTAATCTTTCACTTGTTACATCTGTAGTTTTCTTGATCTGCAATGAAATGAAACTCAGTGACACCACTACTCACCAAGAGAGCACAGAAG
The DNA here is from genome assembly GCF_051225735.1 of Oryctolagus cuniculus. Lineage (NCBI taxonomy): Eukaryota > Metazoa > Chordata > Mammalia > Lagomorpha > Leporidae > Oryctolagus > Oryctolagus cuniculus. The sequence continues at coordinate 62,250,656 of NC_142869.1, read as the reverse complement.
TTCTGGTTGCTTTCCCACGAAGGGATGCGGCAGGGGTTGGGGGAATCCATAGCTATAGACTCACCTGTGATGATATGTGCATTCCCACTTGTTCAGTAGTTTTGATATGAGTCTCAGAAGGAGCCTGAATCACTACAGGCTTGACTGCTTTAGGGACAACGTGGGGTTCTGAAGCTGGACGCTTGGGATGCTCAGCTACCTTTGTGGCAGAAATGTGTTCCTTGTATCCATACTCCAGGGTGGTCTGCTGAGCGTACGAATCTTCAGGAAGCCCGGGTTCTCTGGGCTCTCTAACACGGGCCTGGTCTACTGCAGCGACAACTGTAGCTACAGCTTCAGCCTTTTTCCCAACGCCCACCTGGAGGCAAGGTTTTCAGAATTAATTCACAGCAATGTCACAGTCAGGCTGAGAAATCCCCCAGGCATAGCCTCCTGGAAAATCTCCTCCCAGTCAGTCAGAACACAAAATGCCTAAAGGCACGATGGGTAGGTAGATGACATTGTGGTATACGGCAATGTTAGCATGTCCAGAAATGTAACTCAGAAATGCTTTCTGGAACTTAATATTTCAATGATTGTTATATTGCATAAACATGTTAAGATACATTGTTTACATCTGTTTAATTATATTAGACATTTAATCACACAGACACAACATAAGACAATATGTATATACAGTTATAAGATCGAGTATTTCTAGTAATCTATCCAGGTAGACAGTCAACTAGTAATTGGAAAGTCAGATTTTTGGGGTGGTTATCTTCACTGATTATTTTTATTATCTTGTCGATCATTAAGTCTGGTGTTGGTGCAGCGATGGCAGTCATAAAATGTTGCTCAGTTACCATCCTCCTTCTATCCAGAAAAATCAGTTGCCACAGAGTTACACAGCTGCATGCAAATCTGAGCTAACACGAAAGCTCATACACAGAATGAGTGTGTGAATTTATTTATGATTCCCTGGGGATACGATTTGCTCAATCTACTAGAATGTATCTCTTTTAAAACACATAAATGAAAATATTATGATTAAAATGAAAGTATTAGCGTGTTTGGATTCAAGACAATAACCTTTAACATTGAAGTTCAATTTAGTTTCAATATTACTAAGAGTTAAAGTGAATAAGGAAACAAATATTATTTTCTCATTTCTATGAATCTGATTAGCACAAATGGGAATACAATTTACAAAGGAATTTCTCTTTTAAAGTAAGCAAAGCAGTCCAAGTGCCTTACATATTGTGATTCTCTGCAGTACTTGGAAATAGTATATCACAAAGATCACATGGCCATGTAAGTCTAGAATGTTAATATTTTTCTTTTCTACTGCTATAAATAGAATCCAGGTTGCCTCTGAAATATTTTTCAAATATGTCATATGAATATCCTTTAAAATAGTTCTCTGAATCCTCTAAAAAATAAATAAGGTTATTTTCTGAGATGGAATTGGGCCTTTGGTGATCATGGGCTTTATCCAGTGTCTCTTTCGAGGAAACCGCAAACAATCTGATCTGCTTTGAAGGATTGCAAATGCCATCTGCACTTAAATTGCATTTTAGAAGAAACTAGAAAACTCACGATGGAAGTTAAGTTTGTCCATTTGTTTTCTAAGCTATCAGCTGACTTTAATTTTATAAATGATTTAAAATGTTAATACCTTTGATGGCTAACATTAATATAAATGTGTATTACTTTCCTGGTAGAGTAATTGATTACAAATTGATTACATTTGTGTATAATCTCATTTGTGTCTTCAACAAGATAGTCATGTTTTAGTTCTACTTATTTAACAATGAGAAAACTTAGTTTTAGAGAAATTGTCATATGACTAAAAACTCACACATCTGAAATATGTAAATTTTGTTCTTAATTTAAAACCTATGGAAAACTTAATTAGGGTAGTATACTTTAAAATGAGGTAGTAGCTAATTTCTGTTAAATTTATGTATATAAAATTTATGTACATATGCTGTTTAGTGGAAACTACTAATCAATACGCAACACTGATACCTGCCTTTACATTTCAGTGGGCTCTAATATCCTTCATATTTTAGAAGCTACAGAAGTAGGAAGATGAATTGGATTACGTGATCCCAAATCATACAGCTATATGCTCAGAATTAATTCAAATATCCAAAGAAAAGTGTTATTTAATCTGGTTTTTCAAAACTAGAAATGCTGACTACTCTCTGGAGGACTCGGATGGAATCTAATCATGTCTAATGTTTGGCTGATCAGTTAAGCGATTAAATGGATGATGACGGATGAGGAGTTATGAGAGCTGATGATGAAATGGGATGAAGCAACGGTTTTCACCTCCACAGCCTCAGTTTTCACCTCCTCTTGGAAAAGATGTGTCTGTTCTTGCTTAAGAGCAAATCCTTCTGTAGCCTTTGGCAATGTGGCTGGTTCAGTAGGTTTTGCAGTGGTAACAATTACCTTAGGTATAAACATATTTTTTCAGCTTCCATCCTTAGCTAATACTTAATAACATAAATATGGTAGTCAAAATATGTGGTTCAGAACTGAAGCAAAAAGTAAAAGACACTCTTGTTCCATAGTGGAATTGCTGTCATCCGTGAGACTCCTAAAAGCCCGACTTGTCACTGTATATTAGATTTGGGTAAAGGTTTTTTAAATTTTAACCTAATCATGTATTAGTGGTGAGTGTTTAGTCTAGAGGGTAAGATGCTGGCTAGGAAGGCCATGTCCTATATTGGAGTGCCTGCATTTGAATCCTAGCTCTGACTCCCGACTCCAGCTTCCTGCTAATGTAGACCCTGGGAGGCTGTGGTGGAGACACAGCAATTGAGGTCCCATCACCCACATAGGAGACCTGTATTGAGTCTCCAGCTCCCAGATTCAGCCTAAGTTTGGGACTGTTGCAGGCATCTGGAGAATGAACCAGTGGTTAGGAGTATGTGCGCGTGCTTGTTCTCTCTCTCACTCTTTCCCCCTTTCAAATAAATAAGTAAAAACTTAGAAAAACTGAAAAAGAAAAAAATCCAATTTTGAAAAGTCATGTGTTAGAAAAAATCAAATCAAAGAAAGCAATATTTAGGGGAATACAAAATAGGATTCAAGCCACAGTGAAAATGGATTTGAAAAACTTTAGTTGCTGATTTCAAATACTACATTAGTAATAAAATTTAAACTTAGGTAAATATTTCATTTGTGGTAAATGCCACAGTCATGGGGATAGTAGTATAATTCATGGAAATTTTACAGCTACAAATAGATGCAATAACCTTTTCATGGCTTGTTTGTAATTGTTCTGGTTGGATACTTCCTTCTCTAGATTTCAATATTGCATCTTGCTTAGCTTTAGTGGGAGCTGCTACAGCGGGCACTATAATTTTCTCAGTTTCTTCCCTGATCTCGTGGTTACAGGGGGAAAAATATAAAATTTCACATGAAGAAAATTATAGGTACTTTACTAAAATAAGTCTATATTCTGAAATATAATATGTTGACTTTATGACCCTCAAACCACACATGTCCTTGATAGTAAGATTCATCATTTACTCATAGAACTTTTTAAAAATATTTATAGAGTTTCTTAAAATTAGCCTGCATGCAATTTTAATCATGAAATTCTAGAGGATGATTAGATGTTAACAATAAGAATTTGAAAATAATAGTGAAGAGATCAGTGGGTGGGGAAAGGAACAAGTAATAGTAACAACAGTAAATAATTTGGTTTTTAGTTTCCAATTGTTCACCTAAAAATAGATTTGATTAATAACTTCTCATACGTAAAAAATTCTGAGATGTGGTATTAATGTATTACAATAGGGGATTTCATTTGAGATGTGGTATTAATGTATTATAACAGGGGTTTCACACTTGGGACAGCAATAGTCACCTTTCCATGAGTAACTTGGATTTGTTCTTGTCTAGTAGCCATTCCTTCTCTAGTTCTCAGTACTGTTTCTTGTTCTGTGGCTTTAGCAGTAGCAACTGCTATTGTAGACAAGGCAGTTTTCTCAGCTTCCTTTCTCATCTGATTATTACAGTAAAATCAAGGTTTAAGTTTTACCAGACTTCAAATGCACACAATGTGACCCTCTTCCCCCCTCCACGTGGGGATGCAAAATGAAGTTATTCAGGGTTAAAACACAAGAGAAATTAACTTTCATTTGACAGTATCTGCATATAGTGACCGAGAATCACATCACAAAACTTAGAAGTGTTAGCTATTTTAAAAATCTCTGGGTGATTCCTTACACTGTTTTTTTAAAAATTAAGCTAAAGTGCTAATCTTCATGCAAAGAACTATTATGAATAAACTGAATAACAAACACCATCCAGGGATGAAAATCAAATGTGCAAAAAATGGTAATCAGTCTCACATTCATATTTTTTAAATTGGGGATTTAAAAAGGAAAATACAGATTAATAATTCATACCGTGTAGTAGTTAATGGTTTACTAGTAATTAGTTTAAGGGTAACCTTTTCACGTCTCGAATATCTATATTCACCTTTTCCTGAGTTATTTGAACTTGCTCTCTTTTGGTGCTGATGCCTTCTCTACTTCTTGATACTAAATCTTGCTCTTTGACTTTGGGTGTGGCAACTATGACTTTAGGTACCACTGTTTTCCTAGTTTCCTTCATCATCTGGTAATATGGTGGAAAAAAGTGAGAAATAGTCATTAAACATCATAAACCTCTAAGAAAAGAAACCAAACTCAAAGATGAGGAAGGAAACAAAATTCCTTCCTGTTCAAGGACATTTTGCTTTGATTATCCATACCATTTCACTGGGAAAAAAAATCAAAATAATATGTTTAATTTAAAACAAAAATGTGATTTAGCAATAACAGACCAATACGTGCTATTTCTCTTTCTCACATCATGAATATAAACTGTGGGAAATTCCAGTTGAGCCATCAACAGCGTATCATTTTGTGTATTACCAACTGATTTGTATAGGTACACTAGAATCTACTTCCACAGGAAGACATTTCAGTGAATCATATTGTCATATTAGTAACAATCCAAAAAGTCTTAAAGTTAGGCGTGCATAGTGACAGTGAAAGCCAGATGGGTGGCCAAGACTCATTAGAGATTTCTGAAGGCGTTTTCTGCTTATGAGAAGAGGAGAAGTAAAAAAGTGATGATTAGGACCCATGATGAAAAGTAGGTGGCTTGCAAATGAAATGGTGCATGAGTGGCTTGCACGTCACCAGGGAGCCATCACCTTTTCCTGCGTTAGGTGCATTTCATCTTGTTGTGCGGCAGTTTCTTCTTGAACTCCCATCAGGGTTTCTACTGTTGAGGATTTTGCCGCAGCAACTACCAGCATGGCTGCTGCGGTTGTCTCAGTTTCGTGCCTTATCTGATTTGAGGGTAAAATAATGATTTGAGTTGCAAAAGGTACAAAAGAAAGTGCAGGATGAGTGTGCAACACTTGGGAGAATGCAGAAGTCGCAGTGATGGGGAAACATCACAATCCCACTTCAGGGGCGTACTTCACGTTTTTGTGATTAGAGAAACACTTTTGTTTTCCTGAGGAATAGGCTCCTCTTCTGCGCACCTGTCTGTAGCAAGTCAATCTAGAACTGAGAAGGGCCCATCTCTGAGACACGGTCAGACCTCAGGAGACCCAGTGAGTGGCCACTGCTAAATGTCTGTGAAACTGCGTCCTGGCCGATTTTCCAGTCACAGCATCGCAGAGGCCACAGGCATTCCTGTGCCCTAGATTACACCTAATAGGTAGGGTTCTAAGCTGTATTCAAAATCTTTCATTCACAGGGAGGAGGGGGAATCCAACCGGCAGTGTCTGACCAGCCTTTCCGGTGTTTTGTGAGCTTACTTGGGCATTTTTTAAAAATTAACTCTAGGTCAACAAAGAACCATAAGCCGGCGCCGTGGCTCAATAGGCTAATCCTCTGCCTGCGGCGCCGGCACACCGGGTTCTAGTCCCGGTTGGGGTGCCGGATTCTGTCCCGGTTGCCCCTCTTCCAGGCCAGCTCTCTGCTATGGCCAGGGAGTGCAGTGGAGGATGGCCCAGGTGCTTGGGCCCTGCACCCCATGGGAGACCAGGAAAAGCACCTGGCTCCTGGCTCCTGCCATCGGATCAGCGCGGTGCACCGGCTGCAGCGGCGGCCATTGGAGGGTGAACCAACGGCAAAAGGAAGACCTTTCTCTCTGTCTCTCTCTCTCACTGTCCACTCTGCCTGTCAAAAAAAAAAAAAAAAAAAAAAAAAAAAAAAAAAAAAAAAAAAAAAAAAAACAAAGAACCATAGAGCAACAAAAATGAGCACAGGTGCTCCCCAAAATCTGCGGGTGGGAGGGACGTTATGGTGGGGGGAAGCCATTGTAACCCCTAAGCTGAACTTTGGAAATTTATACTCATTAAATAAAAGTTTAAAAAAAATAAAGAAATGCCTCTCTCCTGATACTTTATAAGGCTTGATTTCACAGATGAAAGAGAAATGGGTTTTGGTGAAATTGTCCTTAAATTGTTCTTTGACACAAATTCAGCAAACACTTCATGGTCTTTTTTTTTTTTTTTTATTAAATCAACCAGAAATTAAGGGCATTTTCTGAAAGTGCTGGTATTCTTTGATAGTTAGCATTTTTCACTGAAAATTGTGCTACTTGTTTGGAGTATTTATGGCTGTGACATGTGTATGTGTTTGAGCGTGAAAATGCACACTTTTAAGTTTCCCATCTATATGAAGTTCATATGTTATAATGTCAATGACTAAGGTATCAAACTGTATGTGAAAAAACTGACTAAATGGCCTGGGGTGGAACCTATCTCCTGCTGCCGTGTGTACCAGAAAGTCCACAGATGTGCCCCATACCAATCTAATCGACAGGGAATCTGCCTCGAATTGATCAACGTGTGGAAACAGTACAATGAGAACAGAATTTCCATCATGAAACAGCGTCATAGATAGACACAGAGAAACAACAAAAAGAAAATACACAACACAAAACTCCTCTATTCTGAGGTTTTTGTCACAAGCTACATGCAGCTGTCTGGAATTTGAGATTCGTCAACAAACTACAAGGCATTTACAAAATTGGACTTACTGTTTCTTGAGTTATTTGCTTTTGTTCTTGTTTTGTAGTAATTTCTCCAGTAATTCTAGTTTCTTGTTCTTTGGCTTTAGCTGCGGAAATTACTACCTTTGGTACAAATGCTTTTTCAGTTTCTTTTCTTAGCTGCAATCGACAATAAAAATAGAAGCTCATTGTTTCCTGATTGCTAATGGATAACACTGCTTAATAAATACAATAAAACAGGAATTTGAAGGAGTAAAATCTCTTCTCCAGAGATGTCACTAAACAAAACGATTTCATGTTCAGCAATATGCCTATGCTCTTTTGCTACATATGCCATAAACTAGGTTGCTTAAATGATAGATATATGGCAATATTACTGCATGCTAATTCTATCCTCTAAAGGTAATCTTACAGCATAGGTTAGAATGGAGGGCCTAGGAAGTAATTTTGTCTGACCATTTTATTTTATATATTAAAATCAATCACAGCTAATTTATAATCTGCATTTATGCAATACTGTTTTGCAAATTTTCCTAAATACTGTGATGGTTTAGAATACCAAGATTTACTTTTCTTCAACTGAGACATTATGGGGAGAAAAATTTCATGCATATGCTAGACAAAATATTTTCCAACTCCTTAACCCTCCAAAAGGGATTCTTTCAATCTGAACACCCAAGAAGTGTGTTGTGAGGTCAGTTTTCCCATTTTGCCTCCTTGCCATTCTCAGATATCTCACTGCTGAAACACAGGCTCTCTGGGCGGAAAAGGAACTGAGAATTCCTCTTTTCAAATCACCCAACTGAAAATTTGGCTCCATTGGCCACTTGTCCTACCAACTGACCTTGTCCAATCTATCCCAAAATGCCTTCCACTCATGGAGCTGTCTTTCACACTTTTCCTGGTCATTTGGCCTCCTACGGCCACGCTGTCCATCCTGTTTCAAACTCATGGGCAAATGTCCTGTGAAGCAGCCAGGAAGTAGCTGCAAGCTTTTTAAAGCAAAGGGCATTCCGTGTTCTCTTGTATCGTCCCTGTTCCCACCTCCATATCTATTTCTCCCTCCTGGTTTCAATCCCCTCCCCACAGGCACGTAGTCAATGTATGTGAGATGCTCTGTCTGCCCCTAGTGTGTAGCCACAGAGGTCACTTCCAGCTACACAATGGAGCATTCAGTGACTCTATGGGACTAGGAATGTACACCTACAAGGGGATGACCCAAGGAACAACCCCCTTCAGAGTGAAAATTATTATTTGTGTTGACACATGTAAAAACAGCAACAAATTTCCAATCCAAAACCATTTTCACCTGCTCATGAGTTATGTGCATCTGCTCTTGCTTGGTTGTAATTATTTCTCTGGTTCTTGATTTTAATTCTTGTTCTTTGGCTTTATCGGCGGCCACTACTACCTTAGACACGGCAATCTTCTCCGCCTCCTTTCTCACCTGATTTTCATAGAGAAAAGAAGGAAACACTTTAATGTACCTTGCATAAAAGGCTACACTCATACATCAGGACTAAGACATAAATGTCACACAAGAGAGGATAAAGAGGAAAGCTGGAGTGATTTTGGACTATAATAGAAAATCTATTCAAATATGAGGGGAAATTATGCTGGATTTATAACACTTTTCAGCCTTGAATCAAGTGTTCCATTTATTTTGAGGAAAGGAAAAGCCAATGTCCTTTGGGGAAGCTTAGATAAATGAAAAGGCTGCCCTGAAATAATGGATTCCATGCCCAGCTCCTAGAGCCGCTCAAGTCCAGGTTCAACGGGGCTCTAGCTTTCCTGCTTGGGCCAGGAGTAGTCCTTCACTGGTTGGAACACCTTTGGGAGCTCAGTCTACTTTTGCTCAGACAATTCTAAAAGTCTGGGCCATCTCGGGCTCAGTGCTGTCTTCGAGATGATTTGAGCACTGGGCTATGGTGAGACCCAAGCTTGCACAGCTGGGTGAACAGCGTCTGCCTGAATACGCACGGAAGGATGTGGCTCTGGGATGCTCTCGGGCAGCCTGGTGCATACCTGTTCCTGAGCAGGTTGGATGTGCACGGCAGTCGTGGTTGTCCTCTGAGCAGTCTGCTCTACAGCACTGATAACGGGTTCTCTCACTCGGGCCATATCAACAGCAGCAACAACAGTTGCAACAGCTGCGCTTTTGTCAGCTTCTTGTTTCACCTAGATAGGATGTGCCCAAGAACATTGCTTTGTTAAAGGGTACGTCTGGTAGAAAATAGAAAGGCACAAGAGAGGGCTGCTGGCATTGTGGTGCCACTGGTGAAGCTGCTGCCTGCCACACCTGCATCCCACAAGAATACTGGTTCAAGTCCTGGCTGCTTCACTTCTGACCCAGCTCCCTGCTAGTGTGCCTGGGAAAGCAGCAGAGGATGGCCCAAGCAGTAGGTGGATGCCTGACACCCACATAGGAGACCTAGGTGGAGTTTAGGCTCCTGGCTTTGGCCTGGCTCAGCTCCAGCTGTTGCAGCCGTTTGGGGATGGAACCACTGGATGGAAGATCTCCCTCCCTCTCTCTCCCCCTCTCTGTAACTCTGCATTTGAAAAAAAAATTAAGGCACAATGGAAACCCAGTCATCCAGAGAAAAATGTGCTCAGACCTAAGCACTGATCATTGCCACAAGACAGAGTCTGTGTCATTGCAACCTACCGTTTATGTAAACCCCACAGATGAGCATGTTTGTGCCAACTAAAAAAAAAAAAAAATGATTTTACAGAGCATGAAATTCAAATGTGCTCTCCAGCTTGGGTTATATTTTTGAGTTTGCAGGCATTTTGCTCCAACCTATGCTGAGCTTCACAGCAGGAACTCACAGAGCAGCCCATGAACCACAGAAGGAGGGCGCAGCTCTGCCAGTACCTCTTTAGCACCAGTAGCAACAGCTCCAGCTGCAAAGGCAGCACTGGTGGACACGGCGGCAGCAGCGCCCGCAGCTCCGGTGATGGTCACCTGCTCCTGGAGCCCGTATCTCCCCTCCCATCTCTCTTCTCTCCTGATCTCAGTGGAGCTCGTCATCGTTGTCTCTCTCATCTCGGCCTCAGTGGAGGAGGCCACATAGCCCTCCTGCTTCCAGGGGGGAGGCACCTCGGGGCCTGTGGCCATCGTGGTTGTCTGAGTCTTACGGACGAGTAACGGTGACTTCACAGATCTGATGGGGGACGTGGAGATCCTCCCAGCGGGGGACACAGACCTGAAACCCAAATAGCAGAAGTTTGAATGCCAAGGCCAGGAATTCCGGGGTCATCGGATTTGAATAATGGGTGAGAATCTGGAAGTGCGTGAAAGCAAAGTTGTAAAACCTGTGCCTGGCCGGCGCCGCGACTCACGAGGCTAATCCTCTGCCTACGGCGCCGGCACCCAGGGTTCTAGTCCCGGTCGGGGCGCCAGATTCTGTCCTGGTTGCTCCTCTTTCAGGCCAGCTCTCTGCTGTGGCCCAGGAGGGCAGTGCAGGATGACCCAAGTGTTTGGGCCCCTGCACCCACATGGGAGACCAGGAGGAAGCACCTGGCTCCTGGCTTCAGATCAGCGCAGCACGCTGGCTGTGGCGGCCATTTGGGGGGTGAACCAATGGAAGGAGGACCTGTCTCTCTGTCTCTCTCTCTCTCTCACTGTCTAACTCTGTCAAAAATGAATAAATAAATAATAAAATATAAAACCTGTGTCTAGATAACCTATTCAGAGAGTAAATAATGTTCTTGAAACTCATTTGCTTTAAATCTCAATAAGCCTTATCTGCTGTAACCCTGTAAGGGACTTACACTTAATTCTAAAAAAGCTAAAGAAACATTCTGTGCCCTGTCCCAATTTTCCACACTCAGAAAGAAAAATCAGGACACCAAGAGGTGATTTGCTAGGACCAGCCCAGAAAGGACACAGTGAGTCGCACACTAAATTTCTCTGGATTGTCAATTCTGGGGACCAAAGAACATGAAGCAGGTGTTGGAGTGGAGAAAGGTTTCTGCAGTCACTCCAGTTTAGCCTTTTCCTGATTTTCCCTCTGGATTCTCCACAGCCCTCAGCAGGTCAATATGATGGTGCTTCCTGGCCAGGAAAGATTTCTCCCGAAGCTTCGTACAGAGCCCTTGTGGCTGAGTAACACACTTTGCAAACTGCTGCTCCGTTCAAGGTGTTTGTGGGTTGCTTTGAGAATTTTCCTGTTCTTGTTTACATCCACGTTCATATTTACTCAGGACTTCTTTTAAATCATCTTAGACTATCTTGGGGGCTGTCTGGCTAATTTAAAACATAGAATTTTTATAGTTTTTTTTTTTTTGTTAAATTGATAGAGTGATTTCTTCCAAGATTGTTTTTATTTTTTGCTTCTTAGGTAGAGAATATGGGCACTAAACTCCAGCACTAATAGCCAAAAAAGGGTTTTAGCAACAATGATGGGCATTCATCATCTATTTTATAATTAAATGTTTCAAAACTAATTTAATTCTTAAAATGCTTTATTACATATTTCTCCTCTAGGTGGTAGTATTGCCTTATCATTGCATTTTACTTATTCCACGTGTAAGAAAATATTTATAAATGTACTCTGGCTCCACATAGGATACTGAGTTTACATTGATTATAAATGAAACAATTATTCTAATTAAGCTAGGGTACAGTAGGTATTTGCTCTAAATTATCAACTAACTTAATAGTATATTACAGTATTGACCAGTACCCTGAAGAAATGTTTAGTCATCTTCTTGAAGTAGGTATTTTTTTCTTTTTCTTTTTCAGATAATCAACTTACATTTTATAAATGAAGTGGTAATCAAACTAAAGGGAGATCTAGGGAACAGGCTCTATTCTGAACTTATTTCCTTACAAATACAACAAAGACCAAGTTAAAATAATGTAGGGTATTTGCCAATGGAAGAAAAGCAAAGAGACGTGCATTTCAAGTGTGCTTTGTTCTTACTATACCTAGAAAAGTGGTTTTAATTCAAAAAAGAGTTAGAGACATGACAAGTCATTAGCAGCAGGCTGCAGGTAAGCCCATAACTGTGAAAATCAGTGTAATTTGAGTCATTACAAGAGAGTGCTTATTTCTGCACTTACAATAAAAATCATTACCTGGTCACAGCTAGGTACAATGCACCTTATTCAATGAAGTATGTTTGCCTTATTCTACAACAAAAGTCAAAAATAAATTACGAAACATTTTGGAAAGTAGTCTATTTTGGATAACTATTACTTTCTCTGCAAATTGGCATTTTTATTTCCTATTTTAAAGCAAATAATTTGGATGGTTATTAATGAACTTTCAGAACTGCTAAGATAGTCACAATGTTCCATGGGATTTGGAAAACTCCAATTCTCCATGATCCTTTGACTTGGACTAAAATACAGTGAGGTGGTTATCTCCCCCAGGAATCACATCTTGGCCTCTTGTGATTTTGTGGTGTGCAAACTTGTAGTTAGCCTGAGACTGAACACAATTTGAAAATTTGATTGCTAGATAGGTTTTTTAAACTGAGGTTTCTGTGTAAAGTTTCTTGTTAGTGTTGGCAACATCTTGAGTCAAGTGGCCAAAATAATAAATATTGGAAAAAAGCTAGCATTTTTCCATGTTTTTATTGTATATTTACATTCCATTTTGTGTGAAATACTTGTTTGGATCTCTTGTTTATTTTTTTCAATGGTGTTGTTTTTATTTTCCCTTTAAAAATTCAGTTTTGATGCACCTGATACATGAGTTCATTGTTTATCACAAGTGTTGCAAACATTCCCGCCAGGTCTGCTGCTTTCATTTTGCTTGTTTGTATGGTCTTAGCCAAGCGTATGCGTGAGGTGTGTAAGTTACACACTGTTCCTCCTCTGCAGCACTTCACACTTTGTATGTTTACTATGATGCTTTTATGGTAGAGACAATGGCGTATCTGAGCAAGAAGCACCTTTAGAATTTATTCACAAAAGCACTATGTGGCCTAGCAATGACTTTACTTTTGCCATACATACATTTTTGTCTTCATGAAACTGAGTGTCTAAATCCATCTTCAAAAATTCCCAACCATGTTTTCCCAATGTTTGGTCTCATGACCTTTTTTGTTATTTTCTAATTTAAGTCTCCAATCAAACTGAGATTCACTTCATAAATGGCATGAATTAAAGGTTTGTGTTTGCTTTCTTCCAGATACATAGTTAAGTGGGCCAGCATTCTTTATCTTCCCTCCACTATCTGGATTGAAAGACCACTTTGATTAAAAAGTAGGCTCCCTCTGTCTGTGGATTGATTTCTAGACTCTGTTCAGCTTCTCTGTTGTATTCTTCCATTTATTTGCCAATATCATACCATTGTGATTAGAATAATTTCACAGTAACTTTGAATATTTTTAAAGTCAACTATCTTGTTATTGTTTCTTTACAGATTTTCTTGTCAGGAGAACTTTCTCCACGTTTGTTTTTTGTTTATTTCTTTTAAATTGATCAAGAAACACTTTCCTGTTTGCTCAAATTTTTCACGCTTCAATTCATATTAAAACTTCTTAGCATTAAACTAAATCCCAAAGTTTCAAATTGGCTGTGGAGAATCTATACTCGATTATATCATTTCTGTGGTTCATGAAAATGCATATTTTTATGAGCAACTATGATTGGATTTCAACACCTTTGCACCAAAATAGACATCTTTTAATTTAATTTTTTGACAAGCTTTTTAAAGTACCCTTGTATCTCTAAATTAACTAGGCCTAAAATTGATTTTACTTTCCATATAAAATATGATAAGAACATGCATTATTTTGAAGGTTTCACTTATTACCTGAGTACAAGAACATTTATAAAATTATTTGCAACACACTGTCTCATTGAGTCTTCCCAACACACCTTGAGATCATTTTACTGAAATTCTTTAAGTTACAGTTGATCCAAACAAGGCCTCAAAAAACCTGCTTTAGTTACTTATTAACAGTATTAGTGATAACAATTATTAGATATTTTGAGTATTTAGTGGGATAATATATAGGTATTTCCAATCAAATGTCCAGTGGAGAAGTGATCAAGGTGTAGGAGTGATCATTTTACTGTAAGTATTGCCCTAGATGAAACCACTACCAAGATTCAACTCTAAGTCCTGAGCTCTTCTCATTTCACTGCTATTTTTTGGCCTCTAAAACAGCTACTTAGTAAATAGAATATAGATAAGAATTCAATTAAAGTTTATAATGTTCTTCATTTCACCTCCGAACAGTGGGGATTTCTGAAAACCATATTCAGTAACATCTTGGTTCACCTCCTTTATCACATGCTACATTTTTTGTTGTTGTTTGCATGAAACCTTCTCTGAAAATGCGTAACCATCTGATCTCTTTAAGAAGACTCACCTGACAGGAGATGGGGTCGGTGCCCGCACGTGTCTGACCGGGGAAGGGGAGTGTCTGATTGGCGACGGGGACTGCTGTCGAGCCAGCTGTGCTTTGGCGGCAATGGACGGTGGAGTTGGAGACCTTGACTTTGGCTTTGGAGGGATCCTGGGTGGTGTTTTATGTGGCAGCTGTTGCCCGGTGGCACCGTCTACCACCATCTCAACTGTTGCGATTGATCTGGCGTCAAAGTGGGCTTCAATCTTCTGTAACAAAATAAAACAGAGTCCACATTGAGGAGAACTAGCCAGGGAAGTAACAAGACTGAAATGCTCAAAACACGACAGTCTGAAAATACCTTTTCAATTCGGGTTTGTCTTGTTTCTGAAATCTGAGCAGTCGAAACAATTGTCTTTGTCCTTTTAGCGGGTACTACTTCTTCACCTATAGCAGGAGAAACAATATTTAGGATGGGTGAGCCAAAGTACCCATTTTAAAAAGAGATTCTGTTCATTTGGACTATATGTCAATATGATTTTCTAGGTGTTCCAATGGAGAAAAATACAAGAAATCTTGGATTTCACGTGAATATAGATTCGGTTTAAATATAAAAATGTTCATTGTTCGATAAGAATTTACTTAGGACCATTTTAAAATAAATTCCATTATTTGCTGGTCACTTGGAAATACAGATCGCCTGCCTAGTTGAAACACCACCCAGGTTATAACGGGGTGAGTGCAGACTGCTTCAGTACAAAGCTCCTGCTTAAAATCAGAGACACTTTTACATGGCTGTCTTTTACTGTACAGCCTCTCCAGGGCTGTAAAGGGCTGCCGGTGGGTTCCAGGCATCCCTCTCTCTTCTCCCTCTTCCTCAGCCTCCAGCACATACCTTGAACCAGCAATTCGGCAGTCGAAGTAGCTCTTCCAACGCTATTGGTGGCATTTACTGAATAGGTTCCGGAGTCCTCGGGGTACGCTTCCGCAATCAGTAAGCTGTAGAGGTCGCCTTCTTGTGAAATTTGGAAATCAAGGGAGCTCTGGATTTCGGCTCCGTCCCGATAGAACTTCACCACAGGTGTAGGGATTCCAGTCACTCTCACTTGGAGTCGCACTTGGCTTCCTTGTCTCACGGTCATGCTCTGCAGTCGTTGAACAAAGTTGGGTGGCGCTGTCTCTGCTGCAGGGAGAAGAGAAGGAAGTCAGACTAGATGCCCGTGCCCTTCCAGTGGGGTGGTTTTTTTTTTTTTAGTTTTTTTTTTTTTAATTTTTTTTTTTTTTTTTTTTGACAGGCAGAGTGGACAGTGAGAGAGAAAGAGACAGAGAGAAAGGTCTTCCTTTGCCGTTGGTTCACCCTCCAATGGCCGCCGCGGCCGGCGTGCTACGGCCGGCACATCGCTCTGATGCAAAGGCAGGAGCCAGGTACTTATCCTGGTCTCCCATGGGGTGCAGGGCCCAAGCACCTGGGCCATCCTCCACTGCACTCCCTGGCCACAGCAGAGAGCTGGCCTGGAAGAGGGGCAACCGGGACAGAATCCGGCGCCCCAACCGGGACTAGAACCCGGTGTGCCGGCGCCGCAAGGCGGAGGATTAGCCTATTGAGCCATGGCGCCGGCCCCAGCGGGGTATTTTTAAACAGTCACAACTCTTACTCCAAACCAGGCAGCGACTCACTGTTCCAAAGACCTTCCACGGTCCTTGAACCCTGCTCACTCAGCAGATGGCAGCATCAGTGGGCCAGGTAATGGAGAAGTCTCTCCAGCCACCATATTTAGTTCATTTGCTTTGCTTTGCTTAGAAGATCTAGGCCATCACATTTTGTTGTCATTTTAGAGAAAAAGCCTAGATCCTCTTATAACATTTATAGGGATCTTTCTGGCATTTCCTCCCGTATTGATGCATTAAGGCGAATTTGCACATTTCAGCAAGTTGCATTAAAATGAATGCCAGTGGTTGGTAGGATGGGTGCACCTGTGACTTACAGAATAATTAAATTTTTATTTCATTAAAAAAAAAAAACCAAATCTTCTCTAACTTGATCGGTATTCAAATAACCCAAATATTTACTTCAATTTAAAATGTTAATCCCAATAATGACATGATTTCATGTTAATTATGCTACAGAAAGGGATTTTTATCTTGGTTAATTATGTTGAAAGAAATTTTTTATGAGATGAATGAGGAGAGTGAATGGGATTAAGTTTGACATGATTTTGAGTAATAAACAACAGCAGATGCTGCCAAGCCTGCACTCTTCCTGTCTCCGAGTCGTACGGCTGCATGCAGAAGTTCAGACCTGACGCTACCTGGTGTGCCTTCTGTTGTGGACAATTCTAGCCCTACGGTGGCACACATTGTTGACAATGTAGCTTATTGGATAAATTGGATGAATGTACCCAGTTCATATAAGACCTTGTTATGTAATATGTAAAAATCATGTATATTCTAGTGTCTTAACCATGTCATAAAAGATGAAGAAAAACAATGCAGTCTACTAAGACTGGTGATAACTTTTCTGGGGAAACTATCACCCATTTGAATAATAAGCACTTGCCTTTTCCTGGGTCTGTTTGTTGTACAATTTTTAGCGTTTCTTGCATGGGGGGTGGTCTACGGACCACCTGCTTCAGGAACCATTTGGACAAGTTCCTAGAGACGTGTGTGTGAGGCACGCGCATGCGCACGCGCGCGCGCACACACACACACACACACACACTGTATCTTATTCTTTACAAGGACTATAAACAAAATACAAATGCTACTTGCTGAGGAAAATGGCTTTTGTATTTCCTTAATATACTTTTGAATATTTAATGTGCATATGGAGAAACTGATTCTCAGCCACTTTAGTGCTGTATTCCGAGCGACATTAAGTTGCACAAACAGCTTTGTTACAAAATCAGCCACCCATGGGCCCCCTTCTGGGGGTGGAGCTATGCTAACTGTGCTCCTAGCTCTTCCTAGACTTGCTGCTGCGTGCGGCAGGAGCAGAGGGCGGGCAGGGCCCTCTGTGCATTCATACCTGTCACGAGAAGCTCAGCAGTACTAGTCGCTTGTCCAGATCCATTGGTGGCTCTCAGGGAGTAGCGTCCACTGTTGGCTTTAGTCACGGCGGGGATCGTCAGTTTAGCGCGGCCATCGCTAAAGGAGATCTGCACGCCGGGCAGCGTGGAAGTGGAAATCACCTGGCCATCCCTAAACCAGCTCACCTCAGGAACTGGGAAACCTGGAGGAGAAGAACAGGCCATGCCGACAGATGAGTGGGCACCGCCAAGTCCCCTGCTCTTCCCAGTCTACTCACTGCCTGTGCTCACCCGTGACAGCTATCCATATTGGAATATCCAGATTGTCATGATGATGACAACCTGACAGTCTCGGGACAGAAATATTGACCTGCAGGCCATCAGGAAGGCCTGCGGGTACGAGCAGAGGCCAATGCCTTCCACGTATAAGGCAGGAAGCTGAGGCCAAGAGCAGCTTGATAATTTCCCCGGGGTCCCTCAGCTAGCAGAGGCACACGGGTGTCCACTTCCCACCCTCATGCCCAGCACTCCCTCTGATGCAACTTAACAGACATCATTGCAGTCCTCAAAGGGATTTACAAACATGAAGAGCCAAGAAAACTTTGGCAGAAAAAGGACTGGTGTCCACTTTGAAAACAAATGAGGAACAGAGACCGTGGTGGGGTCTAACAGTCCTACCTGACACGCCCAGAAGGGCACACTCATCTCCCTGCTATGTGGTTATGGGGCACCGTGCTCCTGAGCCTCTCTGCTCACACAAGTGCCATCAGTAAGAAATACTGTGATGGGGAGAGTTACTTTCTCAGATGAGCAGTGACTAAGCCAAACCTAGTGTTCTAGAACTACTCAGAATCGGAATCCCAAATTCTCTCCTCCCACTGTAGATGGCAGCCTGAAGAGCTCTATGTTCATATTTGACATTTTAGGTGTATCAAAGCTCTGGGCAATCAGAAGGTCTGAGGCACGTTCAGAGCGTGGTTATTGGGCATTCGGCACCAAGGCTGTCACTCTATTTCCTCAAGCTAGGGCACGAAGACAACTGAAAGTTTATTTTGTTGTCTTTCACTAACCCGTCTCCCACGACGGCTGAGTGAATAGTTTATTATCCTAATTCATGGGTATTAAACTCATGGGTAGAATACCACTGAAGGTCTTAAGGTGCTTTGCAAAGAATTTCTGAGCACACTGTGTGAAGAAGCAAGGCACTATGAAGAGGCCAGACTCACTGCTCCACAGCAGGCCCGTTCCCTGTGAGGCCGCACGTGCTCGGCTCAGCTCAGAAGCTACTGTGTACTCAGTACAGGATGAATGAGAGAACTATCTGGAAGTCAGTACGTCTGTCATGCATCAGGAGGATGGGCTTGGTCTCTCTGTGCAGTGTAAAGTGTTATCCAGTTATGAGTAAAATTGGTGTATGAAATAGAAAAGGAAAGAAGAGGGAGAAATCTTATTTTATCTCTTTATTACAAGTCATACAATGAAGGAAAAAAGGGTCCGTGCAACACAGAGATGCACAAAATTAAAGATAGAGCATAACTTTTGGTTAACCCATATAATCTTACAAGGCAGTTACATGTCTGTGGAAGGATGCAGTATTGATTAAACAATTTTGAAATTATTTACAATATAGTTCATAGACTGCCCTCATTTTTTCACAAATTGACAGGTCCTAAAAATCATGCATTTTCTGGAACCACCCATAAACTGAGTTACAAAGAGGGAAAACAAGGTATAAGAAGAGATACAGCTGCTCTTTTCCTTTGTGGCTAGAGATGTTTTATTTTTAAAATTAAAATCATTTAACTACAAATAAAATTCTAGAGTCAATGTTTGCTTCCTTTGGATGTAGACACGAGAGAGGCATATATTATTTCTTGTTCTCATTTCAAGATAATTGCTAAGTCTTTTAGTTGCCTAGAATCAGCTAATAAAGACTAGAAATAAAGGAATAGAATAATTAGTATTTAACTCAATACTGCCTTTGAAGAAAGCTGGATGCACTATTTCCCACATAAAACAACTCAAATTCAGGGGCACAAAACACTCAGTCCAGACTCCCTACCCCATAGTCCCTTGGCTGGTCTTTGATAGCCTAGAGTTCTTGGCTTCTAGTCTAGCTCTGAAGTTGAACCCAAATACAAAATGACCGAATACGGTCCTACTTAGCTGCTAGATTCTGACAGTGATTTCAACCCAATGCTAATTATTTTTGTGAAATCATCATTATGAATAAAACATTTTCAAGCCATTATATTGTCAGATTTTGTCAGTACTCTGTGAACAGTATACCCTTAAGCTAACCTTTCCCTACTGCTGGACCAATTTTACAAAGTAAAAGCCAGGCTTAAAGGTGGTGCCAAGTCCTACAGCTGGAGAAGAAGCCAAGGAATGAAGCAGAAGCAGGCAGGTGAGAGCTTACCACTAACGTGAGCCTCAAAGGTTGCGGCACTACCCTCCAGTACCACAACACTTTGTAACGGCTGCGTAAACGTCGGTGCTTGAGTGGTCATCTTTTTAGGCACTCTGAAAGGGAACAGAAAAGAACAGAGGATGTCACAGATGGTGGCCACTCTGCCGCTATGTGAAGATGGCAGAGGCTCAGGTTCCTCCCCATGTCATGCATAGATCATCCCCTTTGTGGCTTGAATTTGAACCTTTGCCCTCTGAGTGGATGAGAAATCTAAGTAAAAATGTCTGTGGGCAACTGGCATTCTTTTTTTTTTTTTTTTAAGCCAAACACAGCAAGGAGGTGTCCCCTAAAGGTCAAAGAGAACATTCAGTGTTCCCAATAGTAGAGAATTGGGATGAGAGATTTAAAAAAAGGGAGAACTGGATAATGCACAGTAGTGAAGGGTAATTAAGGAAACAAGAGGTGTGGAAAATGCAAAATGAATTGCTGTATTGGCTTAATAGGGAAGAGAATTATTTAAAAAATTTTTCCTTCTTCCTTAAATTCTTCACTCATTCTAATTTTATAAAGTTAATGTTGATCCAGGCATTATCAGCTTACATAAAAGAATCATCAAAATAAAAAATGTGAACTTTGCAATTCTTTTCCTGAGAGAAAAGCTTTGGCAAGCCTTATCCAGTTATGCAAACTCTTGTAGCAGGATACAGTGCTGCTTCTAAATGTTTCTTCATATGGTAACTGTGCAATAAATGTTGTTACTGCTAAAGAAAATATTCAGAAAAAAAGTTAGCAGACCAAAACTTATTACAGATCTGAAAGAAAAATGGTGGCTTGAGTTCCTAATTTGGGACGACCTGCAAACCCTGAAACATGTGAGGCAGGGCAGTAAGGCAGAGAAGTGCAAAGACCTCTGCCTTTGTAATGTAAAATAGTTGCCATCCAAGAGGTGAATTTAACATTTCAGCCAAGTTCATTGGTTAAGCAGAAGAAAGCACTTAGTGTATTGGTTTTAGAGAGGTTATATGACAATTTCTGGTGCATAAATACCAAATCATTCAATGTGACTAGCCGCCATTCTAAAATAAAGACAATTTATCAATTGTTAATTGCTTTATTGTTTTTCTTAAAATCCTGTGTTCACTAAAACTTTCTAGTGTGCAGCTGTGCCTTATTGTAACTTTTTACCTAATTCAAAAAGCAAATGAAAACAGCATTTTCTGAGATAAAATTTATATTTGGAAAATTCACAAACTCTCCAAGAGTTTTCTCGTGAAACTTTTGTGAAGAACTGCTTTCGTAGCATATTATTTTGAAGATGAACGACATTTTGTGTCTAATTTTTCTTGTCTACAAGTTAGCACATCTTCTAAAATGCCGTTTTTAGATAATGTTTAATTATATGTCGATGTATTTACATGCATCTACAATTAGCAATCTCATTCCAGAAAGATGGAAAAACTCAAAGTGTACTTAGAAATTAAAAGCCTTTAAACATTATTTCTTACCCTTCTTTGCATCAATATTTATATAATATATTTGTGAGTGGAATTAAAATGCAAAATGAGGTACCGAATATTTCAGGCAACAAATTCACAGCTGTATTCCAAATCTCTAAATATGTCACAATTAACTGGCCTAAATTGGTCTTATATTCCTATTGTATAGGTAAATGTTGTTGCTTTAGCACTTGCTGCTCAGAGGCCTTTGTCTAATTAGGGCAGAAGGCATGCATCTAAAATGTCATGCTCCTAAAATAAACTCTCGAGTGTTGAGTGACAGCCGGCAAGTGTTCTGTCACTGTGCTGCATCTGATACCTTAGCAGTTGATTCCCTTAAAAAGTCATGGGGTGTAGCTGATACCACACGCGTTTTATCAGAGCTATTCTTGGTGTGCCTCACTTTATCACTGAGTAATATAACCTTGAACATTCTCAACAGACAAAAAGACTCTACAAAAGAAGGAAACATTTCAGACCTGAACTTTTACAATATTAAGGGTATTTAAAGAATTTCAATCACCTGCTGTGCTGGTGCGCGGAAGCATTGAACGTTTTAAAAACTTCACACGTTTTAAAGTAGACTTTACCCAGCAGATTCAAACACTAGGTCCGCTCCAGCAACAAGCAGTTACACAGACACTTCTACATAGGCAGGTAACACACAAGAACAAGAAGAAAGTAGCTACTGTTAGAATAAGAAAAGACGGGCTCACCTGATTTCTCAAGAGTGCCTAAAAAGGGTGGGACTAAGCCCAAGGCAGCTTCTGAAACGACGTCCTATGTAGAGTTGGTTGGTTCGACCATCTCTGACATGAATCGGTGAGCCTCTAAACCTGCAATCCCTACACCCGAGGCGAGGCTGGGAATGCACGACTGCTCAAGAGCCAGAGTCTGGCTGGCCCTTATATTCGCCAGATCTGCTGACAGCCCCATATCCTTAGGGCAGGGCCCTGGATTGATTGGTTCTCCGAAAAGCATGATGGGAGAGGACCTATTTGGTAGTGTCACACACCACCTGTTCTTCTGATTGGCAGGGCTAAATTTAGCACCGCAGAAGAGCCTTTAGCAAGGAAACAGAACTGTATTTAAAGAGTAACGGGTGGAGGCTTAGAGAAGAGCATTTGTCACCAATGTTAGAATCTGACAATGAGGGTCTGAGTAGAAGATGGGACCACGAATGCACTGTGGGCAGTCCTATCAAACAGTCCAAACCTGAGGCCTCTGCTCTGTGAGCCAGCCCCTACTGCTGTTCCCCACCCCCACAGAACCAACCAAAAGGACCTGTCAATCACGACACAGATGAGAAAGGTATCTCATGCATTAGTCTTCATCTTTTTTGAAGAATTGGTTGCTACAAACCTTAGCATTGAAGAGAGTTCTTTTTTACTATCGTCTGCATTTTCCAGAACCCACTTGTACTTTGGGGAGAGTTAAACCAGTATTAATGAACTGAATCCATGGCTCTATAAGAAACAGTGTACAAAGGGAAAATCTGAACCACATTTAAATTTAATCTGTGTAATTCAATGATTTCACTTTCAGATTTAATTTGTGTGTGACATTAATATTTTCAAATATGCATATGCTATTCTTCACTGAGCAGCCAAGTCTTAGGTTTAAGTCATCCATGGGGTTCTTTCCCTGGGCACATGCATGCTGCTTTACTAATCTCTGGAGTTTGCTGTTACTAATGGGAAGTGGTTAGGAGATGATATAGTTGCTATTTCAGGACTGAATTTAATTTCAAGCAAGAGATATTTCAAATACAAAAGAGTATACAAAATATCTTTATAATGGCTCAGTAGAGAGATTTGTTAAACTCTTCTTAGAAGGAAGAAAGTTTTGTTGTTGATAATGGAAAAAGACTTTATCAGCAAAATAAACTAAAATTTCAAAATTTAATTAAATCTTTGTGATTAAAATATTCCATTATAGAAAAATTTGGCCATGCATTAGACTTTGCAACTTTCTGAATATTTCCTATCTTATAATTACATAATTTGCAAGCATGCAGCAGAGCTTCAATTTACTGACAACCAGCGCATGGACAAGATGACACCATATTTAAGTATTTGTATCCTTTATCAAATGGCGGTATCTGAACTGGCAGCATCATTCTGCCCTTGCCTTATAGATTGCATCTGCCAGGATGATTCTGTTTCATTGCTTTGTTCTAAAACAATTTGTTTTTTGTTATATGCTTTGAAAATTATACCCAATAAGAGACTGGTGTCACAGGCAACCTGTCAATCACAAGACAGAGTAACAGAAGTGTAATGTGCCCTTTCTGTTTCAAGTGCTCACCAATTGGCTATTGCAAATGTATTCATGGACATGTTTGTGTGTGTGGCATGCATGTGTATGTACACTTTTAGACTCATCTGGCTTAATGTGAAACACAGTAATGTGTATGTTGTTGGAACTAAAGTAAAACACTTTAATTCTTTCAGGAACCGGAGAGAATAAATAGATGGAATCCTGCAGGTTGTGTTATGTTGACCTAGTATAATACAGGGCAGTCAAGAGCCAGGAAGGCAGATCATATGTTATAAACTAAGTGGAGTGTCTGTCCTTCGGTGCTGTTTGTCTATTCACTGTTGATGAACTTTTCTAAACCTTCAGTGTTGTCAAGATCCTGGCTGTTAAGTATTTACATCCTTGCATGGCATTCAGAGTTAAGAAAAGAAGGAAGAAAGGACATGATCAGAGGAGGAGAGAAAAGACCAGTTGTTGAACAACCAATATGCTGCTCCGGAAAGACGCCTTATTACCGGGCTAGTGAATAGTAAAGGAAGTATACGGTATCGTGGTAGGCATAACTTTTTAAAGCAAATATGCTGCAGTTGTAATTTAGTAAGCTAGCCCAGTGGAAACCAAATACTACACAGATTTGGGAAGTTTGCCGATGCGGTAAGATCTCAATTTACCTCCCTAACAGTGGGGAGGAGCCTCAGAGATAATCCCAAACAGCTGATAATTCACATATACAGCGCACTTAGCTCTGGAATGCATGGTGGTGTGCTCTCTTGGAGCATTATACTCAACACAGTGCCATAAATGTTTAATAAGTACACACTCAGTGCTGAACACTGCGCTCAAGTTTTCTGATTATGAGTTCTATCATTGTTATAGACTCAATAAGTATCCATTGGTTGTTTATTGACTCAACATATATCCAT
Source organism: Oryctolagus cuniculus (assembly GCF_051225735.1). Taxonomy (NCBI): domain Eukaryota; kingdom Metazoa; phylum Chordata; class Mammalia; order Lagomorpha; family Leporidae; genus Oryctolagus; species Oryctolagus cuniculus. The sequence goes on along the minus strand of NC_142869.1, from coordinate 62,226,214 downwards.
CGAGTGCTGGCTATGTGCCAGGCATTGTGCTAGATGATGGCTAGAGTATGTAAGAGAAAATGGCTATGCTTTCTGTGCTGTTGGAAATCATGATTTGCATGAATACATTTTTTAATCTGTGACTGAGACCAAGACTAGAACACGTACAAAACTCAGGCAGTAACTACCTACATAATTGTTGCTGCCAGACTGCTAATAATACTATAAAGAAGCAATCACCAACAAGAGGACTTTCTAGGAGTCATTTCAAAAGTGCCTACAGTTTTCAAAGCTAATGCAAGAGTCCTTTTTGAGAGAAAAGAGTAAACTTATTGCCTCTTATAACTAAAATCTGTTTGTGTATTCTTATTGTGTTAAATGCAGTTCAGGCACTGGGACTCTAGTAATATATACAACAGACAAAATTCTCTGCCTTCCAGGAGTTTACATTTTAGTAAGCACAATAGATTCTAGTAAAATAATGTCTATAAAAGACTTTCCACTCATAAAATATTTCAAAGCTGAAATATAGGCTTAGTTAGGAGCTATTTTTATACAAATTCAAGAAGGGAAGAATGTGCTGCCCAACAACTTGTTCTAATGCATCTCTGTGTTCCTTGAGTAATAAAGAGAGGCAAAGCTATACTGGGAACATGGGAGGCAAGAAATTACTACTTAAAATTGAAGAGAAGGTGTTTGGTCAGTTATTTTTTCTACTTCTAGTTATACTTGCTTTAGTAGCATGTTCAGGTTCATTGATTTTCACAACTACTTACCAGTGTATTAATAGTTACTAACACATTTAATACCACAATACAAAAATATTATTTCAGAGTTCTAGAACCTTTTCTGATTGTCAACTTTATTAAATAAAAAGACCACAGATTATTTCAGACACAGAGGATGCTTTTATACCAACACAAGAAAGATCTGAGAGTTAAAGCCTTGACTTTCTAAGCAGCACTGACCCCAGGGACATGGGGAACTTCACTCCCACCCTACGTGAGTTGAGGTAACTCAATTGAATCTCTGAGTCTCAGATTTATCAGTTGTAAATTGGGGATCATAATATCCACTTCAAAGAGTTGTTAGGATGATTAAATGACAGAATGAATGTGCCAGTGCCCAGGACAGTGAGAACGAGACATGCTATGCCTGTCATTTTTTTTTTTTTCTGCTTCCAAGTATGACACAAAGACAAAAATTTGTACTTTTGGTAATATTGATTTGATCAATCATCTAACTACCTGGTTGGATATCCAGGACAGTGTTTTCTAAGTGTTTTGGGCTTCTCACTTTGAGAAACCCTAAAGTGAGCTTAGAGAAACACAGGTCATGTCCTTCCCCAAAGGACCTCAGACGGTGACAAGACATTTATATGTGGATTAAAGCAAAGCTGCAGAAATACTGGAGTCTTAAGGGAGAAATAAATGGGTTTCTGGAAGCCTGGCAGAGGAAGCCATAGAGCAGATCAGATCCAACCAGCAGCTGATGCTCCCTGGAGGTCCTATTGCTGTAACTAATGAGCTTCCGCATGCTGAAGGAGGCAGCAGGGCTCTCATTCTCAGGACCTACAGCAGGCACAGCACCCAGGGATTATGGGTTCTTCCAGGGGCAAAAATACTTTTGGGAGCTGAAAAATAAGTTTTTCTCTGAAATAAAAAATATAAAAATAAAAATATTGCATGTTCATTAAATATCTGCAAAGGAAGACATGTCAACTAATTGATTACATTAACATGAGATAATTGGGGACCAGTGCTGTGGCATGGTAGATTGGGCCTCCACCTGCAACATTGGCATCCCACATGGGTGCCGGTTCGAGTCCTGGATGCTCCACTTCCCATCCAGCTCTTTGCTGTGGCCTGGGAAGGAAGAAGATGGCCCAAGTGCTTGTGTCCCTGCACCCACATGGGAGACCTGGAAGAAGCTCTTGGCTCTTATCTTCAGATCGGCGCAGCTCTGGCCATTGCAACCATATGGGAGTGAACCAGTGGATGGAGGACCTCTATCTCTGTCTCTCCCTCTCTTTCTGTAACTCTGCCTCTCATATAAATAAATCTTTAGAAAAAAAGATAATTTAATATGTTTGATATAACAGGGATGATCCTGTATGAGACAAAAATGTAATAGTGAACCTGAAAACATCTCTACGATCTCAAAAAACAAAGGCAAACTTGGAAACATTTAAAGCCCCTTTGAGTCCGAGATGATGGTTTATGTTTATATTGAATTTGTGAAGCTTTTGGGTGTCTGTTGGAGAGACAAACTATTTTACCTTGAGTTCTTTGCTATCTATTTCAAATTCCTAATCAAATCCTTTCCCCATTTTCTCACCTAATCATGAGTATAGAATCCTTTTTGAGCAAGCCCTTCCTGTGAAAGCAAGGTGTGGGTGCTACCCTATTCCCTTATTGCGTCCTCACCACACATTCCTACCACCCCTCTGTGCCATTGGGAGGCTGACTCCTGTGGGATCTGCCCTTGCCATCTGGCTTCTGCTAAGGCTCAGCCGGTGGGAAATGCAGGTCTGAGAGGCCTTCAGTCCTTTCATTCCCTCCTTGACCATGGCCTTCCTCTATTTGTGGCTATGTTCTTGTCAGGGACCCTTCTCCAATGGGTGTTCTCCCTGGTTCCAGGAACTGCTCCTTTCCCCGGGGTTTTTAGCTGGGGACTATGTGCTGTTGCTACATCCAGGGCTCTTGAGCATGTTCATTAATTTTTATGAACCCTGTCTACACTTTGTCCCTTGGTTAAATTCTCTTCAGCCAAGCTTTCGTGATGTGTGTACTTCTTGCCCTAACTATGACTGAACTACTTGCATAGAGACAACAATAAAAAATTCTCTTAAGCTAGAGCAGGTCAGGCAGTTTCCTTCATTGCTGGGTAAATTCTCCCATTTTCCATAGACTGCTTCCTTACCCCTTTCTTCCCTAAGGGCAGCTTGCACTTTTAACATCATGCGCAGACTTCCATTCCTTTCTTCCTTCCTCCCTCTCTTCTCCTCTTCCGCCTTTCTTTCCTTCCTAAGTGACTTTTGAGTGTCTTCCATGAATCACGAACTACGAGGGCTGTAGATAATGTGAGACCCTTTACTGGATACTGGTTGAAAAGAGAAGACAGCTATGTGACAGTGCAAGGAGAGACAGTAAAAGGCAAGAGCCAAGACGATAAGAGAATGTAAGCGCTCAGGAATGCAGAGAGGCAGGAGAGCCATGCAGGGTGAGACAAAGGCAGAACTCCTCACATGGAAGACAGCGTGCGGTGGGTGCTTTCCACACAACAAGGCCAGGCATTTCAGCAGAAGCACGGAGCATAGATAAAAGAACAATGGAAATAAAGAGTAAATTCTAGAGTAGACAGAAATAAAATAGAAAATTAAACACTGTCAAAGAAAAACATGAAGTTACAACCAAGAAGGTAATTACATTTGCTGCAGTTAATCTTTAGGTTTAACAGTGAGCTTAATGAAAGTTAAAACATAAGGGTGGGGAGGAGAGTCGTAATTCTCCAGACAGACAGGGAAGCTTAGCAGTTCCCTGGGAAGTGCAGTCTTTCTCATACTGAATTAAAAAAAAGGTATCCTGACCAACTTTATAGAAGGAGTAGTTAGGGATATACAGAGTATAAAGTCTTAAACAGTATAGCTACATGATCTAATTTATGTACGGATTTTCTAATAGAAGTTTTTAATAAAAGTTAAGGGCATACCCTAATAGGCAACTGACTTAATGCAACTACATGAAGAGCTAAGAAAATATGACTTGTAGTTTAAAATTCAGAATGGTAGTGAGATTCCAGACTATACCACAGGTAGGATTTATTGGATTTATTTTCATTCTATTTTATTTTGAAAGTCAGAGACAGAGAGAGAGAAAGACGTAGGGAGAACAAGATCTGGTTCATTTCCCCAAATGCTCAAAATAGCCAGGGTAGGGACAGGCTAAAGCCAGGAGCCAGAACTCAATCCAGCTCTCCTATGAGGGTGGCGGGGACCCAAGAACTTGAGCCATCATTTTCTGCCTCCCTGGGTGCACATTGGTGGGAAGCTGGAATTGGAAGTGGAGCTGGGATTCAAACCCAAGCACTCCAATAGGCATCCCAAGTGGAATTTTAACCCCTGATGTATAGTGTTCCTATAATTACTGGAATGTATTTTTGAACTTTTGATTTTGTTTACTTTTTGTGCCAACATTCTGGAGTTTGATTGCTGCAGTTTGGTAGTGAGTTGTAATTTCTGGTAAGGCAAGATGTCTCTCACCATTATTCCTATTTTTTAAAGAGCTTTCTAATAGTCTGTTATGTTGTGTACAATACACGCTATTGGTAGGCATTAAGTTGTTTCCAGTTTAAGGTTCTTGTAAGAAATTCCTAGAACTTTTTTTCCCTATCATTTAATGTTAATTCTATGTGGCACCATTAGAGAAAAAAGCCTTACATTCATGTGTCTCTGATATGCCATAGGCTGACTTGTTAGGGAAGGAATTATCTTTCATGGACTGCTTTATTAGACACATGATTCAAATTCATACTTCCTCAAAATTAACTGCCATGTTTCTATAGGGTTATTCATAACATGTCAAAATGAAAATTGCTCACTATTCGAATGTTTAGGATCTACTGTGTAAACAAGTTGTACCCTGCTGGATTTATTTTAGTGATCTGCACAGATTTCTGATCCCCAGAACCTTCAAGATCAAATGCTGACACCGACTAATCCCCTGCCTTTCTGTTAGTAGGGGCATGTCTATTCAGACCCGGTACCAACTATTATCCTTTAGAGTCTTTAAATAAGTCTTAGAAACAGATGCAAGATCTAGTCAACATGTTTGGGCTGGTACAAACATCAACACACGACTCTGCTTTCTCTTCAAAGCCCATTTGTGCCATAAGCTTACCGAAAACCACGAGTAACGGGTGCCTTCAGCCTTGTCATGCAGCAGCGGGCTCCAGCATTCATGGGGCACATATGCCCTTCATGTGGAACTTCCTCAGGGCGCTTGCCTGCCTCTTCTACACATGAGCAAAAGGCAGATACTTTCTCCTATCTAAGGCCCATTTTTTTTTTTTGTCCTCTTAAAGATTTTGTTTATTTTATTTGAGAGTTAGAGTAACAGACAATGAGAGGGAGAGACAGAGAAAAAGGTCTTCCTTCCATTGGTTCATTCCCCAAATGGCTGCTATGGCTGGATATGGCCAGAGATGTGCCAATCTGAAGCCAGAAGCCAGGCACTTCTTCCTGGTCTCCCACGTGGGTGCAGGGGCCGAAGGACTTGGGCCATCCTCCACTGTTTTCCCAGGCCATAGCGAGAGCTGCACTGGAAGTGGAGCAGCCAGGACTAGAACCGGCACCCATATGGGATGCTAGCACTGCAGGCAGAGGAATAAGCTACTGCGCCACAGAGCTGGCCCCTCTAAGGCCCATTCTCTTTTTTTTAAATTTCTTTTTTTTTTTACTTTTATTTAATAAATATAAATTTCCGAAGTACAGCTTTTGGATTACAGTGGCTTTTCCCCCCCCATAGCTTCCTTCCCACTCGCAACCCTCCCCTCTCCCATTCCATTCACATCAAGATTCATTTTCAATTATCTTTATAAACAGAAGATCAATTTAGTATATATTAAGTAATGATTTCAACAGTTTGCACCAACACAGAAACACAAAGTGTAAAGTACTGTTTGAGTACTAGTTGTAGCATTAATTTACATTGTACAACAATTGACACTCTTGTTTATGGTGTCAGTAATCACCCTAGGCTCTTGTCATGGGTTGCCAAGGCTATGGAGGCCTTTTAAATTCACCGACTCTGATCATATTTAGACAAGGTCATAGTCAAAGTGGAAGTTCTCTCCTCCCTTCAGAGAAAGGTACCTCCTTCTTTGATGGCCCATTCTTTCCACTGGGATCTCACTCACAGAGATCTTTCATTTAGATTTAAATTTTTTTTTTTTTTTTTTGGCCAGAGTGTCTTGGCTTTCCATGCCTAAAATACTCTCATGGGCTCTTCAGCCAGATCCGAATGCCTTAAGGGCTGATTCTGAGGCCAGAGTGCTGTTTAGGAAATCTGTCTAAGGCCCATTCTAACACCAGTATCCTACAATTCCTGAGCACATGTATCAAATGGAGCTGGATTTAATTTCAAAAATAAAAATTGCTTTTTAAGTGTAAAGTCATGATATTGTGGTTAGGCCAGTCAGAAAAGGCAGAAAACTTTAACCCAGAGAAGGTGAACTTTGTTAAAAACTCTTAAAGATAATGAGTCATTTCTCAATCAACCCACAGAACAGAGCAGCAGCATAACAGGATACAGTTCCAGCTTTCCATTTCAATTTCAATCAAATGAACATCTGAGAGAGAACACTATAAATTCATCTATAATGGTTTGGTTCATAATGGAACTGGCTTAACTGGGTATTTATTCAGAAGAAGGCATCTTATATCATGTAAAATAAATCTCCGAAGTAAAAAGAACATAATAAAATATCACAACCATCCTTATATATATAAATATTGCTAGAACCTCATAGGTGGGAGAAACTATTGCAGATAACACTGGACCTTCAGATGCCATAAGTCAAAGTCTGAACAATTCACCTAGTAAATTCTCAAACCTACCCTAGTGAAATTCAAAAGACTGGAGGAAAATATGTACAGTGCATGTCAGGAAAGAGTTCAATGCTCATAAAGTATGAGTATAAACATACTTATTTTAGCACTGTATGAAATGGAAAAGTGTTGACAACCTGAATGTGAATCAACAGGGAAATGGTGGGATGATTTAAGGCATAACTGTGATATGAATATTATCCAGCAATTAAGGCTAATGAGTTAGACCCACATATTGACCCAGAAAGATGGCCGTGACAGTAGGCGAAAGAGCAAGTTGCAGAATGGCATACAATGCGTGTTATTCTCAGCCTCAGCAATCCGTTTACTTCAGTCATAGTTCTTAATTGTTTGTTTTGCTGTTTCCCTAGTTATTATCTGATTGTCACCTTGGGCTATAAACTCCAGAAACAGACAGAACCTAAAAGTTGTCTAGTTTAACTTTAGAACTCTAGCTCCTTTGACCAGATACAAAACAGCCGCTAAGTGCTATTTGCTTTAGATAGTTGGATGTAGGCATCTCAAGGCTCCTTTATCCAACTATAGAATACTACTCTACAAGATCAAAAATTGAATTTTTGCCATACGCCTGTGTTTGAATTGTCACTATGAGTATTTACAGTCACATACCACTTAATTCTGGGGATACATTCTGAGAGACACATCTTAGCTGGTTGTCACTGTGTGAACATCATAGAATGAACTTACACAAGCTAAGATAGCTCTCTGGTGACGTAATGCGATGGGACCACTTTCCTACACTCAATCCATCACTGACTGAAACATCTTTCTGTAGTGCATGATTATATTACTTTCATTTTCTAAAAGACTAATTATTATGGTAATACATTCAAAACCCGTTTTGAAGTTAGAAATATAAAACAGGGGCTGGCATTATAATGCAGTGGGTTAAACTGCCGCCTTCATCCCATATGAATATGATGACATCCTTATCCCATATGAATGCCAGTTGGATTCCTAGCTGATCCACTTCCAAAGCAGCTCCCTGTTAATGCACCTGGGAAAGCAGTAGAAGATAGCTCAAGCATTTGGATCCCTGAGACCAATGTGGGAGACCCAGATGAAACTCTGGCTCCTGGCTTCTGCTTTGTGGCCATTTGGGGAGTGAGCCAGGGGATGGAAGTTTTCTCTCTTTCTCTCTCTCTGATTCAAATAAACAAATAAATCTTTAAAATAAAATTAAAACAAAAACTTATAAAATCTAGTTAATAAAAAATAATAACAAACAAAAAGCTTACTCCATGAAAGACAACTTTGCAAATTGCTTTTTTTTTTTTTTTTTTTTTTTTTTTTTTTGACAGGCAGAGTGGACAGTGAGAGAGAGAGAGAGAAAGGTCTTCCTTTGCCGTTGGTTCACCCTCCAATGGCCGCCGCGGCTGGCGCGCTGCGGCCGGTGCACTGCGCTGATCCGATGGCAGGAGCCAGGTGCTTCTCCTGGTCTCCCATGGGATGCAGATGAAGGTGACCAAAAACTGAGTTGCTCTCAAATGGGGAAATCATTGCCTTAAGGGGAGAAGTGGCTGAGAAGGAGACTCACGAGTTAGGTTAATTAAATGCAGTGAGGGCCGGCGCCGCGGCTCACTAGGCTAATCCTCCGCCTAGCGGCGCCGGCACACCGGGTTCTAGTCCCGGTCGGGGCGCCAGATTCTGTCCCGGTTGCCCCTCTTCCAGGCCAGCTCTCTGCTGTGGCCCGGGAGTGCAGTGGAGGATGGCCCAGGTGCTTGGGTCCTGCACCCCATGGGAGACCAGGAAAAGCACCTGGCTCCTGGCTCCTGCCATCGGATCAGCGCGGTGCGCCGGCCGCAGCGCGCCGGCCGCGGAGGCCATTGGAGGGTGAACCAACGGCAAAGGAAGACCTTTCTCTCTGTCTCTCTCTCTCTCACTGTCCACTCTGCCTGTCAAAAAATAAATAAATAAATAAATAAAAAAATAAATGCAGTGAGTACATATTATTTCTATATAGAGTGAACAAGAGTCAAATCCAGAACAAAACCAGTTGTAATTATCACAAACATAAATAAGATAGTTGGGGGAAGAAATGAGCCTTCTGGAAAACATTTATTTGCTACCGCTGCTGTGTCTGCCTCCCTTGAAATTGACTTGACCATCTCCAAACCCGCTGGAACCTCCATTTCGATGTAAACAAATGTTCTACTTCCTGAGCCATTTCACTGAGTGTTTCTGTCACCTCCTTGCCTTAGCTGAAATTTGTAGACTCACTGGGTGGAAACTGCGAAGTATCCACACAGCCCAGTCTTCCTCACTCACTTGTGTCCTCTAAAAAATAGATGACCTCATGGAAGTTAAAAATATAATGATCATTACCAGATGCTGGGGAGAGAAGTGGGAAGGGAGGGAGGGGACAGGTTGATTGACAGGCATTAAGTTATAGTTAGATAAGACTAAGTTCTGGGGTTGTAATGCACAGTAGGGTGACCACAGATAATGTCAGTGTACTGTAAATTTCCCTATTTTAAAAGACTAGAAGGGGCCAGTGCTGTGGCACAGTGGGTTAACACCCTGGCCTGAAGCGCCAGCATCTCATATGGGTGCCAGTTTGAGTCCCGGCTGCTCCATTTCCATTCCAGCTCTCTGCTACGGCCTGGGAAGGCAGTAAAAGATGGCCCAGGTCCTTGGGCCCCTGTACTCACATGGAGGACCCGGAGGAAACTCCTGGCTCCTGGCTTCCGATGGTCATGGCTCTGGCCATTGCAGCCATCTGGGGAGTGAACCAGCGGATGGAAGACCTCTCTGTCTCTACCTCTCTCTGTAACTCTGTCTTTCAAATAAATAAACTAAATCTTAAAAAAAAAAAAGACTAGAAGATAGAATTTTGGATGTTTCCACTATAAAGAATATTAAATGCTCAAAAGGATAAATGTATTTACCTTATGATTGCACAATGTATACATGTAATAAAACATTAGGCAGTACCCAATAAATATGTAAAATTTTTATGTCTATTAAAGTTTCAAAAACTATAAACAGGAATATTTTCTAAGCACAAAATGGACCAGAAATTCCCTCTCATGGCTAATGTGACTGCTTTTAATGTGACTGGTTTGTAGCTTTTGCCCATATTAATTCCTTCAGCCCTCTAGATGCAGCCCAAGGTACCTGATCATAGAATCACCCCAGTCCACAGCACAAGTCTACCTATTCAGATGTTCTCCCAAATCGTTCCAGTACCAATTACACTCCAGGTCATTCCCACCCTCTGTCACTGAGGTATTCCATAGTTAGAGCCGGGGACATGATCTCCTTTGTCACAAATGGTAAACCCCAGTGGTTCACTATGGGCATGCTCCTCATGGAATTTGCTAGAGGGTACTGAGAGCTAATATGTCTAAAGGGAGCCACAGACATAAGCATATTTGCACATCCATACAACAAAAAGTCCAGAAATGAAAACATTAAATGCTAATATTTGTGTCTGGCTGGTAGATTATGGGTTCATTTAATATTCTTTTTGCTTTTCTATATTTCTGAGTTTCCTATACTAAAGATGTATGGCTATTTGGAATAAGAAAAAAGTTTTTTTTCCTTTTTTTAATTTTATTTAGTAAATATAAATTTTCAAAGTACAGTTAATGGATTACAATGGATTCCCCCCCATAATTTCCCTCCCACTAACATCCCTCCCATCTCCTGCTCCCTCTCCCATTCCATTCACATCAAGATTCATTTTCAATTCTCTTTATATACAGAAGATCAATTCAGTATATATTAAGTAAAGATTTCATCAGTTTGCACCCACACAGAAACACAAAGTGTAAAGTACTGTTTGAGTACTAGTTGTAGCATTACTTTACATTGGACAACACATTAAGGACAGATCCCACATGAGAAGTAAGTACACAGTGACTCCTGTTGTTGACTTAACAATTTGACACTCTTGTTTATGACGTCAGTAATCTCCCTAGGCTCTAGTAATGAGTTGCCAAGGCTATGGAAGCCTTTTGAGTTCACCGACTTTGATCTTATTCCGACAGGGTCATAGTCAAAGTGGAAGTTCTCTCCTCCCTTCAGAGAAAGGTACCTCCTTCTTTGATGGCCCATTATTTCCACTGGGATCTCACTCACAGAGATCTTTCATTTAGGTTTGTTTTTTGGTTTATTTGTTTTGCCAGAGTGTTTTGGCTTTCCATGCCTGAAATACTCTCATGGGCTCTTCAGCCAGATCCGAATACCCTAAGGGCTGATTCTGAGGCCAGAGTGCTATTTAGGACATCTGGCATTCTATGAGTCTACTGTGTATCGCACTTCCCATGATGGATCGTTCTCTCCCTTTTTGATTCTATCAGCTAGTATTAGCAGATACTAGTCTTGTTTGTGTGATCCCTTTGACTCTTAGACCTATCAGTGTGATCAATTGTGAACTGAAATTGATCACTTGGACTAGTGAGATGGCATTGGTACATGCCACCTTGATGGGATTGTATTGGGATCCCCTGGCATGATTCTAACTTCACCATTTGGGGCAAGTCCGATTGAGCATGCCCCAAATTGTACATCTCCTCCCTCTCTTATTCCCACTCTTATATTTAACAGGGATCACTTTTCAGTTAAAATTTAAACACCTAAGAGTAATTGTGTATTAATCACAGAGTTCAACCAATAGTACTAGAACAAAACAAAGAGAAAATACTAAAATGGATAAAGTATTACACTGTACATCAACATTCAGGACAAGAGCTGATCAAGTCACTGTTTCTCATAGTGTCCATTTCACTTCAACAGGTTTCCCCTTTGGTGCTCAGTTAGTTGTCGCCGATCAGGGAGAACATATGATATTTGTCCCTTTGGGACTGGCTTAATTCACTCAGCATAATGTTTTCCAGACTCCTCCATCTTGTTGCAAATGACTGGGTTTCATTGTTTTTGACTGCTGTATAGTATTCTGTAGAGTACATATCCCATAATTTCTTTATCCAGTCTACTGTTGATGGGCATTTGGGTTGGTTCCAGCTCTTAGCTATTGTGAATTGAGCTGCAATAAACATTAATGTGCAGACACCTTTTTGTTTGCCAATTTCATTTCCTTTGGGTAAAGGAAAAAGCTTTTAAACAGAGATTGAACACAAAGAAATTCCTGATTTCCAGACAAACATATCTTCAATATATTTGAAAAAATGGAACTTTCATGTTCAGAAATTATAATCTTCCAAGGAGAATATATAAATATTACTTTATTTAAATTATAATCCAATCGCAATGAACAATCCCTTGTGTAATGAAATAGAACTCAGTTTCACTATCCACACTGAGAAACAGCAGATACAGGAGGTAACGGCTCATGGTAAACAGTATCCTTTAACTAACTTGTTCTCTGATCATTTCCTTTCCTGTGCAGCCTTTTTTTTTTTTTTTTTTTTTTTTTTGACAGGCAGAGTTAGACAGTGAGAGAGAGACAGAGAGAAAGGTCTTCCTTCCGTTGGTTCACCCCCCAAATGACTACTACGGACAGCGTACTGCACCTGATCTGAAGCCAGGAGCCAGGTGCTTCTTCCTGGTCTCCCATGTGGGTACAGGGCCCAAGCACTTGGGCCATCCTCCACTGCCTTCCTGGGCCACAGCAGAGAGCTGGCTTGGAAGAGGGGCAACTGGGACAGAATCCGGCGCTCCGACCGGGACTAGAACCCGGGGTGTTGGCGCCACAGGTGGAGGATTAGCCTAGTGAGCTGCGGCGCCGGCCCCTGCTGCATCCTTTTGAAACCCTGTTGTAAAAATGATTAATTTATTAGATTTCAGCATTCACTATCTTGTTTCTGCAAGTGGTACCTGAGTGAATAAACACATACAAGGGGAAGTGAATGTCCCATCTCCAGTTCTGTAACAGTTATCTCATATAGAAAACTGCAGACCTAATCAATGTCTATGTCTTCTTAATCACTCCATATTCAACAATTCCAGGTCAGTGAACTACTTAAGAGATAAACATAGGAGTTGGGGGATGAGATAGAAGGCTCACTCCACTCTTTCATTATCCTGAAATTCCTACCAATAGGCAATACTTCCTGAGGACACTCTGCTGAATGAAGTTTTAGCATGTGGAAAAATGCCCAATGCAAAGTGATCCCCTTGGCTAAAACAAATGATAATTCCCCAGTAGTTCAGCGCTGGGCATGCTCCTGTGGTCTTTGACTGATGGTTACTGTAAACTTTGTACCAGGGTAAGAATTGTAAGGTGAACTTCCAAGCATAACCAACTCAGTGCAGCAATTAGCATAGAAGTTCATCATAACTTCAGACATAGTGTGGATTCAATTCTACCTGCTGGATAGACTGTGTACGATGTTGCAGGGAGAAGCAGAAGTGACTCTCTTTCCTTTTTCTGGGATAGTCAAATGAAGAACTTTGGTTTGACTCAAGAATATATAGAATTGAGGCATGTTTAAATATGGTCCATCCCTTTATTTGGCCCAGAGTCTGTCCCCACTGTCCCCAGTGATCTTTTGAATATAACCCATACCTGTAAAAATCTCTTTTCCTTTTGACCTTAAAAGTTGCTTCTACAGGCCGGCGCCGTGGCTCAATAGGCTAATCCTCCGCCTGTGGCACCGGCACACCGGGTTCTAGTCCTGGTCAGGGCGCCGGATTCTGTCCTGGTTGCTCCTCTTCCAGTCCAGCTCTCTGCTGTGGCCCAAGTCCTTGGGCCCTGCACATGCATGGGAGACCAGGAGAAGCACCTGACTCCTGGCTTCGGGTCAGCACGGTGCACCTGCCACAGCGCGCCAGCCTCAGAGGCCATATGGGGGTGAACCAACGGAAAAGGAAGACCTTTCTCTCTCTCTCTCTCTCACTGTCTACTCTACCTGTCAAAAAAAAAAAGTTGCTTCTACAGTGATATATTGCCAGAACAGAGTAGGGGAAGAAGGATAGTGGTAGGGTGTGCAACATAAATCTGACAATGAAGAGCAAGAGTGAGCACAGGAGGACCAGGTAGGGAGCTCTCACCACAGGCCAGAGCATGATGATGTCTCTAGAGATGGAAGTAGTCAAACTGGAGAAATATTTATGAATGAGTAAACAGAAAACTCAGAGTGAGAAAAATGGACATAACTTCAGGATTTCTGGCTTAAGTGACTGGGATTATAATTATGTCTTTTCCTTAGCTAAGGAAAGAGGCGATCTCAAGGAAAGATAGTTACTGATATAGGCAAAACTGAGGCATTAGTGGGATATTCAACTAGAAGTACAGAGTATATGATAGAATTGGGAGCTTGCAATAGAAAGCTGGGCAGAAGATACACACTTTGGCAACTCTTGGCTCATTGGGTTGGTATCTACAATCTTGAACTTGGAAGTAAATGATATATCACTTAGGAGAGAACAGAATTTTGAAGAAAAGAACTGGAACAGACAGGGAGGAATTACAATTTAAAGGAGGAGGCTATGACAAGAAGAAAGAATAATAAGAAGCCCAGGAGAATATGGTAGTATAGAAGTCAGAGGAGATGATTTCTTGAATGAGAAGCTCACAGTTCCAAGTGGGTCTGGGATGTGTCATTTAGATTCAGTGTCGCTGTTCACATCAGGAAGATCAGTTTCCCCAAAGTGGGGTGAGGTGGTAGTATGCACATGGGAATGTAAAGCGGTGCAGCCACTGTGGAAGACAGTACGGAGACATTTCAGAAATCTGAATATAGACTGACCATATGATCCAGCCATCCCACTCCTGGGAATTTCCCCAAATGAAATGAAATCAGCAAATGAAAGAGTGATCTGTCGGGGTCAGTGCTATGGCTCAGTGGGTTAAAGCCCCAACCTGCAGTGCCAGCATCCCATAAGGGTGTCGGATCCTGACCCGGCTGCTCCACTTCCAATCCAGCTCTCTACTATGGCCTGAGAAAGCAGTAGAAGATAGCCAAGTCCTTAGGCCCTTGCACCCATGTGAGAAACCTGGAAGAAGCTCCTGGCTCCTGGCTTCAGATCAGCCTAGCTCTGGCCATTGCAGCCATTTAGTGAGAGAACCAGCAGATGGAAGGCCTCTCTCTATTTCTGTCTCTACTTCTCTTGTAACTCTCGCAAATAAATAAAATAAATATTTTTTTGAAAAAGAAACAGTGATCTGTACTCACATGTTCACTGCAGCACAATGCACGATAGCTAAGATACGGAATCCACCAAGATATTCATCAACTGAAGACTGGATAAAGAAATTATGGTATATATACACCATGGAATACTACACAGTAGTTAAAAAAATGAAATTCTCTTGTTTGCAACAAAATAGATGCAACTGGAAACAATTATACTTAGTGAAATAAACCAGTCCCAAAAAGACAAATACCATTTATTTTCCCTGAACTGTGATAACTAGTAGAGTACCTAAAAGATAATTTATAGGAGTGAAATTACATTTTGAGATTCGATGATTTTTTTTACAGCCCTTTTCTCAAATATTGAGGATGAGTGTTTTTTCCTTTATACTATTTGTTGAACTAATTACTTAGTATAGGATTAATCTTATGAGTATAAAGCAAACTGCAAATAGATGTTTGTCAAAATTAAGAATGGAAATAGGAGAGGGAGAAGGAAGAAGTGTGGGACAGTGGGCAGGAAGGAGTGTAGGGTGGAAGTATCACTAGTATCACTATGTTCCTGAATCTGTGTATAAGAAATATATATATATATATATATATATATATATATATATATATGACAAGACCCTGGAATGCTTGGGTAAACAAGGATATGCTTCTGTAGACATGCTATTGATTCTACACAATCAGCATTTGATGGAGTTCTAATATTGAAAAAAGGAGTGCCTGAATAAATGCTGGTTAAATGAGCCCCATATTGACAGTGGATGGGATGGTGGCAGTGGTGGCAATTTGCCTAAGAGATTCGGGTGACATTGGGGCAGCCCTCAGAACATGAATATAAGGGAAGTGGGGCTGCTATCTGAATGTTAGTCTACTGTTCTTGGATGGAAGATACATGTTCAAAATCACATTGAGACAGAATGGTTTTCAGGCCACAGTTGGAGGTAAGGAAAAGAAAGAATGTCCTAATCTGTCGTGAGCCTGATATTTAGAAATTGAGGGCCAAAGGAAGGAGTTACACAGCCAGTGCTGGCTCTGCTCATTGCATCCAGCAGCTCTTAAGGAAGGCAGGCAAGGCATCCCCTGAAAGGCTCAAAGGTTCACTGGACTCACACCCTACTGGGACTGTAGGCACATCAGGCCATCTGAGCCTAAAGATACCACGTCTGTATTTGTCCCTCTTACTCATGGAGTGACCTCAAATGGTACTGCGGCTTCCCATATAGAATTGCTATTAACACCATTTTCACATTCTAAGTAGTTAGCAGTTTCAGTAAGGAACCATGGGTCATATTAACAAATGCTGACAAAAACTATTTTATCAGTTTTAATTTTGGTTTGTGTAGCTTTTGTTTCCTGGTTTTGCAAACATAGGAGTTTATGTTTGGTATTTGTGCAAATTTATCATAAAATATTTAAAATAATATAATAAAACGTTGTGAGGCCCACAATGATGTTTTTCTCTTGAGATAGTTTTCTTCCTCAAGTTTTGAGGAATAGTGTCACTGAATATAACCATCCCATGTTCTACCTAAGAACTAAATTTGATTGAACTTTTTATCATTTCAAAAATTAGTTGGTAGTTTTTTTTTCGGAACCGTTTAAAAAAATTAACAGATTTTGGTCTTCATAGGTTTTGAGTTTACTGAAGTTGGCACTGTGGTGTAACATAGTAGGTTAAGCCCCCATCTGCTATGCCGCCATCCCATATGGGCACTGGTTTGAGTCCAAACTGCTCTACTTCTGATCAAGCTCTCTGTTATGGCCTGAGAATTCAACAGAAGATGGTCCAAGTCCTTGGCCCCTGCACCAACCTGGGAAACCTGGAAGAAGCTCCTGGCTTTTAATTGGCCCAGCTTCAGCTATTACGGCCATTTGAGGAGAGAACTAGTGGATAGGAGATCTCTTTCTCTCTCTCTCTGCCTCTGCCTCTATGTAAACTTGGCCATTCTAATAGATAAATCTTAAAAACAAAAAAAGTTTTGAGTTTACAGCGAAATTAACCAGAAAACACTGAGAGTTGCCATATATTCCCTTACCCTCTCCAGTTTTCCAAATTATTTTTTTTAAACTTTTATTTAATGAATATAAATTCCCAAAGTACAGCTTATGGATTACAATGGCTTCCCCCCCATAACGTCCCTCCCACCCGCAACCCTCCCCTTTCCCACTCCCTCTCCCCTTCCATTCACATCAAGATTCATTTTCGATTCTCTTTGTATACAGAAGATCAGTTTAGCATACATGAAGTAAAGATGTCAACAGTTTGCTCCCACACAGAAACATAAAGTGAAAAATACTGTTTGAGTACTAGTTATAGCATTAAATCTCAATGCACAGCACATTAAGGACACAGATCCTACATGAGGAGTAAGTGCACAGTGACTCCTGTTGTTGACTTAACAAATTGACACTCTTGTTTATGGCCTCAGTAATCACCCTAGGCTCTTGTCATGAGCTGCCAAGGCTATGGAAGCCCCCTGAGTTCACTGACTCTGATCATATTTAGACAAGGCCATGGTCAAAGTGGAAGTTCTCTCCTCCCTTCAGAGAAAGGTACCTCCTTCTTTGATGACCCGTTCTCACTCGCGGAGATCTTTCATTTAGGTTTTTTTTTTCCCCCCCAGACTGTCTTGGCTTTCCATGCCTGAAATACTCTCATGGGCTTTTCAGCCGGATCCGCATGCCTTAAGGGCTGATTCTGAGGCCAGAGTGCTGTTTAGGACATCTGCCATTCTATGGGTCTGCTGTGTATCTCACTTCCCACGTTGGATCATTCTCTCCCTTTTTGATTCTATCAGCTAGTATTTGCAGACACTATTCTTGTTTATGTGATCCTTTTGGTTCTTAGTCCTATCATTATGATCAATTGTGAACAGAAATTGATCACTGGGACTAGTGAGATGGCATTGGTACATGCCACCTTGATGGGATTGAATTGGAATCCCCTGGTATGTTTCTAACTCTACTGTTTGAGGTAAGTCAGCTTGAGCATGTCCTAAATTGCACATCTCCTCCCTCTCTTATTCCCACTCTTATATTTAACAGCGATCACTTTTCAGTTAAGTTTCAGCACTTAAGAAGAATTGTGTATTGATTACAGTATTCAACCAAAAGTATTAAGTAGAACAAACAAAAATACTAAGAGGGATAACATATTAAGTAGCTCATCAACAGTCAGGGTGAGGGCTGATCAAGTCACTGTTTCTCCTAGTGTTCATTTCACTTTAACAGGTTGCCTTTTTGGTGCTCATTTAGTTGTCACCTATCAGGGAGAACAAGTGGTATTTGTCCCTTTGGGATTGGCTTATTTCACTCAGCATAATGTTTTCCAAATTCCTAACATGGATCACTTTTCAGTTAAAATTTAAACACCTAAGAATAATTGTGTGTTAATTACAGAGTTCAACCAATGGTACTAGAACAAAAAAATACCAACATGGATAAAGTATTACATTGTACATCATTATTAACACTGTTAATTTAGTTGGTACATTTCAGCTGATAAACCAATACTATAATACTATACATTACTTAAAGCCCATAGCTTGCATATGATTTCACTATTGATGTTGCATATTAAATGAGTTTTAAAAATCTATCCTTTCAAACTTTTTTAGAAGATTGGCTTTATTCATTTGAAAATCAGAGTGACAAGAGAGAAAGAGAGCTTCCATCTGCTGCTTCACTCCCCAAATGGCTCCAATGGCTACAGCTGGGTCAGGTTAAACCCAGGATCCAGGAATTCTGTTCTGGTCTGCCATTTTGGCAGCAGGGGCCCAAGCACTTGGGCCATCTTCCACTGCATTCCCTGGCCATTAGCAGGGAGCTGGATCAGAAGTGGAGCAGCTGGGACTCGAACTGGCCATTGGATATAGGATACTAGTTTCACACAGTAGCTTAACCTGCTAGACCATAACATCAGCCCCTCTACAGATTTTGACACGAGCATAATGACACATGTATCCACCTTTACAGGATCCTACACACACAGGATGGAGTTCTACTGCCCTAAATATATTCTATGCTGTACTGACTCATCTCCTCCTTCCCCTCTCCAACCCCTGACAACTGTTGGTCTTTGTACTGTCTGCAGACCTGCCTTTTCCAGACCATCATATTGTTGGAGCCATGCAGTGCACAGCCTTTTCAGCTTAATTCCTTTCACTTAGCCTGCTCTTTCATGTCTTCTCTTAGTTTGACAGCTCATTTTATTCCTGAATATTCCATCCTATGGATCAATCACCACTAGTTCTTCTACGCACCTAGGAAGGACATCTTTGTTGCTCTACAGTTTTGGCAATTACAAATAAAGCTGCTATATACATCTACGTACGGGTTTTTGTGTAGACAAAGGTTTTCAACTTGTTTAGGTAAATATCAAGGAGTATTACTGGTGACTTGAAGGCTAACAGTGTGTTTAGATTTTTAAGGAATTGCCAAATTGTCTTCCAAAGTGACTGTATCATTTTGCATTCCTGTTGCCCTCATTAGCATGTGCTATTGTCAGTGCTTTGGATTTTCAAAAATAAGAAAAAAAAAAAAAGAAAGAGAAAAAGTTAGGTGTGTGTTCCAATTCATTTTTGACCAGAATAAAATAAGTACTTTTGGATAATTAATGTGTATGGCATGATTAGGGGAAAATAAAGACAAAAAAAATAACTTTGATGTCACTCCCAGGTGGTAAACCAAACTCAGTCCTTAGGTAAATGAAAGGTTTTCATATACAGACTTCCTAGAATGAGATTAAGCTCTGAGCCTAAGAGAAATGAAGATTTTAGGGGTTGGTGCTGCGATGAAGTGGATTAACCCATCATTTAAAGCGCAGGCATTTGAGCACTGGTTTGAGGCCCAGCTGCTGTTTCCAGTCCTGCTTCCTGTTTTTGTGTCTGGGAAGGCAGCAGAAGGTGGCCCCAATACTTGGGCCCTGCCATCCATGCAGGAGACCAGGATGGAGTTCCTGGTTCCTTGCACTGGCCTTGTCCATCCTGGCTGTTTGGGAGTTAACCAGCAGATGGAAGATCTCTCCTATTTCACTGTTCCTCTTTCAAATAAATAAATCCTGAAAAATTAGAACTTTGTTAATGTTATACCTGTGCATTAAAAATGTCCAGTGTAAATATAATTTTAATAGCTCTAAAACTTAGACGACAATATTCCTACAGGATATGAGTAGTTCCACATGTGAAGATTCATACTTAGAAACATGGTTATCTCATGGAAGTCTGTTGGCCTCACTTCTTTCACCCAATTGGACATCTGTTCTTATTCTAGTATTCTTGTCAACTCTCTTGCCTTTTTGAGCCAAGACTCCTATTTATGCTTAGTTGCTGCGTGAAATGTGCCATTTGTTTGTTTCTTTGAGATGAAAGGTGCGTATTAACTTAAGGCAAAGCATCCCCTTCATTTACATATTGCAAACCTGAGACCATGGATGGAAATAGAAAAATTTCGCTAAAACTACCTGCAGAACAACAGATCTTTCTCACCTTAATACTTAGAGGACAGAAGTACTTTCCAGGATCAGAATTCCTCAAGCTCTTTCTCTGGAGGTAAGATTACTATGTTCTTAGAATTCTATTTACACACCAAACTGAATTTGTTAAAAACTCATTAAAATTTTAAAAATTTGAAAAAAAACAGCATAAAAAAATCTGAATATTCAACAAGAAAAATGGATATAGAAAAAAACAGAGTTGGGAAATACAGCATATTCTTCTAAAAAACAAAAGAAAAATCGTAGGATGTACTTTAAGATCTCCAGATACCTCTTGGAAATCCTCTTTAAGCCAAGTAACAAGTGGTGCTGGCCTCCCAGACACTGTGCAGCGTAGAATAAAAATCTTCTCCTTCCTGGAGACAGGCAGCTCCAATATTTTATAGGCATGTTGGAATTTTGCCTTGTACTAAGAGGCAGATTATATTTGAAATTTCCACTATAAGTCACACATATGCAATATTTTTAAATATGTTCATTTTCAGATGTTTGTAAAGAAATAAATTTTTTATTAAAATCTCTCCATCCCTCAATATGTAGCCAACAATCATTAATTTCCCTGCATCAGAAAAACATCTATAAGGGTGATTTTATATCAAGACCCCTGACTGTAGTCATCTCGTCAAAGTCTACGTTCTTCACATATGAAGGAGAAAGAAGGATCCAACAGGAACAGGACCTTGATCTTTTTTTTTAAGATTATTTATTTATTTATTCGAGAGGTAGAGTTATGGACAATGAGAGGGAGAGATACAGAGAAAGGTCTTCCATCCACTGGTTCACTCCCCAAATGGCCCGCTACAGCCAGAGCTGCGCCGATCCGAAGCCAGGAGCCAGGAGCTTCCTCTGGGTCTCCCAGGTGGGTGCAGGGGCCCAAGGACTTGGGCCATCTTCCACTGCTTTCCCAAGCCATAGCAGAGAGCTGAATTGGAAGAGGAGCAGCCGGGACTAGAACTGGCATATGGGATGCTGGCACCGCAGGTGGTGGATTAACCCACCGTGCCACAGCGCCAACCCCAGGACCTTGTTCTTAAGCTATCAAAATACTTTTCTCTACTGAGGATCTAGTCAGGATTTCCAGGGTGAAAAAGTTGCACTCGTGGACATTACACTATTGACACAGAACCTAACAGCAGTAAGAGCATGGACATTTAGAATGATGTCTGCAGCCATCGCTTGCAAATGTATTTAGGGGCCTCTTTGCCAAAAAATGATATTCCCCCATGATTATTTTCTCTCATATTCCAGGAGAATGGAGAATTCAATCTGATAGATTTCATAGGCTTTTTTCTGCTGCACTTCACTGAATACCATCATTTTAAAAAGTCCTTACTGAGGTGTGGTATCTAGGAATTTGGTTCTTATAACTAATTTGTTCAACTAAACTAGTGATTTACCGAGGGTAGTGGTAACTCATTTAAGAAGAAAGGTAAAAATGCTATAAGAAAAAGGGCAAGTAATGAAGAGACAGTGACATTGCTGGATGTTATTTTCTAAATTTTGATGAACAAAACACCAGGATTTGACCCTAGCCAAACCTGTACAAACTCACATCCTTAAAGCAGTGGTTGAGTTTTTTGCTAGGGGGCATTTGGAAATATACGGGGAAATTTCAGGTTGTTACAAATGAAGATGGAGACACTAATGGCATTCAGTGGGTAGAGGCCTTGGCTGCTACTAAACCCCCTATAACTCACAGAACAGCCTCACAACACAGTCATCTGGTCCCAGATGCCAACAGCACTGAGGTGGGCAAACTTAGAAAAATATGCCATGATGACCTAGTAGACTATCTAAAAACGCCAAGTGTCCAGTCAAATCTCAAACTCCCTCTACCAGATCAATAACAGAAAAAAGCGGAGAATTCATTAGCACAGTTCTTTAAGAACACACTGAATCAAAGCTATCGTTTCCCACCCTTCTGCCAATGGGCCTCTGCACATAGCTCCCTTGTGAGTGCCTGTTTTAGGCATGCTGCAGAGGCCATGGACTGGACCTGTTCCTTATGCCTTATAACCAGCACCTGGCAGCCTGAGATGTCAGCATACTTTGGGGTTTAATCTGTGCCCATCAAACATCAACCTCATTATCTCAGAATCCCAATAAATGTATGTTTTGGAAAACTTCAAACAATCAGCAACCAAAAAAAAAAAAAAAGAAAGAAAGAAAGGAAAATATGCCATGAATACCAAATTTTCCTCCCCTTTAAATAACTTCATTAAGTATATAGGTATCCTACAGAACACTGACCTTAAAAGCAAAATACAGTTTTCATGTAATATATTACTTTTAGAAAGGCATTCTACCATGTGGAAGGACCTAAGTAGAGAACATTTATTGCATACATTTAATCATCATCATTCACCAAGCAATGTAAACCAATGCCGCTCTGCCTGCTCATCTGCCAAGGACAGGACATCACCGGCAGCTCGTGCTCTGTTTCTGGCAGCTGATAGAGACGTAGTTCTGTCTTAAATATAGCTGCCAATCTGCCCTCTGGCTCACGTCAAACACTGGTGGTTCTGAAAGCTGGAGCCACTATTTTCACTCTCCCTATTGGGCCCTCACTTGTGCAACTTTGTTTCTGCTCCTCCTTTCCCCGGGTTGGGCCACACTGGTGGAGAATGTGTGCGGCGATGCATTTTTTAAGATTGGGGCTGGGTTTGTAATTATGCAGTTAAGATTCTAATAATTCCACTTTCAGGATGGTCTTGACTCTGGAAACCACAATTTATCATTTCACAAGGTCAGATTTTCCTTTTTGATACGTATTTTTAATTTTTTTAACTTTTATTTAATGAATATAAATTTCCAAAGTACAGCTTATGGATTACAGTGGCTCCCCCCCCCCCCATAACTTCCCTCCCACCCGCAACCCTCCCCTTTCTCGTTCCTTCTCCCCTTCCATTAAGATCGAGATTCATTTTCATTACTCTTATATACAGAAGATCAGTTTAGTATATTTTAAGTAAAGATTTCAACAGTTTGCACTCACATAGAAACACAAAGTGAAAAATACTGTTTGAGTACTAGTTATAGCATTAAATCACAGTGTATGGCACATTAAGGACAGAGATCCTACATGAGGAGTAAGTGCACAGTGACTCCTGTTGCTGACTTAACAAATTGACACTCTTGTTTATGGCATCAGTAATCTTCCTGGGCTCCAGTCATGAGTTGCCAAGGCTAAGGAAGCCTTTTGAGTTCACCGACTCTTATCACGTTTAGACAAGGTCATAGTCAAAGTGGAAGTTCTCTCCTCCCTTCAGAGAAAGGTACCTCCTTCTTTGATGGTCTGTTCTTTCCACTAGGATCTCACTCACAGAGATCTTTGATTTAGGTTTTTTTTTTTTTTTTTTTTTTTTTTTTGCCAGAGTTCTTGGCTTTCCATGCCTGAAATACTCTCATGGGCTTTTCAGCCAGATCA
Source organism: Oryctolagus cuniculus (assembly GCF_051225735.1). NCBI lineage: Eukaryota > Metazoa > Chordata > Mammalia > Lagomorpha > Leporidae > Oryctolagus > Oryctolagus cuniculus. The sequence continues at coordinate 62,202,635 of NC_142869.1, read as the reverse complement.
GAATGCCTTTAGGGCTGATTCTAAACACTTTTTTAAAAGAGTTATTTATTTATTTGAAAGACAGAGTTACAGAGAAGCAGAGGCAGAGAGAGAGATGTCTTCCATTCTTCTGGTTCACTCCTTAAACAGCTCAAACAGAAAGAGATGGGCCAATCTGAAACAAGGAGCCAGGAGCTAGGAGCTTCCTCTGGGTCCCCTACATGGGTGTAGGGGCCAAGGACTTGGGCCATCTTCTACTGCTTTCCCAGGCCACAGCAGAGAGCTGAATGGGAAGTGGAGCCCATATGGGATGCTGGCTCTGCAGGTGGCGGTTTTACCCACTAAGCCACAGGGCTGGCCCCAAATAAAACATTTTCATGATACTAAGTACTATCTACACCCAGCAAAGAAAATCGTTCTCTTATCTGCCATATGCTGCCTAAGAAAACTTATTCTAAAACTTGTCTGGTCTTTTGATCACTGGGCCCATACCAGGTCCCTAGAAATACCTGTATGCTTCAACAAGAGAACCAAGGATGCACTGTGTATTTAATACCACTTAGAGATCAGCAAGAGTTAGAGATGGTGTAATCTGCACCACCATTCACAGGCAAGGAATGTGAGGGTTGGACGTTTCAGTTACCTGAGTCGTCTAAGACCTTGTGGCAGATCTGGAATTAGAATGGTGGTTTTTGGAACAGTAATATTTTAAAAGGAGTAATACAAAATAGTCAATTCGTTTAAAACAGGTGCTCATTTCTATATGAATACAAGAGTGAAAAATGGGCTCTTATATGATTTTATAAAATCAGTGATCCGCTATCAGAATGGACATAATTTAAGGGTTTTAACTGACCATGTAAAATGGCACGTGACCATCTCAACAAAAAGCCTTTTCACTCATTTTAAAAAAGATTCCAATGCCATTAGGGCTCTCAAAGAAATATTAGTACAGGGGCTGTTTTATCTCATATGCTTTATCTCTACATGGCAATTCTATATCAGACATGGAAAGGCACATCTACCATTGGAAAATTAAAAGTGAACCTTAGTGATATTCAGCCAATGTCATGTAATTTAAATATTAATTATATTCAGGCTTCAAACATTTTTGTTAAAGTTGTTGAAATAGCCATTTCAATTTTGCACTGGGAATGGAACCTGTTTGAACTAACCTACAGTTTCATGTTTGTAGATAAAGCAACATGTTTCTATTTTGTGTCTATAAATGGAGAAGGGATAGAGCACAATGAGAAGCTGGGACAATTGCCTCATATGATTATTGTCCTGTCATAAAGTAGACCAGCATTCTCTAAAAGAATGCTTACTGGGAGCATGGCCCCTATCAAACATTAACCATCATGATGCACTTTCTTCAGTTGGAGCAATTGTGTTTACTAAAGGCATTTATGAGTCAATGTTCATATGAAAAAGCATCTCCCATCTGATAAAGGCTGAATGAGATAATCAGACTAAATTTATTACCTTTTTGAGAATTTAAATTATATTTTAAAGAAATCCTAGTAAAGCTGAGAAACAGGAGAGTAAATTCTATTGATTCCAGATATTTAACAAAATAATATGCATTCCATTATCAACATATAAGCCATGAGCTATAAAAAAGAAATGAACACACAAAACATTTGTTCTTTCATATTTTATTTAATAACCTTTAGAAATGAGCTAGAAAAAAACTTAAAGGATCTAGATTCCATACATTTTATGGGAAACTGAAACATAATTGCCAATGGATTAAAATAGAACCCTCCCCCAAAGCCAGTTTCTTCTCAAACAAGATTTACAACATTGTTATTCACTTAAAACAAAAGTAACCTTTAAGTTCTATTCAGAAATAACCTTTTTGGGTGGTCAGAGATGAGGAATTTCAATGAATTTATATTTGGAGTTGATATATGTATAAACATATTTTAATAGTATTCCCCTCTTCTAACAGCTGTCTGAAAACCTTGTTTAAATATACTGATTTCTAGTTATCCATTCTATAAACTGGTGTGGTGCTTAGTATTTTATCTGTAGCATGCATAAAAATAGCTCGCCATCATTCAAATAAATGAAGCCAGTTTCTTAACTCTTGACCATCAGTGGTTTATGGTATTTGTGCCATGACATGATATGTTTTTCCTAAATTGACTTGCACATACATCACCTGGGCATTTTACATATTGCTGAACTCATACAGATAAGAACACATACTGAGAAATATCTGTAGGTAAACACAAGCACACACTTGAAATGTCTTTTATTCATTAACAATGATGCAAATGACATGTTAATACATGCTGTGACACTGTGATTAAACCAGCCAATCACAGTTTCTTAGACTTGAAGAACCCCTACGGACTGTTTTAATTCTGAGGTTCTCTGTGAGGTGGTCCAGTAACTGAGGTTCTGCCTATGGCAGGTTAGGGTCAGAGCACAGAGGAATGAGAATCATTTGCCAAGAAACAGTCACCACCGAGCACCAGCCCTGGGCCTGCCTGTGCTGCTGACCTGTACACAGAGTTTGTGGAGCCAGATCATTCTTTGCAGTCCATTTTTTTAAAAAAGATTTTATTTATTTATTTGAAAGGCAGAGTTAGAGAGAGGCAGAGGCAGAGGTCTTCCGTCAGCTGGTTCACTCCCCAGTTGGCCGCAATGGCCAGAGCTGCCCATCCAAAGCCAGGATCCAGGAACTTCTTCTGGGTCTCTCACGTGGGTGCAGTGGCCCAAGTACTTGGGCCATCTTCCACTGCTTTCCCAGGCCATAGCAGAGAGCTGGATTAGAAGTGGAGCAGCTGGGACTAGAACTGGCTCCCATATGGGATGCCAGCACTGCAGGCAGCAGCTTTACCCACTACACTACAGTGCCAGCCCCTGAGGTCCATTTTTAATTGCAATAGTAAATCAGCATTTGTGCAATTATGTAATGTACTGCCATGGGTTTGAAGCAAACCTTGAAGGAGTATTGTATTGGCATATGCATTTACAAGTCCTGGATGGCATGTTTTCTCTACAGTTCACACAATTAAAAAGCCTTTGATAAGATACAATACTTGATTTTTTTTGTGCTATATCAGTTAATTTTCTTTTAAGTGATAAAGTACAGATTCTACTTTAGACCCAGGACATGTGAGATCAAAAATTACCTCCAAAAAACAAGTTTAATGGATAGAAATAAAATACTTCTATTTAACATTCAGATAATACAAAACAGTTCACTGAGAAGTCTCCAGTTAGCTGTTAAGTGTCAAACTGTCCATTTGTAGTTTGTCTTTTAATGAACAGATCAAGGCATGAGTTTATGAAACATTACTTTTTCAAGTTTGGTAAAAATAGTTGGCATATTTTAGCTTATGCTCCTAACAAGAATTCTTAGAAATGATGCTAGCAGCCTGAGCCAATCCTTGCTATAGGAAAGTATAATTCATGGGACCCTTATTCATTGTTATACTCCAGCAGATAACCAACCACTAAATCAGCTACTCTAGGATGTGGCTTAAGAGACCAAAAGGACTTCTTTTATTTTTATCATGTTGCTGTTGGAGGAAGTGTAGCTCTGCAAAGCTATAATTCCTTTCTAATTTTTCTCTCTTGGTTTGTTGATAATGACAATGGCCAGTGAATGATCAAATCTGATTTATGCTCCACATCAAGTGTTTCTCTGCTCTAATGAGGATTGTCCCTTTTAGATAATTTCTCTCTCAAACCACCCACAAATAACACTGAAAGCAGCAAGAAAAAGCAAGTATGAGATACTGCAACTAGATTTTAAGTACCCTTAGCATCTGTAATCAATTTATGGAAAGGGGACAATTTCAGATTGCCTACCTATGCCATGGTCTCAGGAGACCCCTGGTAAACATTGATTCATTTACTGACAGCTCTGACTTTGGCCTTTCTCCTGCATGGACTTGTTGCAAGTCTTGTGCTTTTGGTTGATCTTGCTATACTCAGTAATCTAAGGTTTTGGTAGATGTTTTAGACTTTTCTCATAGAAAATCATAGAATCTGTGAATTAGCTAGCTTTATTTCTCCTTTTCCTGTCTTCATAGCTTTTGTTTCTGTTTCTTGTAACAGTCACTAGCCAGGGCATCCAGTATAATGTTGACTAGGGGAGAGACTTCCATTTGTCACCATTAAAGGTGATGCTAATCACATTTGGTTTTGGTAGATGTTCTTCATCAAGCTGGACAAGTTTTTTGTTACTAGTTTTGTGAGGGTCTTTGATAAGGTATCATGAACACGTTAGATTTTGCCAAATGTTCTTCCTGCATCAACTGATTTTCTTCTTTTGCTTACATATAGTAGATTCATTGATTGACTTTGAATTTGAAACAAATCTTATTCATCAAGACCAAGCCCCACTTTGTGGGCTAATTCCTTTTATTCATTTTGGATTTAATTTACCAGTATTGAGGACTTTTGTGTATATATTCAAGAGAGATATTGGGCCACAGTTGTCAGTTTTTGTGATATCTTTATCTGGCTTTAGTCTAAGGGAATTGTGTCCTCCTAGAATGAGTTAACAAGAGTTCTCCTTGCTCTTGTTTCCTGGGAGAGGTCGTGGAGACTTGATATTATTTTTTTCTTAAACATTTGGTAGATTTATCAGTAAACAATATTTTTTTCTGGAAGGTCATTAATTATTGATTCAACTTCTCTAATAGAAACAGAGCCACTCAGGTTGTCTACTTCTGCTGGTGTTACTTTTGGAAGTTTGTGGCATTCAAGGACTCGATCAATCTATTTTGGTTATCAAATTTTGAGTGCAGAGTTGTTCATAGCATCCCTTATTTTTCTGAATGCCTTATTTTTAACATGTTATAACTGTACCTATTTATAGGGTACTATGTGATTATTTTACTGTGCATATGTTTAATTATCTCAGCTCTCAGGGAGCTTAGCACACACATGTCCTGAATCTGTAGTAAATTCATCCAGAATGAAGACAAACCCAAAGTGAACACTCCATGTCCTCATCCTGTTGTTTGGTCACTTTCTCTCTTCCTGCTACATTTCCCCAAGCACAATCCTAAGTGGAACACAGTGTACAGTCTTTCAGGTTCTCACACGTGCCACTCTCTCAACAGAAAGCTTCATTTCTATATGGAGGAAAAATTCACATTTAATCTGATAGACAAAGCCAGAATGAGATCAGAAATTCCATTACTCTTTTAATAGCAATAGAAATGAATGAATGCATTTTGAAGGACACTTGGAGCTGCAGTACTTGAATCAAAGGTACTCCTCTCCAGGTAGCAGCATTAGAGAAAACCCTTTGTAGCAGGTAGGCATTTTGGTCTTTTTTTTCTTAAATTTTATTTATTTATTTGAATAGCAGAGTTAGAGAGGACACACACACACAGATCTTCCATCTGCTACTTCATTCCCCAAAGAGCCAGAGTGGCCAGAGCTGGGCCACGCTGAAGCCAGGAATTTCATCCAGGTTGCCCATGTAGGTGCCGGGGCTGAAGCCTTTGGGCCACCCGCCACTGCTTTCCCAGGTTTATTAGCAGGGAGTTGGATCGGAAGTGGAGCAGGCAGGACTCAAATCTGCACCCATATAGGATGTCGATGTTGTAGTCTGTGGCCTAACCCACTACGACACAATGGCAGCCACTGCCTTTTAGTTTTTTTGATTCTGCCAGGCAAGTGGATTCCTACTTTGTATTTCCAGCTGGCCTTGTTTCTCAACAGCTTATTTGTATATGGGTGTACATAAACTTATTACTGATTTGCAGCTTAGGTGAGAGCGGCCCAGAATCGTTACAATAATAGGTGTTTTAGAGTATCCGTCATGGACAAAGTATGCTCATAAAATATTTCACTTTCAAAAGGCTTCATTATTTGACTTTTGACACGAATAAGTCAAAAAGAGCATTTTGTAATTGTTCAGATCAATAAAGTGTTTGGAAAAAGAACTGTCAAATCATAAAGATTATTTCATTTTATCACCTAGCTCTAGAGCTGTTATTCTGCAAGTACTGATGTTTAAGTGGGTTATAATGAGAAAACAGGCATAGCAGAGCCATCTGAGTACAGATTGAAAACCTTAGATTTTGTAATTATTATTGTTTTGGTGTAAAGAAAAGATCAGGTTTGTTCCTCGTTTTCCTGCCACCTGTATGTTTAAAATTCAGTTTTTTAAAATTTATTTATTTAAAAGGCTGAGTTTACAGAAAGGAAGAGAGAGAGAGAGGTGGAGGCAGAGAGAGGTCTTCCATCCACTGGTTCACTTCCCAAATGACTAGAACGGCCAGAGCTGGGCCAATCAGAAGCCAGGATCCAGGAGCTTCTTCTGGGTCTCTCATGTGGGTGCAGGGGCCCAAGAACTTGGGCCATCCTCCATTGCCCTCCGGGGCCATAGCAGAGAGCTGGATTGGAAGTAGAGCAGCTGGGACTCAAACCGGTGCCCATATGGGATGCCAGTGCTGCAGGTGGCAGATTTATCTGCTATATCACAGCACCACCCCCTAAAATTCATTTTAAGCAGAAAGACATGCACATAGACATTTTTGTGTATATAATTTTCACTATTCTCTTGGCCTAAAGGAGGTTAGAGTATTTAATTTTATGCTACAAAAAGGAGACTCCAAGGAAACAGACTGACCATGTCCTGGCTTATATGGATGAAACCGCTACTGAACAGAAGGCAAACCAGACTGACCAAATATGCAAACCCTAACATCGAAGACTTGTTCATTGGGAAGAGTGTCATACATGCAAGCTTCTCCACCCATGCTTGGGCAGCTCCCAAATTCATACTAACTTCCACCAACCAAACAACAGTAGTGTGGACATTATGGAAAAAGGCCAAATTAGCAGCTCTGTGCTTTCTGTTTTGAGGTTGAAACCACGCACAGCTGATGGCATTCAAATCTCATCTCCTGTGATGAGAGCGGAGAAAATGAATTGTTACTGCTTTAAGCAGGACACTCTTTCATTTTGTGAATGCAAATCTTTTGGCTTTCTGATGCAACTCAAGATTCTGCTTATCACAAATGGAAAACAGTCTGTCACGGTTTGGTATTTGCATTGACACACACAATATCAGAGGAGATATTTTATTTTGTTTCAGCTAACTTACTTCATGGCCACACTTAAAATACTCTATGTGCAACAGGACTGTCAAAATCTGCAGATGATAAGTTCTGGTGAAGACTGGTCATGAATAAAGACAAACACAAAATGGGACAAGATGTGATATATTTTCCTTCTGCCATTTGGACTTCAAAATACCCTAAGTTTTAGAATTTGGCTTTTTAAATGTTTACAAGCATATATGAAATGCTGATTTCGAGTAATATCTGTTTGCAACGCGACCACTGAGCCCAGCTATAATTAAATATCAATAATTTATGTAGTGTTCTAAAGAAGAACATCAATTCTGGTTTTGACAGATTGGGTTTAGTCTTTGAAAGTGGAGGCACCCACTTCCCCAGTGACACCAAGTGATGGTTCACGCCTGAACATGATGGCTTTAAAATGCTGGAATGGTAAACCTGGACCCCTTCTCTTTCCTCCTCACTATGATCTGCACCCCAGAAGCCAGCATCTATTTTTTTAAAAAAGATTTATGTTTATTTGGAAGTCAGAGTTACACAGAGAGAGGAGAGGCAGAGAGAGAGAGAGAGGTCTTCCATCCAATGGTTCACTCCCCAATTGGCTGCAATGGCTAGAGCTGCACCGATCCAAAGCCAGGAGCCAGAAGCTTCTTCTGGGTCTCCCACATGAGTGCAGGGGCCCAAAGACTTGGGCCATCTTCTACTGCTTTCCCAGGCCATAGCATGGAGCTAGATCAAAAGTGGAGCAGCTGGGTCTCGAACCAGCGCCCATATGGGATGCCGGCACTTCAGGTCAGGGCGTTAACCCACTGCGCCACAGCACCGGCCCCTGTATCTATTTTTAAATCTGAATTTTCCACCAGGGTCTAATAGAGGAGGTCTGGAAGTTTCTCAGGTAAGTTTGGTAGCTCCTGGGTGAGAGTGTTTCACACAGGCATCATGGGTAGAGTCTGATTCCTGTTGGCTCATGTCATTAAGGAGTAAGAATGACCTTCATCATTTCACATTTTCCCTCTCCTACCCCTAAACTGAGAATAAAAATCAGTTAGGTTTATCTTTGTTTGCCTCTGAAAAAAAAAAAAAAAAAAACCTTACCGAGTGTGACTATGTCCCAGACTCGGGAAATGTGATGATGACAAACAGGGCTGTCAGGCTGCTGTTGCTAACATTCTCAGAGCCTAGCCAGAGACAGATGCTCAAACACATGATTCCAGTTCTGTAAATTAAGATGTGACACCTGAGTGCACATGCATACAGCAGGAGCACCTGCATTGGACTTAATGGGTCAGAAAACTGCTGGGGAGAAGCTGTGTCTCCAATGGGCGGGGAAGATAAGCAGGAGTTAAGCCACAGGAAGTCAGAGTGAGCTACAGAAAGGCAGATACAGGGAAAGAGGGCTGCAGAGGACAGAGCATGATGGGTTAGCAACCTCTAGTTAAACGCCACTTTTCCAGGGGTGGTGGGTAGGAGGAGCCTTGTGCACCGCCTGAGAGATCTGAAGCCCGAATGAAGTGGTTAGAAATTTCTTGCAGTAACCTGTTTTAAGTTTGTGGTTTGAATCTTCAGTGATGATTACCATTTTTGAATAAACTAGCTCATTTTTTCTGCTTGATTTTCAGATATTTTAGATATTTTAGAATATTCAGTGACTCCAATGTAAGGATTCTTTTGGTAAAATCTTCCTGGAATTGAATGTGGAAAACTTACTAAATGTTTACACATCCTTTAATTGAAAAATCGGAACTGGAAAACCCAGTGGTTTTGCCTTACTGGAAGTTCAAAACATGTTTTTGGTGTTTTGTCTTTATATTCCTTCAAAGTAATAAATATGTATTATATATAATTTTGAAAATATTTATTTAAGAGGCAGAGAGAGAGAGAAGGAGAGAGAGAGAGAAACAGAGACAGATAATACTTCCCATCCACTGATGTACTCCTAAATGCATGCAAAAGTTGGGGCTGGGCTAAAACCAGGAGCTGGGAACTTAATCTGGGTCTCTCATGTGGGTGAAGTGACTCAAGTACTTGAGCCATCACCTGGCGCCTCCCAGTTTGTACATTAGTAGGAAGTCAGAATTGAGAGTGGAGGTAGGACTCAAATCCAGACACTCAGATACAGGATGTGGGCATTGCAAGTGGCATCTTCACTGTTAGGCCAAATACTCATCCTGCATATGTAATTTTTTTTTTTTTTTTGACAAGCAGAGTGGACAGTGAAAGAGAGATACAGAGAGAAAGGTCTTCCTTTGCCATTGGTTCACCCTCCAATGGCCGCCACGGCCGGCGCACCACGCTGATCTGAAGCCAGGAGCCAGGTGCTTCTCCTGGTCTCCCATGGGGTGCAGGGCCCAAGCACTTGGGCCATCCTCCACTGCACTCCTGGGCCACAGCAGAGAGCTGGACTGGAAGAGGAGTGACCAGGACAGAATCCGGCGCCCCGATCAGGACTAGAACCCGGTGTGCTGGCGCTGCAGGCAGAGGATTAGCCTATTGAGCCGCGGCACTGGCCCTCATATGTAATTCTTAATGTTTCTTCCATTTCAATTTCCTTGTTCAAGATTTTTAGGGGTGAGCATTTGGCACAGCGGTTAAGACGCTGCTTGGCACACCTGCACCCCATATCAGAGCGTCTGGGTTTGGGTTCTAGCTCCATGCTGATTCCAGCTTCCTGCTAATGCACACTTTGGGAGGCAGCAGGGGGTTGTTCAAGTACTTGAGTCCCTGCCCCTCATGGTGGAACCTGGATTGAGTGCCTGATTCACTATTTCAGTCTAGCCCAGCTCTGGCCGTTTCAGACATTTGGTGGCTGTATCAGTGGACATGAGCTCACTCACTTTCTGTCTCTTGCCTTTGAAATAAACTACATTAATAAACATTTTAAAAGAAGTTTTTAAATTTACTATCTAGAATTTCCTCTAAAGGTAAATGGATATAAATCATGTATATACCTTAAAATAGAAACATCATTTGAATGACTAGGTTTTACATTTTCAACTAATAACTTCAGTTCATACTTTTGTTTCTAATTGTTTATTTGGAAAATGAGTTCAGAGTTTCATAAAAAAAATTCTTTTATCAAGCCAGAAATCCTGGGTTGGGCACTTGGTACAGCATTTAAGAAACCACCTAGGGGGCTGGCTCCATGGCCCAGTGGGTAAAGCTGTCGCCTGCAGTAACAGCATCCCATATGGGTGCCGGTTCAAGTCATGGCTGTTTTTTTTTTTTTTTTTTTTTTTTTTTACCGTGAAGCATCTTTTATTTAGTCATTTTTGTTTACAACTGGAATTCTGGGAACTCAAAATTAACATCCTTGCCTATGAGCTTCTTATACACACCAGAGAAAGTTTCCACCTTGTGCTCCACGTTATTCTGCTGTGCTTTGTCCAGATGGACCTTTATGAGCCGGCTGCCATCCAGTTTCACACGGATTCTCTTGCCCACAATTTCACTTGGGAAGACTAAGTCCTCAAGGATCGCATCGTGCACGGCTGTCAGAGTGCGGCTCCTAGGGCGCTTCTGCTTATTTTTCGTGCGGCTTTTTTGAGTTGGCTTAGGCAGAATCCTCCTCTGAGCAATAAAGACAACGTGCTTCCCACTAAACTTTTTCTCCAGCTCACGAACTAGCCGGACTTGAATTTTCTGGAAGGATTTTGGTTGAGGAACGGGAACAAAGATGATGATAGCTTTCCGGCCACCACCAACTTCGATTTCCTTGGCAGCCGTGATGTTCAGCTCCCTTAGTTGAGCCTTGAGGTCCGAGTTCATCTCCAGCTCCAGGAGCGCCTGGGAGATCCCCGACTCGAACTCATCCGGCTTTTCGCCATTGGGCTTCACGATCTTGGCGCTCGAGCTGAACGTGGCTTCTCCTGCTCCACTTCTAATCCAGCTCTTTGCTATGGCCTGGGAAAGCAGTAAAGGTGGCCCAGGTCCTTTGGCCCCTGCATCAGCATGGGAGACCCAGAAGAAGCTCCTGGTTTCTGGCTTCAGATTGGCTGGGGAGTGAACCAGCAGATGGAAGACCTCTCTCCCTCTCTCTGCCTCTACTTCTGTCTAATTCCACCTTTCAAATAAATAAACAAATAAAAAAAAAGAAGAAACCACCTGGGATGCCCCTCATCGCACATCAGCGTGCTTGAGTTCTAGTTCTGAAAAATCACACTTACATGTCTGACATTAGAATACAATCAAAATAAGAACTGAATATCTTATTATTCTTCATTGCTGTGAGAATTTCCAATCCACTGATAGCCCAGAAGAAGAAGTAGACAAATAAAGAGAAACTCTTTGAACCATATAATGAATTTGAGAATAGTACTTCTTACCCATGTCTGAGCTCTGTATATATTCATATTATACATATTTGTATATCAGGTGACTTCATACCCCGTGTTTTGTCTTATGCCATGGATGCATATATAGCCTACTTTTTTTCCCAAAGGATTAACGTTAGCCAGCATGCCACAGGGAAAGCAAACCAGCAATTTTCATGTCAAATCAATCCTACAACATTTATTCAATGAAGCTGACAGATTGTGAAGGGAGATCGCACCAAATGAACATAGAAGAAACTCAAAAGTGAGGAGAGAGAGAATCCCTTACCATGTCCTGCCTGCCTTCCTTACACATGCAAAGGCTTTACTCTTTAGCTTCAATGTGGGCAACAGCAGTTGGTTACCATACAAATACTAGAAATTGTCAAAAGAATGGGATGGAAAAGTTAAGAGACTATGAGTTCCCTAAAACACCATGCATATAAGCTTTTAAAAGGTTTCTGTCAAAATCTGGAAGAAAATTAAGAATTTTAATTTTTAATTAAGTTGAATATGCAGCACATGACAGAATATGACAACTTTTTACTTCACTACAAATTTCACATCTTCAGACATTTAGTAACTTTTAAATACCAACTTGAATATATTACATTTAAATATTTTGACTATTTGTAGACAGCCTTCCAGCAACATAATCAATTCCTTCTGCTCATCAAAAATCTTTAATGAATTATTCTTTCACAAAGATTTTGCCCTTGTATGACAAGACTATCTTTAAAATCTAAAAAATAAATGTGTCTCTCATTCAAGCTTATTTTCCACAGTAACCAAAAAGGATGATCTTCTTTTCTGAATAATGTATTTCAGAAAGGTGTAGAATTCATTTCAATATTACAGTGATAATTATTTTAAAGAAATAGAACTTTTTATACTATCTTATTACCTACTTCCATGCCTCCCCACCCCTGCTAAAACATATTAAGTGCATTCTCCTGAGTTTAATTCATGTCTTTGAAAAGGATGTAGTCCTTAAGAAATTGAAAAGGAATCTAAGCTTCAATTCATAAAACATCATTTTCTTCCATGGGCATAGTTAGAAATTACATCTTAACAGCACTTCTTAGTAGTCTAAAGAAATAGCATCTGGAAGAGAAAGAGTGGGCAGTAGACCAATGCAATGATAGATGATGTCAAACAATAGACTGACCCTCAGCCTTCAGGGAATGTTTTCTTCTTTCTGGGTCTTGATAAGACATGAAATGAAAACTCTCAGTTGCCCAAGAGGTAGATGATGAACCCATTTTCCATACCACACTGAGGTAATGAGATACCTTGCCACAGATTATAAAAGCAGTCAGCAGCAAAATCAAGGTTAGAAGCAGGGGTGGGTGTTGTGGTACAGAATGTTAAGCTACAACTTGGAGTCCCACATTCCATTTAGAAGTGCTGGTTTGAGCCCTGCCTACTCTGCTTCCAATGCAGCTTCCTGCTAATGCATCATGGGAAGCAGCAGATGATGGCTTGAGTACTTGAGTCCCTGCCACCCACCTGGAAGATCTGGATGGAATTCTGGGCTCCTAGCTTTGGTCTGGCCCAGCCCTGGCATTTGGGAATGAAATAATGTATCAGTCAGTCTTTCTTGGGAAAAAAAAAGGCCAGAATCAGGAAGACCTGCTTGCAGTTGTATATTCATGGCTACCAGAACCACATTGATGGAATGACAGGAGTAACAGTCCATTCCATTTCTCCAGCCTGTGGTCTATCTCACTATATGACATGCAGAGCTGATGGAAGAATGAAAATGCATTAAAGTTGACAGCATGCCTATTTTCCAATTTCAAACCCATGGCATCAACATGAAATGACTGTAGTGGCATCCTCAGGTTCAGGAATGTGGTCTATGTAGAAACTACATAAGTTGTATTTCAGTAAATGAGACCAGTACATGAACAAAAGATCAAAGAATAGCTCATGCAATCATGGAAATTACAACTTCAGTCAATATTCCTGTTATTCCCTACAAAGACATGTTTATGAGTATGATTAAAAATATATTATCAAACAATTAGATTTGGAATTTAGCTCACATCTCTGGTGATATGAGCCTTCATCTGGATACTTGTAAATTAGGAGGGAATAAATTTAAAATATGTTATGTCAAAAAGGGTAGAAGGAAGGAGAGTAAGAGGGAGGGAGGAAGGGAGGAGGAGAATATGATTATATTATTAGACTTGTATCTATAAATCATATTGAATCTGTTAAAAATAAATTAAAATGGAAAAGTAAATACATAAATACACGAGGACAAAATAAACAGTCAACATCATATTGAATGGACACATGCTGAAAATATTTCCCCTACGATCTGGAACCAGACAAGGATGTTCCATGTTTCATCTCTCTAATTCAATACAGTCCTTGAGTTTTACCCAGAGCAATAAGGCAAAAGAAAGAAATAAAAGGCACACAAATAGGAAAGGAGGAAGTCAAATTCCACCTCTTTGGAGATGACATTATTCTGTATACAGAAAAATATAGACTCCACAAAAGAGTGTTAGAGTTAATAAATAAATTCAGCAGAATTGCAGGATACAATATTAACACACAAAAATCAGTTTTTGTGCACCAATAATGAACTCAATGACAAAGATATTATAAGAACAATCTCATTCACAATCACTAAAAAATACTTCAGAATAAATTTCATTAAGGATGTGGAAGGTCTCCACGATGAAAATTGCAAAATACCAATGAAAGAAATTGTAGAACACACACACACACACACACACACAAAGATTTTTCATATTCATGGGCTGTGAGATTATTATTATTAAAATAATCATGCTATCCAAAATGACTTAGAGATTAAACGCAATCCCCATGAAAATACCAATAAGCTTATTCACAGGAATAAAAAAAACCTTAATATGGATGCACAAAAGCCCCTGAGTAGCCAAAGCAATCGTGAACTAAAAGAACAAAGATGGAGGCATCACAATACCAGATTTCAAGGCACAGTACAGTCACTGTATGAAAACAATATACTGCTGGTATAAATACAGACACAATGACCAATGGAACACAACAGAGATCCCAGAAATGAATCCAAATTGATCCATTTCTAGACTCAACTCATTCTCAACAAAAGCACCAAAAAATACACTCAAAAAAGGGTACTTTCTTCAATACATGGTGCTGGAAAACTGAATATCCATTTGCAGATGACTGAAGTTAGACCCTCCCTATTGCTCACCCTACAGAGAAGTCAGCTCAAACTAGATCAAAGTCCTAAATGTAAAATCAGAACTAGGAACTACTAGAAGAAAAAAACAGGATAAACATTTTAAGACATTATTACAGGCAACAATTTTTTAATAAGGCCACCAAAAGTATAGGCGACAAAAGCCAAACTAGGTAAATTGGATTGTAGAAAACTTAGAAGCTTCTGCCCAACAAAGGAAATAATAAACAGAGTGAAAAGACAGAATAGAGAAAATATTTGTAAACTATGCATCTGACAAAGGGTTAACATCTAGAATATGTAAGGAATTAAAAAACTCAAGGACAAAAAAATCCAGTGAATAACTGGACAAAGGATCTAAATAGACATTTCACAATAGCCAACAAATACATGCAGAAGAGCTCAATATCACTAGCCACCAGGGAAATGCATATGTATCATTTCACTCCAGTTAGAATGGCTATTATCAAAAAGACAAAAAAAAAACAAAGGCTAGTGAAGATGTGGAGAAAAAGAAACTTTATACATGGTCGGTAGGAATGTAAACTGATACAATCATTATGAAGAATGGTATGGAGATTCCCCAGAAAACTATAAATAGATTTACCACATTATCTAGCTATCCCACTTCTGAGAATACACTCAAAGAAAATTAAATGAGCATATGAAAAACATAACTGCATTCCCCTGTCCACTGTAGCACAATGTGCAAAAGTCAAGATATGGAATCAACCTAGCTATCTATCAATGGATGAATGAATAAAGAACATGTGGCATGTGTACACACTGGAATTCAGTCATAAAAAAGGAAACCTAGGGCCCACATTGTGGTACAGTGGGTTAAGTCATCACCTGCCATGCAGGCAGCCTGTATGGGAACTGGTTGGAGTCCTTACTACTCCACTTCCAATCAAGCTCCCCGACAAAGTGCCTAAGAAGACAGCAGAAGACAGCCCAAGTAGTTGCAGCCCTGCCACCTATGTGGGAGGCCTGGATGGAGTTCCAGGTTTCTGGCTTTAGACTAGCTCAGCCCCAACTCTGTGGCCATTTGGGGAGTGAGGCAGCAGATGGAAGCTCTCTCTCTCCCCTCTATCTCCTCTCTCCTGTCTGCCTGTCTCTTTCTCTCTCTTATTCTCTCTATAACTCTGCTTTTCAAAAAAATAAATATTTTTTTAAAAAAAGAATGAATGGATGAAATCCTGACATTTGTAGCAAAATGTGTGTGGAACTAGAAGTCATTATGTTCAATGATATAAGCCAAACAAAGACAGACAAATACTGCATGTTCTCTCCCCTATGTGGAGACTTAATAAAACTCATCTGAACCCAGATTAGTGGTTACTGGAGGCTTGGAAGAGTAGGGGGAGTGCTGATGGATGACGGAAAACATGACACAGTTAGAAGTAATAAGAACTGGTGTCCCACATCACCGTGGGTGACTGTAGTTCACAATAATGTATCATATACTGATTAAAGAACTGGAAGAGAGGGCTAGGAGGCTCCAAACACAAGATAAAGACACGGAATGCTAACTGCCTGATTGGATCACTTTATACTTTACACATGTATTGAAATATTGCATGGTAACCTATGACAATGCGCAAGTATTACATGCTAACTAAGATTTTTAAAGATTCAAAATATTTAGAGGCAATAAATAGAACTTTGCGATGTATTATATTGAACACATGTCTTCCTAAGAGTACAAAAAATATTCTTACTCACTATAAGGCTCCTCAAACACATTAAATGCTAGAGAAAATTTGATTATTTTTCCAAGTAGTGGTATTAGCCAAACAAGCAAAATGGCCAGAGTAGAGGTACACTTGTTGTGGGGTGTTTCGTGTAAAAGAACCGTGCTGTCCCTTCAGGTTGCAAGAAAGACGTCCGTTCACGTTAACACCGGAGTTACTGAGTGAGCAGCCAGTATATCAGGGATACACTAAGATAGATAACACCCAGCGTTACCCAGTTAATTCTTGTGATCGGTGGCCTGCAGTTACCTGTCACGTGGAGGATAGCATGCGAGGAGAGAGTTCCACTGGAGTTTTGGGCCCAAGCCACATACAGGCCTGTATCTCCCTTGCATACCTTTGGAATGAACACTGAGTGCCTTGTCTCCTTGCGTACAACCTGCAAGTGCTCATCTGCAGACAATTTCTGGCCCTCCTTGTACCTGAAGCAAAGAGTCAGTTTTTAAAGTCAGAATTATTGCTCATTTACATCGTGTCCAAGTGCTAACAACAACCGCGAACAGGCCCATGACCACTGAAGTTATTCTCTAGCACCAGCAGGCGTTTTGCAGCTAAGCAGATCCCAGTGAGGCTGTTTATCAGTCAGGCAGAGGTGGGCAACTGGTGACAATGGTGATTGGCTTGGCCCATGAATTTAAAAATTGAATTTTTTGACAATGCTTAACAATTGGAATATTGCATATGAAAATTCAGATTCCAGCTCCTCTTCAAAAACAAGACCATCTGGTCACACTGGGCCACCATTTGCTCATGGCAACAATGTGAATGTGAAAAGGCACCCTCATAATTGGCCTGCAACATTCTTCCCGCAGCTATGGAATAGCAGCTGGTGACTCCCTGGAATCTGCATTGGAGGGAGACTCGTCTGCCCCAACAAATTCATGCCCCAAGATCCACGTGATAGTTCAAATGTGCTGTGATGAAGCCAGGTACTTATACACCATGTCCTGGTGAAATAGGCTCATTTGATTGCTGGGCATTAATTTCATTAGAGGGTGAAAAAAGCTTCAAATTATTTTAAGTGTCACTGACATATTTCTAAAGTAGTTGCACCTTTTTATAAGGCAGATAATTTGTTTATTTTGTATATTCTTGACTCTTATTTATTTATACACACACATTTCCATGGCAAGGAAGGTCTCGTGGCAAACACGGACAATTCTCTGTTCTTATTGCCTAAGGGAAAACTTTTTACTTTTCTGAGTGTCTTAGTATGATTCCCTGATAAATTTGTCAATTGTTAATTGAACAAAATTGTTGTGAATCTACAGAGAAATGTTTTCCGCTATGTTACAATGGTTCTTCAACCATGTATATTAACCAAGTTGTTTGTGTAGATAAAAACACTTCAGACAACATTTTCCTTTGAGGTGAATTGATATTTAATAAGGCATTAAATATCTCTTTAATTCATAAATAGGAAATTCCTTGTTTGTAAAAAACATGCAACTGTAAAAAACCACAAAATAAAATGGTGTAACTGCAGTATAGCACATGTGCAGTTTCTTTTATAATTTTAGAAGCCCAATTTTTCTCCTAAGTTGCTTAAGTAACCAATTCATTTTGAGTACCATCAGTGGGCACACACAATAATTGTACTTTATAAGTATTCTGTAAGTTCACTCTCACATGCCTGTAGATTTGTCCCCAAATCAATCTACTTAAATACGAACAATCCTTAAATGTTTCAAAGTAACCCACATATTGAAAAAGTTAGGATTGCTGTTCTTGTTACTACCAGTATGTGATTCCAAATCCGTAATACACAGTTTCCTTTTACCAAAACAAATAGGCTAGAAAATGAATGATGTCTGCAAAATGAAATCATGTTTTTCACAGCTCAGTTATTACACCGCCTTTCAAAAATGGGTTTATTACCTGTCACCTGGAATAACTGTGAAAGAAATATTTTATTCCGCTTCTCGTATTGAAGAAATGTATAAAAAGAAATCTTAGGAAAACAAACAAACATTAACAAAGGTGGCAAGCATGACCGTTCAAAAAGATGGAGAAGGCAAAAGAGGTAAAGGAAAGAAAGGAAAAAACCCAAATTCTTATGCTTAATTGTACACAGGAGGTTAAACCAAGAAATTCCCAGGCTTATGTAGCAAGAGACAATGGGAAAGAATCTCAACCCACTCTTTAGAAATGTGGAATGTTGAACCAAAAGGAAAACAAACACAAACACAACCCATTGTACAGTACTTTTGGAGTCTGTCCAATCATTATTTTATATAGCAATTTTTCCCTTAAGATATTAACCATGCTGCTACTCAAGAGAGTTGGGGGTCTAAGTGAGAACCATGCAGAATGGCAGTGACACAGAATGTTAGTCAGCTAGCCCCAAAGCAGAAGTTAGTGCACACAATGTGATTTTTCTCAGGGGTTCTATGTGCTTCTATTTATGGTTTGTCATTGTAGGCTACCCACCATGTCAGTGTAGGCTCTGGAAATCCTGTCACTTCCACTTCCAAAGTCACTGGAGAACCTTCCACGACAGTTACATTAGACAGGAGCCTGGAGAAGTGCGGAGCCTGGCCAGCTAGGCTGACCACTCTGTTCTTTGCTGATGTGCGTCTAATTTCTTCTCGGGGAACCACTTGCCTCTGACAGCCCTGGCTGGTGCTTGATGGGGACCTGAGGCTGGAGACGGCGTCAGGCACAGCATGCAGCCGCTCTCGGGGTTTAGTGGCGTTATTATCAGCATGCATCTGCCCCCACGTCTCTAGCAAACTCCCCGGAGCAGGAGGGTGCTGCTGGGAGGCCCCGGCATGCACTGCCCTCAGCATGCTCTCTGGATGGTTAGCACTGAATTTGCATGAGGCAGGACTCTTTTCCAGAAATCCTCCTGAGGTTACTGGGGGCTCCCATTCGAACTGGGGGCAAGGCCTCTCCAAACGACTTGAAAACGCTTTTCCCTTATCACTGCATGCATCAGCGAAAGCAGCAGGCGGAGGAAGAACAGATTCCTGGGCCTCCCCGGGACTGCTGGCCCCGGTCCGCATCCTACAGGTGCTGGTGTGCAGGCCGGGGGAGTAGGAGCTATGTGCGTCTTCCACCTCCATGTCAGATGGTGCCAGCGGGGACTCGGGGCTCCTCGGGAGTGGGGGCAAAGAGATGTCATCTGGGGAGACACACTCAGATTCCTCTCCTGACAGCACGTCCTCAGGCAGGAGCAGGTCTTGGAGGCCACCCTCTTGGACAGGGGCCAGCTGCTTCAGCTCCCGTGGAAGCCGCTCTTCCTCTGATCCATCGGTGACCAAAACGTCTGCCACCTGCACCTGACCCTTCAGGAGAGAAAAGCCACAGCGGCGTTAGTCGTTCGCTTGCTTCTCCTGGGTTCCAGTAAGAGTGAAATGCAGCAGCATTCACAGACTGGAGGTGAAGCTTGGTGGCTGGCACCACCGGGCCCTCTCCTCTGGGGACAGTGCCCCCATGACGAGGGAGTTGCTCAAGTGGCCTCGGATCTGAGGGAGAAGGGCAGGCTTTGGGAAGCACGACAGAGAAAGCCCTGGTTTTCACCTCTAAACACCAGGTTGGAGTGGATCAGTGTCTCCTGAACCATGGTCGGAGGAATCTCCGCACCCAGCAAGTTCTGCCTGCTTGTGTTTCCGCTACGTCTACGCTCTGTGTGAACACAGAGTTCCAAACACTGAAGCCTACTCCCCTCCTTGGTAAGTGGGCTCGGATGCTCCCAGAATAACACTTCATCTCTCTCAAGAAAGCCTTTCTTTTTTAAAAAAATGCTAAAAACTACAATTTCCCATTTTCACCAATTTTAAGTAAACAGTTCAGTGATTACACACTCACCGTACAATGTGGTCATCACCACCATCCATCTCCAGAATTTCTTCAACCCCCCCAAACTGAAACCACGGACCCATTAAACACCAACTTCCCATTTGCCTTCTTCCCCGGATCCAGCCCCTGGGACGCTTTCTCTCCCTTTCATTTTGACTACTCCAGGTACCACAGAAGAAAGCCATTCTTCATGACTGATTTTATTTTCTGAAAGCCCTTTAGTTTTATTCTTGGAGTAAAAAAAATTATTAAGCACCTACTAGGTAGGTATTAGATATCTAATACCATGGTAGGTATTAGAAGGATAATGTGTTAAGCAGCCACAGTCTCCACATTCGTGGAGATGATGGCCTGGCAGGGGAGTTGGATCCCTTCTCCAGAGACTACAGCAATATGCAATGGAGAATCTCTGGCCACTTAGCTCTCTGCCCCATATGGAACATGGGCTCTGCTAGCAGCCGTGGATGGTACTACTTCTACCCATTAATTCTTGTCCCTTTCTAGTTTCAGAAGAGGTTTACATGTTCTTTCTACCATAGACTCAAAGGAACATTGGAGCTGAAAGATGTCTCATTGACTTCAACCTGCTTGTTTTATATCTACTTGCTGTGTCTTTTATTAGTATCTGAGTACCCTTTTACCTAAATAGCATGTATTGATTTTTGTCCTATTGCTACTACATGCACATAAGAAAATTATCTCTTGACTTTGAGTTTGAAATTGTACCCCATTGTCCTGCTCTTGACATATATCTTATAAGTGATCTTTGAGAAAATCAATGTTTTCAGGTTGAAGAGTGGAAGCAAAATAGTGTTCCTTCTACTGTCTCTAAGAGATGAGCTGTCCTCAGAGAAAGCATAAACCTGGCACAGAGCAAGTGCTTTCCTTGAAAGTTTTAAAGCTGGATGTAAGGGACTGTGCTGTAGTGCAGCGGGTTAAAGCCCGGACCTGAAGTGTCAGTTCAAGTTCCAGCTGCTCTACTTCCAATCCATCTCCCTGCTGATGCACCTGAGAAAGCAGAAGAGGATGGCCCAAGTCCTTGGGCTCCTGCACCCATGTGGGAGACCCGGAAGAAGCTCCTGGCTCCTGGCCTCAGATCAGCTCAGGCTGTTGAGGCCATTTGGGGAGTGAACCAGTAGATGGAAGACCTTTCTCTCTCTCTCTCTCTCTCTCTCTCTCTCTCTCTCTCTCTCTCTCCCTCTCCCTCCTCTCCCTCTCTCTGAAACTCTTTCAAATAAATAAAATAAATCTTAAAAAAAGAAAGCTAGTTATAAGACCTAGTACTTCTTAAAAGTCTCTCACGTTAAAAAAAATAAATTATCAAACACCATACCTTCTTTACGTTGTCCTATCATAGTTTAACTTGGTGACTCTATCTCTCGCTGAAAGTACAATTTTTATTTTCCTTCTGCTATGGACTTTGATCCAAGTGCCTATTCAGTCTAAGAATGTCTTCTACAGCGTTCTGGAAGCCTCTATTTGAAGAGATTTCCTGAATGGGTGCCTTCTTTGAGGATTTGATGTCCGCCTGGCGTTAAGACTACCTTTCTACAATTAGCAAAGGTCTGCCTTCCTGCAGTCCCTCCGCTGGTTTTGAATTGGCCTCCTGAAGCAGCCCAATTGCTTTCCTAGTTTAACAGCTCTTGAAATGCATGGAGAATTGGTCCTACAATTTCACTGTTTGTGCTCAACACCGTCCACTCCTCTCCAGCGTCAGCTCCTGGAAGCTTCATCATCTCACTCACTCCCCTTCTGGGAGATCTGACTCTTGTGGGGCTGCAGACCCCTGCATGACGAGCAGGGGCATCGGTTGACCCGAGGGCTATTGGGGATGGACTACTCCATAATGACTTTTTCAAGTAACCCACATCTCTCTGCTGAAGAGTAATGTTATGAAACTGCCTAAACATTACCACTAGCTTAGGGGAAACTTGAATAAAAGTCCAAGCCATTATCCCCACTTAATTCCTCCTGGGCAGCCTCTGGCTTACTTAAGTGAGGGTTTGGAATTAGGAACTGAGCATACCGAGCTGTGTCTGAGCTCCTCTTGTGGGATTTGCCTTGCACCCATTGGGAATGTTTGGCCGGCTCTAAGCTGAGGGGAGCCTGTGGCTGTCTGGCTGTGCCTCCAAGTGACTCCCTGGCAAGTCTGTCTCAATGAGGCATGAAGCTGTGGGAAAACCACAGGAAAGTCCCAACCATGTTCTTCATCCAATTTCACTGCTTACTGAGTCCTATTTTATTTCCACTTCATAAAATTCTTAAAATACAGAAGTAGCTTTCACAGAAAATAATGCTGTCAGGTATTTTATACTAACAATGAGAGAGAGAGAGAGAGAGAGAGAGTTTCTCAAGTCTTTTCCTGGAAACATTTCAACTTATTAATTTACTTCCTCCCCCAATACTTATTTCTACAATTGATTTAACATCCAGATGGGTAGTAATCAGTAGAGTCATCATCTTCTTGATTTATAGGATATGTTTTTATTAAAGTGATTGCATAGTTCTTTTTTTATTTTTATAAGAACCACATGGGGCCATTTGTTCATTCTAGGTCTTTAGTCAATTAAAGTGTTCTAACTCCTCTGTCCACTGACACCACTGATTAAAGTGCGCACTGCAGTTTAGAACAAAGCCAGATAGCTCCCTAAGGCAGATTATCTTCCACATTGACATTGATGAACTACTTAACACTCTTGGGTATAATTATAACCTGACCAAACTCTCACTCAGCTCACATTTCTCTACTTATCGTAGCAGAGACATCTTAAGTGTGTTTATCAGATGACTTCCTGAAATCACAATACATTATGCCTACAGCACTAACATAAAGTGACACATTAACTAATCATCTTTGCAAGCAAAATAAGGTGAGTTTAATGAATAAGTTTTACTCCAAGTAAATCCATTTGGCTCTTGGCACTTCTATCCGTATCCTCAAATACAAGTAATTTCTCAGTTTTTAAGGCGTTATGGGATTTTATAGTAACTACTTTTAAAAGTTACAGAGTGAGGCCGGCGCTGTGGCTCACTAGGCTAATCCTCCGCCTTGCGGCGCCGGCACACCGGGTTCTAGTCCCGGTCGGGGCGCCGGATTCTGTCCTGGTTGCCCCTCTTCCAGGCCAGCTCTCTGCTGTGGCCCAGGAGTGCAGTGGAGGATGGCCCAAGTCCTTGGGCCCTGCACCCCATGGGAGACCAGGATAAGCACCTGGCTCCTGCCATCAGATCAGCATGGTGCGCCAGCCGCAGCGCGGGCCGCGGCAGCCATTGGAGGGTGAATGAAGGGCAAAAGGAAGACCTTTCTGTCTGTCTGTCTCTCTCTCACTGTCCACTCTGCCTGTCAAAAACAAACAAAAAAAAGTTACACAGTGGCCAGTGTTGTGGCTTAGTGGGTTAAATTACTGCTTGGGATGACAGCAGCCCATATTGGGCCAGTTCGAATCCTGGCTGTCTCCCTTCTGATCCAGCTCCCTGCTAATGTGCCTGGGAAAGTGGCAGAGGATGGCCCAAGAGTTTGGGCCTCTGCATCCATGTGGAGGCCTGGAAGAAGTTCCTGGCTCCTAGCTTCTGGCGGGTCTGGCCCACCTCCCAGCTGTTGAGGCCATTTAGGGAATAAACTAGCGGACAGAAGATCTCTCTGTCTCTACACTCTCTCTGCCTTTCAAATCAATCAATCAATCATTGAGTCAGAGTTTTATAGATCTATCTAGGGTCTTTTTTTCATGAAAGTGATGTCCAACTCATACATACTAACTTTCCCCCCATAACTCCCCATCATGAGATCATGTTTGCTATCAGAATAAAAGTGAACATTTTGGAGCAAAAAAGTCTGCATGCCTCAATACAGATAGGGAGTACTTGTAATAGGCTGATGACTTCCAACACAATTGCCAAGAAAGTCTGACCTAATTCACCAAAATATAACTAAGCTCTCAAATTCATTCTCTTATTTCCATGGTGGCTCTTTGTCATCTTTGTCAATGCCTTTTCTTTTCTTATCTGCCAAGTATATGAATGACATATGTCTTTAAGTTCCATAATTTTCTTTATATGCTTTTTTTCACCCCCTCAAAGATGTCTTCCATGTTTGTATCTACAGGTCAATAAACGTTTGGTGATCCCTGAAACTATAGCCTCAGGTCTTACCTCTGTCAGGATTCCTGAACTTTCATTTCCACCGACTCCCAGAATCAGCTGAATTTTCAATCACTGGCATGTGGCCAGAGTGTGTGGAAAGGCGAATGTAACGGTATTCAACATCCCTCCAACTAGGTGGGCAGAACCAGTTCTCAAAACTCATAGAACAGGGAGCCACCAATTTGGTAAATCAAAAGGAATACCACAAAACCTCACCTTCCAAAACATCTATGAAAAGCATTTCTGGAGAAGGTTTTAGCAGGGCACTCTGAACAGCCAAGAGGTGACTTTGTACCTTTGGATACTTGGGATGGGCAAGGTAAAAGAGACAGGAAGAGAAGTGTGATAAAGAACACTTTTTCTCCTCAACTATTGCCAGCCCAAGTGTTGCCAGAGCACCTTCCCCCTCCTGCCAGGAGATCCAGAGGACCAGAGACTGTCCTCCTCGGTCTGAGGGGAACACCCCACTGCACTGTCTGGTATACAACTGCTTCCATGGGGCTGCCTTGTTAATCCTCCTGTAAACAGATGAAAGGGGAGAGGGAAAGGTTGGCATGGAGATGTAGAGCATCATCACAGCTTAGTTATGTTATGTGCTCCCCTTTGCTCTGCTGGAGAAGGGACGTGGCTGAAACTCCAGAGAACTGGGTCTTCTGCATGTGTGTGATTTTGGGAAACCAAAAAGTAGCGAATCTTCTTTCGCTTCAGTCTCCTCAAGTGTAAAATGAGATCGGATCAGATCATTGCTGAATCTCCTGTAGTGCGAAGGCTCTGAAGATCGGCATCAAACCCTCGCTTCCACTAAAGAGCTCCCTGACTTCGGGAGAGTCTCTTAATACTCTGCGCCTCCATTGAGCCCCAGGGGTTTTGAGATAGCACTGTGGATTTCGTTTCAGCACCCACGGTGGGATAAACCACCACCACCCATCTGTCAGCAGGGCTGTACGCACGGCATGTACTGGATTGTCCAATCCCACCTGCTGCATTTTTGGATCAGAAAAATGAGAAACACTTTGCCATCTCCAGGATAAACTCCCTGTGACAATCCTATTCTTGTATTCGGTTTGCAGAACTGGACTTTCTGATTAATAATTTCATTAGGAAGATTAACATCATTTAAAGGTATCAGAATTAAATGCACGAATTCCCAGAGAAGCAGTGATTTGGTGCTTCTTCTTATCTGCCCACATGGTGTTTTGAGGAACGATTATACCCGACCTATATACAAATAAGACAGGCAATAAGAGGGTAAATGCGATTGAGCTGCTTAAAAGTGAAGCTTACTGCCACCCTCTTATTATGCTGTCTGTGCTGACTGCGCCAGTCTCCTGGAATCCTTGACAGCTTTAATTGTGGACCTGCACTTTCATACTGAATGATTGACAAGCTATCTTTTTATCTTATACTAAAATAAAAGATTTTTCAATGAAAGCAGATCTTGCTTTTTTTATTTAAAGCAATTTATTTCTTCAATAAGAAAATAAATCAAAGCAAGAAAAATACTTTTCCTAAGTATATATGAGGTTTTTTTTTTTTTTTTGGGTAGTACTAATTTTGCTTTTGATTTTTTTTGTAAATGTGGTTGGTTCATCATGTAGGAAAATGCTGATCATTAAATAAAATTAATAATATGATATTAGATTTAGAACTTCCAGAAACTTAGTTAAGAAAATGTGGTATGGTTTTTTCCTAGTAAATATATTTTTATTTATTTTTAATTAGTTTTTTATCACATTCAATGTGATTTGTAGATACAACTCTAGGAACATAATGATATTCCCTGCCTCTCTCCCTTCCTTCCCCTCTCTACCTCATACCCACCTTACTTCTCCCTTTCTTTTTTCTAATTTTTGAGAGAACATCACAGTAAAAAGGTTTACTATCTCATAAAATAAGAAATTTAAAAAGTATAAAGCAAAAAGACCATAGTTTAGTGGGAATATAGACTGTGGCTATAAATAATAATTGAATGGAAAAATAACCATTTCACCCATATACAGTAAATTTTAAAGTAATCACAGATCATTAAAACGATAGTAGTTTTTGGGGCCAGTGCTGTGGTGTAGTGGGTAAAGCCTCCGCCTGCAGTGCTGGCATCCATATAGGCACTGGATCGAGTCCCGGCTGCTCCACTTCCTATCCAGCTCTCTGCTATGGCCTGAAAAAGCAGCAGAAGATGGCCCAGGTTCTTGGCCCCTGCACCCACATGGCAGATCTGGAAGAAGCTCCTGGTTCCTGGCTTCGGATCAGTGCAGCTCTGGCCATTTCAGTCAATTGGGGATAGAAGACTTCTCTCTCTCTCTCTGCCTCTCCGTCTCTCTCTGTGAAAC
Organism: Oryctolagus cuniculus; assembly: GCF_051225735.1. Taxonomy (NCBI): domain Eukaryota; kingdom Metazoa; phylum Chordata; class Mammalia; order Lagomorpha; family Leporidae; genus Oryctolagus; species Oryctolagus cuniculus. The sequence continues at coordinate 62,176,058 of NC_142869.1, read as the reverse complement.
TCTGATTTTAAAATGAATAATAAATTTTTAAAAAAACTATAGAAGTATAACATTCCTAACCACTGGTTTGAAGAGGTATAAAACATTTATTTTTTTGGAAGGCAGAGTGTCAGAGAGAGGGAAAGAGGGAGAGAGAAACCCATCTCCCCTCATCTTGTTCACCCCCAAATAGCTGTAATAACCAGACAGAAGCCAGGAGTGTGGAATTCCAGCTGGGTCCCCTACGTGGGTGCAGAGGCCCAAGGACTTGTGCCATCATCTGCTGCTTTTCCAGGTGCAGTAGCAGGGAGCTGGATCAGAAACAGAGCAGCCAGGACTTGATGGATGCCAGTGGCCCAGGTAGTGCTTACTTTGCTGTGCCACAACACTTGGCTCCTATTTCTCATCATTTTAACCTGTTGTTTGTTCCCCATCAGGGGTGGTTTTGCTCCCCAGAGGCCACTTGGCAGTGTCTGTAGATATTTTTGATTGTCACAACTGCAGGGGATGGTGGTGTTACTGGCATCTTGTGGGGAGAGGCCAGGGCTGCTCATGAACATTCCACAACACAGAGGACAACCCCTGCAATGGATTTTTCTGGCACATACGCCAATAACGTTGGGACTGTGAAACCCTGATTGAGAGCAATCGGAGTAACCAAGGAGCATTTGATGTAAGACGAACCCTGACCAAGAGGATCAAGGTTGGATAGCTTTCCTTCGACTCAGAAAGGAACTGGGGTTTAAGTAGCTCAAGGCCGTACCACAATATTTACCTGCTTAATCATATTTGATGACCTTGACATAGACTTAACCTGCAGAAAAGGACCTATAAAATTATAAGAACTGCCTGAACTTCAGGAAACTATAGATCTCGCTCAATGAAATAACGGCCACAACAAATAGAGAGTGGTTTTATTTGTTTGGCTTTTGTTTGCTTGTCTTATGTCACAAGATGTACATTTTATCAACTGAGGGAAGTTGAGAATAATGTTGGTGCTACTGCTCCTGTACTTCCCCAGGAGAGACATTGGGGCCAGGCTAACTTGGCAGAGCACAAAGCTAAAAGCTACTTATCATCCTGCAGCTATGAAAAGAGAGGGGACAACCAATGCCGAAAGCCCAGAAGGACTCTGTGATGTCAGTCACGCTTTGGAAACAAGGCTGTACACTAACATTTTGTACTTGCAGGTTTTGTGCTTTTGCGAATTAATCTGTAAATGTCTAAGTTTTAGACTAATTGAAGCATTTCTTTAAATACTTTAGTGTGCATATTCTGGTGGAGTCTACGTTTCAGTGCATGTGTCTGGGAATATCACATTAGAGGTTGATTCAATGGGAACAAAATACAATCTAATTTCATATACTTAGGTTTTACAATAGGTAAAACAATAAAAGTCATAGTTTCACAATGTGACAGAATAGAAGCAAATTTGAAAGTGGATCAAATTCTAATCAATGGGATGGAAGATCTCTCTCTGCTTTTAAAAATAAATTTTTTAAGTAATAAGAAAATGAAAAGAACGAAAGGAAAGGCAGTTAGAGGTGGAAGAAACAGAAGGAGCCTGGGAGCACAGGATGGTGCTTGAACGGCCCTTGCATGACCTCTATGAAGAGCTGTGGTTGTGGTGTTCAGTAGGAGGCACTCAGAGGGAAGCAGCAGGAGGCAGAGGGACCTGGGGGTAGGCAGGATTAAGGCAGGAGGAAAGGCACAGTGCATTCACAGTCAGCAATTTCATTTATACGGGAAACAAGACTCCACTTCCCACCCAGCCCCATTTAGTGTGCAATGCACAATGATGCCAAAAAATGGCAAAGCAGAAATATGGAATAACAGAGGTTAAGGCGCTCTCTTTACCTTGTTCCTTCCTTCACTGAATATCGTCTGCTTATTTCTTGCTGGCTCCTTTAATAGGTCAATGCAATGCTCATGGAAGTCCTCCAAGTGTGGGTTCATCTTTAACACATCTCCCTGCTGTACAAAGAAGCAGTTAGTGAAAGCCTGGGCCAGCAAAGATGGAAGACACAAACCTGGAAGAAAAGCAGTGGCTCTTTGCAACCCTTCAACAAAAGTCTTCCGCAAGAGTCTGATGTGGACCTGTGATGTGATTTCTACCATTATCCCTTCAAGCTCACAGCTCCCTTCCTGCCTCACTCCTTTGATAAAGTTCATTGCCAGTGAAAACTGGTCATGCAAAGACCCATCGGGAAAGACGGAATCGTTGCAATAGGATGCTCCAACAGGCACTTTCTCTAGAGAGAGGAGTCACTGTGCGTGGAAGTTGAAACCTGTGGGAGAGTCTGGGGCGCAGCAATGGGGGAGAGACAGTGAAAGGTCTCTGGTGGAGAAGACGCAAGACGCAGAGAATCTACACAAAGAAACTGTTCTGTTCGGGAGCCTCTTGAAAACACAGAGGCAACATCACCGGGACAGGAGTGAAAGCAGACCCTTGAGAACACAGGATGCCTCAGTGGGTGAAGATGAATTAATCCTGCATTTCCTCGGGCCCAGCTTTAGTCGTGATTGTGGTGAGGGTTTGCAAACTATATGGAGTCAAGAACATGCTGTCAAGGTGAAAGCAGCCATGTGGACCCCAGGGGGCAGAACACTCCAGTTAAGGGTAGTGATTATGCTGCAACGGATAATTCTCTATGCCGCTGGGAACCTGGCCACTGTCTGAGTTTTAGGGAAGCAAGTGTGTTCAGCAAGGCACAGGGGTATGCTGTCTCATGGGACTTAGGGAGTCATACTACTCGGGAGATTGGACTTCCAGTCTCAACTCAAACCTGGTTCGTATTACTGGATGAGTCACTCGGCCCAAGTACACATTTGCTATCTAATCCCAAAATGGCAGCTGTTATGGAAAGAATGCTGGGTTTTGAACTGGATCTAAGTTTCAGTTCCATATCCACCACTACTGACTGCAGGGCCCAAGTGAAGTACTTTTATTCTCTTTGAACTTGCTCTTTCACCTCTAAAGCCATAAAAGCAACATTTGCCTTATTTCTACCTCAATGTCATTTGGAAATCACTGGAGATAATATAAATGAAAATATGTAAGTCTCAAATTACTATACAAATAGAAAATATTTTTATCACCATTTCATCCATGACAGGAATTGCTAGATCCAGTTTTTCATAATTCTTGTGAAATACAGCCATAAGAGCAACCCTAAAAACATAAGAACTAGACATTTTTTCTTTTCACACAAACATGTATGGAATGCTAAGTATTCATCGACAAGCTTTTGTTTAGTCTGTAACTCGTAAAGATAGCACGGATGCCTCTTTCTCTTGCTAGAGAGACCCTCCCCCTTTTCCAAACCCACTGAAATCAAACCTTTTTGAGCCACTGAATAATTCCTCTCTGTGCTAATTATTTGTGCATTTATTACATGTGCCAAAACCTTACCCAAGAACCTGCTTTGCAAGGCAAAGATCAGAGCTAACCATGGTGTCGGACACTAAACCGAGCAGGGCTAGACTTTTTCCTTCAGTACAACCAAGTAGGGTGGCTGGGGTGGCAATGGTAATTGCACTAGATCATTATGGTCTGGATGTTCACGTCTGCCCAGATACTGTATGGGGAAATCATCACCCATAAGGTGATGGTATTAGGCAGCAGGGCCTTTGAATGGTGATCAGGGCACGAGATCAGTGCCTTTATAAGAGGCCTGAGACTGCCACCAGGAGACATTAGAATGAGAAGATGCTGTCATTGAGGAAGCTGACCCTCATCAGGCCCGGAATCTGCCAACACCTTGACCTTGGACTTCTCAGGCTCCAGAGCTATGAGAAATACATTTCTGTGGTTTATAAGCCCCTGGGTCTGTGCTATTGTTTATAGCAAGCTAAATGGCTGGCAGTTAAGGAACAACTAATGCAAGAGGCGATGCTTGGATCTGGCTTTCAGAGATGGTTCAATTCTGATCAACAGAGACAGGCCATATACTGAAAGTAAAGGTTTAGAAGTAGGAAAGCCCGGGGAATGTACTACACCAATGGGACAAAAAGAAACTGCAATGAATGCACAATGTTTTAGAAAGTTAATTAGTCTCAGAATATTGGAAAACTTTGAGTCTGAACTGCTCTTGTCAGGCAACAAAGAGTTTGTACTGAAATGTTTTAAATATAAAATGATACTAGCAGATCTAGTATTAAGCTGACCTTTAGCTAACTGGGGTATAATTATGAGACCCCCACCTTGTATGAAAGAGAATCCAGGCTGGCATTGTGACATCATGGGTTATGTATGCTGCAGCTTGGGATGCCCACATCCCATATCCGGGTTCCGGTTCAAGTCCCTGCTCATTCACTTTCAATCTCACTCCCTGATAATGCACCTGGGAAGGCAGTGGCCCGAGTACTGAATCCCTGCCATCCATCTGGGAAACCTGGATGGAGTTCCTGACTGCTGCAGGCACGCAGGGAGTGAACCAGTGGATGGAACCTATCTCTGTTTCTCTCTCTCTCTCTCTCTCTCTGACACTTGGCTTTCTAAATAAATAAATAAATCTTTCTAAAAAAAGAGAGGGAATCCAAGTGCTGGGTTGGAAATGAGAAAGAGAGTATAATACCCTGTCTACAGGGAGGAGGAAGGGGGAAATGAAGACTTGAGGGGAGGCTTTGAAAACAGGTTTTCGGGAAGAATAGCTGTGAAAGGGAAAACTAGAGACAGGTATCATTTGAGGAGAGAATATTTCATTCAGTTGAAGATGTACAAAACGAACGGGAAGGAGGTTGCAGGCAAGCAAGAATGCAAAACAGGAAACAGCGATGCTCAGCTTCCATACTGGAAGACAAAGCAGGTCCTCAGGGGGTGAGGTAGAAGCAGGGAGAGAGTGACAGTGACGAATGTTGAAAAAGTTAACACAAGACATATGAGTCATTCCCACATCAGTAGTGGAATTACAACCACACAACATTTACAGAAAGCAACTTGATATATGGGACATTAACAATTTCATGACTATTTTCCCAAATCCGCTTTGGAGGATTTATATGTAGGTTTGTAAAATAGAAAATACAGAGAAAACTACACCCAAAGATACTCAATGTAGTATTATTTATTTAAAATGGCAAAGTTGAAAAATCTAGATTCTTTTTTAAAATTTGTATTTATTTACTTTTGTTTATTTGAAAAGCACAGAGACAGAGAGACAGAGACATGTCCCATCTCCTGTTCATTCTCCAAATGCTTGCAACACCTGAAGCTGGCCAGACCAAAGCCAGGAGCCAGGAACTCAAGCTGGATTTCCGACACAGGTGGCAAGGATCCAACAACTGGAACCATCACCTGCTGCCTCCCAGCAGTGAAGCTGGAATCAGGAGCGGAGCCAGGACTCAAACCCTGATCCTGGGATATGGGACACAGGCATCCCAGGTAGTGCGCTAACTGCTATGCCATAGCTCACCCCAGGTTCTTAAACAAAGGAGAAAGATAATTTGGTTGAGCATTCAATTAATTAAAAGACTCACACACTTGGAATGGAATTGGCCCTCAAGTTTCAGACATAGAAACAGGAAAAAATAATGGTTGACAGACATAAATTTAATTCCGCTCTGGAGGGCAAAACCGCCATAACCATCAGGATCACAACAAAACCTTAGGTGTCTTCATATGCAATCCTCAGGACTACCCTGTGCTCCATGTTGTAGGCCAGGAATATGACTCTGGGGATGTTAGCAAGTTACCCGGCCAAATGTCTAACAATCTGAGGAGCTGCTGCTCCTGCACAGCCATGCTTTGCTCTAGAGCTCCTGCCCTGATTTACCTTGCAATTCTCCCAACCTAAATCACCAGTTCTTTCAGTCAGTTGTAATAACAACATTAATCAAGCCAGTTTTTAACCCGACATAGACAAAACAACGTGTGCATTTCTCCTCTAACTGCATTTCGCTAGACAGACACATAAGCATTTTCTCGATATTTTTTCCATCTATGTTTTATTCCGTGGAAGGTGATAATGATTGGTTTAATATTCCCAGGAAGCTAAATGTTCAATGACTATAACACCAGAAGATTCATTTTCTTTTCTCTGGTGTCATAAGATGGAGGGAAAAAGATTACATCTATTATTTATGAACAAAAACCTACGGCTACTTGAGACAGACTTCGCTGGGGCTCTAATGGCACACATTTAGCCTTCAGGATATGATCCATGAAAATGGAAGTGAGATACCTTCATTGTGCTTAGCCCTCATTCCCAGCAATAGTTTTCTCTGCAGTGATGGGAAAGAAACAGAATTAATTATGAGAAACACCCCAATAATTAGGTTAGAAAGCTGCAAAACAAATGTGTACATTATGTGCTTTGAGAATTTCTATCAGAATATCTGCCCACAAGAAGACATTGGATCAACACATTTTTTGTTTCTATCACTTGAAAATGCATATTCTAGGAAGAAGAAATTACCTTCAGTTTTTCTTCAAGCTCTGTCAGAGACCCACATAATTCACCAACAGACTCCAGAAGCTCTTTGTGTTTTGCCACAATTTTCTCAGCATATCTCTGCCCTTCTTCCATGCCTGGGCAAGAGAAAGGATAAAACTATTTTTAAGTGTCAAATCCTTAACAGGAAAAACAAAAAGCCCTTACTTTATATTTTTGTCACCAAAGCCCTACCTCCTGTTCTAGGTCTACTTCAAATATCAAATCTCTGTGAAAATGTTCTTAATCTTTCCCAACTGGATTTTCTGTCTCTCCGTTGGATAGGAACACAAATAGCTATCATGTAGTAAGAGCATATTATCTGCCTATGACTAAGCACTTCAAGAGCATTTTCTAATGCAATCCTCAGTCGTCCTGTTGCTCATCTGTAGTCCTGTAGTCCACTGGTCCTCATTTGTGGCTACAAATGAGGGACCAGAGGCTTCTAGAAGAGCTTTTGACTCAAACACTAATTGAAGGAATACAGATTCAAACCAGCACAATCTGACTCTTCAGCCTAGGCCTGGCTGTAGTATACAGTGCTACGGGCTGAAACGTGTCTTCCCTCACATCCCAATTCGTATGTACAAGTCCCAGTCCCTAGGACCTGAGGCTGTAACTGTGTTTATAGATAAGGTCTTTAAACAGGTGATTAAGATCAGAGGGGACCCTGATCCTATATGACTGATCTCTTTCTAAGCAGGAAGGTAGACACTGGGGAATGACTATGAAGATGCAGCAAGGGTCAGCCATGTGCTAACCAAGAGAGTCCTCAGAAGGCAATCCTGCCAGCACCTTGCTCTTGGCTTTCCAGACTTCAGAACTACAAGAAGAGCTTTTTGTCTCAAACAATAATTGAAGGGATACAGATTCAAACCCAGCACAGTCTGACTCTTCAGCCTAGGCCCAGCTGTAGTACACTATGCTCTGGGCTGAAACGTGTCATTCCTCACATCCCAATTCATATGTACAAGTCCCAATCCCTAGGACTCAAAACTCTGTTGCTGAGGCCATCCAGTCAATGGTGTTTGGTACGGCAGCCCTAGCAAACACATTTCATACTTTCTCACTCCATTCAACGTATCATGACTTTTAGGCCTAACTTATGATTTCTTGAATGCATTCTACTAGGTCTCACTTGTCTTTACGTCAACAGCTGGTCTTCATAATAGATACTCAAAATATTTTTTGAGATAAATGATTTGCATTACAATTTGGGATTTAGTAATGCTTGAATGGCCAGTGAGTACCTCACTTTATGGAAATTTTGAAAAATATACTGTGGTTTTCATACTGATCAAATGCAGACTCATGCCATTCATGTATTCAATCAAATTATGCATTCAGTAAGTCATCTGTAGGCACTCAGCATGTGCCATGAAGCAGGCACTATTGCTTCTTTCTGTGAGCGTATACTCTGGTAAGGAAATCCAGACAACAGACACATGATTATACTCATGTAACACGTCAGCTGGTGATATCAGCCAGGAATACAGAGGAGGACACAGGATCATGTATGAGGAGAGGGAAATTACGGATCTTTGTGAGTACTTGTCATGCTCTGAAATGGAATAGGCACTGTAGTACAGTGATGAAATATGTTTAGCTTGCCTGCAGTGGAGAAAACAGACAAAGAAACAAGAGTTCACACTACAGTGTGAAAATACAGTAAGAAACATACACAGTACCATGGGAGCAGAGTGGGAGGCTGCAATGGTTTTTAGTGCACTTAGAGTAAAACAAAGAGATGTCATAGTAGTTTTTAGTAATTTTTCCATCTATATTTTACTATTTCTTGAATAATTAATTAATTTATTTATTTATTGAAAGTCAAGGTTACAGAGAGGGATGGACAGATGGAGTGAGGGGAGAGAGAGAGAGAGAGAGAGAATCTTCCATCTGCTGGTTCATTCCCCAAATGGCTGCAACAGCCACTTGGGTGCAAGGGTCCAAGCACTTGGGCCATCTTCTTCTGCTTTCCCAGGTCCATTAGTAAGGAGCTGCATCAGAAATGGAGCATCTGGGGACTCAAACCGGTGCCCATATGGGATGCCGGCCTTGCAGGCAGCAGCTTTATTCACTACACTCCAATGCCAGCTCCAATATATTTTATTACTTGTATGTTTCTACCCTTTTCCTTTAGAAAATCATGAGTAATTCACTCAATAATTTAATATTAGTAGCATGAGAGCCATCATTTGTCAAAGTTTTATGGCTGTCCATAGACAGAACTTCATGTTATAAAAGAAAACAGCCAGCAGCAGCTGCAGGCAGCCCTAGAACAGCAGGCCGTGCCACCTGCTGCTATCCTCTTTCTGGGCTACATTTGCCTGGTCATTGGGAACGACTCGGTCTCAGAGGACGGACAGCAGGGGATGCACGGCACTGATTCCTCAGAGCCCTCGAGGCCGCACGTCACCCAGGGCTGTCTTAAATGGGGTCCTCTCTCCAAAAGGAGGACCTCTGAGGCTGACAACGGTACTCTCCCCTAATCACAGGGGACAGGGAAGCAGACGGGGAGATGATGAGTTGAGGCTTCCCACTGGTGCCACAGTAAGAGGAAGGCAAGGGACATTGTCCAGCTCTTCCTCAAATCTGTGAGCCAAACCCTCCTATGCAGGAGGGGGCCGTAGACATCAGTCTCAGCTTTATGCCAACGTGAAGTATTGCAGGATTTCAATGTTTTTTCAAGGAATCATTCTGGTGGGAAATTAGGTTTTATTTATTTTATTAGTATTATTTTTGTCTATATAAGTTGAGTACCGCCTTGGTTTTACTGCCCTGGAGATGAACAACAGGAAGGGCAGGGAACAGAAAGGGGAAGAAAGATGTTTCAAGGTGGCTAAGTCAGTAGGGCTTAACCTCCCGTGGTGCGATGCCCGCCTCTGGCCCCCACGGTTTGCCTTTGCTGGCTGTAGGCTCTTTCCCCTGAGCCTGCTCCCTGTTCAGGTTGTTGAGTGAGGACCGGAAGGCTTGCTGCTCTGCTCTGCCTGTCTTGAATTAGGTTCCCGATGGATCTGCTCAATGGCAAATCGCTGGCGACCTTAGGCGAGAGCTCACCATACAAGCGCTGAGCCAGGTCGGTGACTTCCCGGAGCCTCTGCTCTTGCTGCGGCACCGAGGGTGTGATGAACTTCTGGAACTGCTGGTGGAGAATTTCCACGGCTTCCTTCGTCTTGCACTCTGCGGAATATTTTCCAACTCTCACAATCGTGGCACTTGCGTCTTCATACCAAAAGTGACACTAAATCGACAATGAGACAAAGCACAGATTCAAGAGCTGCCATCCTTCTAAAGTTAATTTTAGCCAGCGGAGTGTTACACTTGAACTTCCTCAAACTTCATGTTCCCAAGGGCTTCAAACTTTCTAAGTCAGAATAAAGAAAAATCATGAACATACACTTTTAGACTTGGATAGTAGAGGCAGAAATAAGAAATGTAGGGAAATATGTTTGATTCTCCTACCTTCTTAGGTTTGCCTAAAATATAATCCCTGAGAGGACAACTGCAAGTACAAGTAACATAAAAAAGCATTTGGCACTAAGTGGAACCCAAAAGGGAAAGAAAAAAGCCAAAGCACTCGAAATGCAGCATAATGAGTTGACACAATATTCTCATCAATAATACATGAGTAAAGTATTGCCTGATTCTCTAATAAATACAATCTCTTCTGAAAGTGAGATTCAGCTTGTGGATAAAGGAAATATCATCCACAAACAGTGTGTCACCTTTTTAAATAGACGGCATTCAGTCATATGTTCAAAGCACAGCGGAGAACTGAAAATAAAGGACTGTGATGGAGGCATGTCTGAGCCAGGCTCAAAGCACTCACGCCAGGTGAGAAACAGAGACACAAGACCCTGTTAGGAGCTGTTTCTAAACAAGTGCCACAGAGCCACAGCAATCCTACAGGTCTGAAGCAGAGGAATGATCAGCTCACCTCCCCAGAGTGGAGTTTAACCTAAACACTCAACTCTGTTAGACACTGTGCGCCTCAGAACAGCGGACAACTAGGAACATTCAAGAACTTTAAGTGCAGGGGTTCTTCCCCATGAAGCACGAGATAACTCTCACTTGGCAACTTCTGCATATTTTACGCATACACTACAATTCATGCTCTTGACAATAACAAAAATAACACCAACAATAACTTTCTGTACTTCATAAACCACAGTGTCACTTTTCCCTAAATATTTTCAACTTCTGTGAAGTAAACAAACTATTTTGATTATTTTAAACAGATGACCAGTAATTAACATAATTTCATAATGGTTAAATATCTTGAACTGATGAGATTATGGAGAAACGTGCACTCTCATACACTGCTGGTTAAAGTAACTTGGTGAAACCTTTCTGAAGATAAATTGGTAAACATAATAAAGGAAACCTTATAACCACTGGCTGCTTTTGCTCCAGCAATTCTACTTTAGGAAAATATCTCATGGGAATAATCATGAAAAGGAGTATGAGTCACAGAATTAATGACAGTAGTAGCTAATGCAACAGTCTTAAAATAGCAAAATAATTTTTTAAAACCTTATAAAAAGAGGGGCCAGCACTGGGTGTTGCGGGGTAAGCCACTGCCTATGGACGGCCCTGGCATCTCACAAGGGGCCTGGTTTCAGGCCTGGCTGCTCCACTTCCGATCCAGCTTCCTGCTAGTACACTTGGGAAAGCAGCGGAAGACGGCTCAGGTGCTTGGGCTCCTGTATTCACGTGGGAGACCTGGATGAAACTCCTGGCTCCTGGTTTCAGCCTGGCCCAGCCTTGGCCTTTGTAGCCATTTGGGGAATGAATCACAGATGGAAGACCTCTCTCTCTCTCTCTCTCTCTCTCACTTACTCTGTAACTCTGCCTTTCATATAAATAAAATAAACCTTAAGAACAAATTACAAAGAGGATAGCATTACAAGATACCTCTTCTATTATTTCCTGAAGATGCTCGATCAGGTCCAAATTCCTTTTGTAATCTGTAACAACTTTGTCAAAGTCATCCACATGTTTTTGCAAATCCTTCATGGCTTCCAAAAGGACACTAACTTTGTTACTTGGATAATTCAAGAATGTATCAGAAATTCTATTACCAACTTTCTCTATTTTCCTTTTCAAAACCTGTACAAAAGAGTTTTAAAACAGCATTCAATTTTTATTTGTGATATTAGTGAGAGAAAAACATTTTAAAATTTTTTTTGTAGCTTTCGCCACAAATGTGGCTTGGAAACAGCAGATTTTCTTACAGCTCTTTTAATTCAGCATTCTAACAATTCATGGAAAATTTATATTTTATAACAGGGTCTTCTCCAGATTTTGAGAATGATAATCTAAAAAATTTTAAAAAGACAATGATCATAAAACCAAAATCAAATGCTTGGGAGAGCCAGTGCTGTGGCACAAAGGGTCTAGCTGCAGCCTACAGCAGTGGCTTCCCAGATGAGCGCTGGTTCCAGTCCCGGCTGCTCCACTTCCAATTCAGCTCCCTGCTAATATGCCTGGGAAAGCAGCAGAAGATGGCCTGAGTACTTGAACTTCTGCTACCCACATGGGAGACCTGGATAGAATTCTTGGCTCCTAGCTTCAGCCTGTACCAGTTCCAGCCATTGCTGCCATCTGGGGAATGAACCTGAATATATAAATTCTCTCTATTTCTCCCCCACCCCCTGTCCTCTCTGTAACTCCATCTTTCAAATAAACAAAATAAATCTTTTTAAAATATCAAATATTTGCCCTCCAAAAGATCAATGTCTCCTTGGAAAGGCATCCAAACCATTTAGCCAGTGCATATGATCATCAAGAGACTACAAGAGCAGTGTAAGAAGCTCCTGAATCAGACAGCTCAGGAAGAGGGAGGTAAAAAGGTATATGTGTTGGAGGAAAAGTTGAGTAGGTTTGAGAGAAACCATTCTGGAGCTGCCTCAAGAGATAAATCAACCTATTATATATTACATACAATGAAATTGTTGTAAAGATGGTAAACTGCCCTTTTAGTCCCAATCTTATTTAGAAAAAAAAATTAGGCACGTAGAATTGAAATGCAAAATTATTTTGCAATAATTGTAGTAGTACAAGTGCTCATGCACACACACACAATACTTTCACATTACCTGCATTTTTTCAGCATATGTATCAACTTGCTGAATTTGATACTTAAGAGTCTTCAGATTTCGAGCTTTTTCATTTTTTTTAGTATAATTAAACTTCAAATTGTTGAATTTCTTTTTGATATCTTTGAATGAATCTTTGAGCTGCAGTTTAAAAAAGAAAAATAACTCTTAAAATGAGGACTAATATTCATTTGTAATAAATCAACACTTCAAAATATTCATAATCTTCAAAATACAGAGTTTCAATAGAAAATAAATCTAAGTGAAACGTAATGTGAATTTAAATGTGCCTCTCAAATGAGTAATTATAATTTTTAATACTTTATAATTTTAATTGGAATTACAACTATAGAACATCCCTTTAACCCCTAAGCAAGAAAATTCCTAACATATCATACACAGACGTTCAACGACTGATTTATTTATTTAAAAGGCAGAGTGACAGAGAGAGTTGGAAAGATCTTCCATCCACTTCCATTTTATTTTCTAAATGGCCACAACAGCCAGGACTGGGCCATGCCAAAGCAAGGAGCCAAGAACCCCATCCTGGTCTCCCACATGGGTGGCAGGGACTCAAGTGCTTGGGCTATCCATAACTTCCTTTTCAGGTGCATTAGCAGAAAGCTAAATTGGAAGCAGAGTAGCCAGGACTCAAACTGGCACTCCGATAAGGGATGCTGGTGGCACAAGTGGGCAGCTTACCCCACCTGTGCCACAACATTGGCCCCTTCTCACTGATGCTGTTCTCTGTGTGCTAATATCTGTCCCAGATCTCCTCATGTCTCCAGATTCTCTCTTACAGACATCATGTATACATTTATTGAAGGTTCAAGGAGCTGTTCCTGTTGAAGAGGCCAGTGAAGTGTTGACACTGAGACACTGGTGTAGTGAAAGAGAAGATCAAATAGGAGATTTAGTAGGAAAGAATTTGTTAATTAAAAATGATTTTTCATGAGAAATGTCCAGAAGAGTTTTACTTCTTGGATATAGGCCATTAAAAGGAGAAGTCCTTCAACAACAAAAGTGTAGAGTGAGAGTTGTTGGCAATGATGAGTAGCTTGCATATAAACAGAGTGTCTGGCTTTACATTGTGAATAAGGTCTGATTATGACAGTCTTAAGAACAGTTCAACTTTAGCAATGCACCCAAATTCTAAGCAATGCAGTTCCATGAAACACGCCACTATCTCTTCCCTTCTCTATATTCAAGGAGGATAGGCATATTGACAGGCAGCTCTCTTTGCATTATAGGCAAAGAGAAGTACACAGAAAACATAAACCTTAGATTATAAAGAGGCATTTAACAGCAAGAGTGAACATCATGGTTGATAACTTAGAGCTATGACAAGAAAGGCAGAAGACCATCAAAACTCTTTTCAATGACAAGAAAACAAATTATTTGAGAGGCAGTAAAGGCCATGTACACTCTGGATTTAGACTTCTAATCAGGAAAGTAGACCTGTCCAAGAAAATGTATGCTTTCTCAAAATGCTCTTAGTGAGAATAACACCTTGACCTTATCTTTAATGCTTCTGGGAGATGATCACTGGTAAAGCATTAGAAGATTTGCATACACAGGCCGGCGCCGCGGCTCACTAGGCTAATCCTCCGCCTAGCGGCGCTGGCACACCGGGTTCTAGTCCCGGTTGGGGCGCCGGATTCTGTCCCGGTTGCCCCTCTTCCAGGCCAGCTCTCTGCTGTGGCCAGGGAGTGCAGTGGAGGATGGCCCAGGTGCTTGGGCCCTGCACCCCATGGGAGACCAGGAGAAGCACCTGGCTCCTGCCATCGGATCAGCGTGGTGCGCCGGCCGCGGCGGCCATTGGATGGTGAACCAACAGCAAAGGAAGACCTTTCTCTCTGTCTCTCTCTCTCTCACTGTCCACTCTGCCTGTCAAAAAAAAAAAAAAAAAAAAAAAAAAGAAGAAGATTTGCATACACATTAATTATTACCTTCTTGCAATTTTTGCATCTAACTCAGTTAATCAATGTTATTGTATATAATAAATGAAATTGCTGAACAATAGTTTTTATCTACACACTAAATGAGGAACACAGACCACATAAACCATCTTAATTAATAAACCAGAAATTTTCAAAATGAGTGGAAAGGGCTATAGTTTAAAATCTAAAAATTAAGGGGCCGGCACAGTGGCACAGAGGGTTAAGGCCCAGCTTGCAGTGCCAGCATCCCATATGGGTGCCACTTTGAGTCCTGGCTGCTCCTCTTTTAATGCAGCTCCCTGCTAATGCACCTGGGAAAGCAGCAGAGGATGGCTAAGTCGTTGGGCCCCTGCACCCATGTGGAAGACCCAGAAGAAGTTCCTGGCTCCTGGCTTTGGATCAGCTCAGCTCTGGCCGTTGCAGCCATTTGGGGAATGAACCAGCAGATGGAAGCCCTCTGTCTGTCTCTACTTCTGTGACTCTTTCAAATGAATAAATCTTTTAAAAAATTTTAAAATTAAAAATTCTATTAGAACTCAGGAAAATCCTTAAAAGATGATACTCAGTTGGTTATTTATGAAATAATTAATATTTACATTCTATGACATTCAGTGACTGATTTTTAGTAAAGAGGATAAATATTCTTAATTTCTCATAGGATTGAGAAATTTAAAAATTACATATTTAGTTCCTCACATAAGACCTTGGCAAGTCTTATGTGAATAGGTCCCCTAAAGTCATAATCTGCAACAAAATGTAGTGAGCACTACCTGTGAGTAAATCCGAAACTGTTTTAAAACCCTTCCCCCATATCAAGTTATTGCTTAGTGAGTACTGAGTGTCCGTCTGGCGTGATGAAAAAGGTCTGTAGCTGGGTAGTGGTGCTGACTGCACATCAGTGTGCCTATATGAAATACCACTGAAGCATACACATGAAGTTGTTAAGGCGGTCAGTTTTGGGTTACGTGCATTTTACCACAATTAAAAATAAAAGAAAGGAAGAGAAAACAAGTCCTATCACGGACACTTATCCACTGGAAAATACAACTTCACGTTCTTACTTTGATTTACTGAAGCATGACTGACATTACAGGCTTCAGTCTAAAGGAAGGAAGGTGGGGTCTATCGTGAAGCTGGCAAACCACTGGCTTTCATTTGCTTCATGGGAACTCTCTAAGCCTGTTGAAACACTCTACGAGGAACCGAGAAAGGCGGAGCCTTAATGCCTACTTCTACAGCACAAGGTTTCAGGTGAGCTTGGTTTACGCAGTGTCAGAGCCCCAGCCAGTGAGTGCGGTTCTCTTGGCTTCGGAGTGTGCACTGTCACTGCAGATGACTTACAAGGCCGGAGAAGGCTCATGACAGCAGGGGTATGTGAGACGGGATCAGCTTCTTTCTGACACACGAGCTCCCTGACACCGCTGTTGGCACTTCGCTCTTTGAGTCCTCTGGAAATCCATGTAGAACTCTAGCCCCCCGTGTCGTTTCCAAGTGGGACTCAGGACCACTGCAGATACGAGTGGAGGGCAGCCTGCACGAACTTCCTTGGGCACCTGAAATGCCCGGCCCCGCGTTTCCTACCGCACATTCCAATCTGAAAACTTATGTTCCCATCTAATCCCCGCATAACTGTGTCATATGTTTAAGGGAGCCGAGTGCTATGGTTGCTTGGCTGTGCTATCATTGTCCATGCAGCTGTTTCTAACTTTAGTTAGCTTGTCAACAATGGGGAATGGTGGGGACGGCTAGGACAACTGCTCCACCTCCACACAGAGGCAGAAAAAAACACCCACAGCTTGGGGTGGGAAAAGCTTTACCTTATCACAAATCTTATAGTTTATATTAATGACATTTCTAAAGTCTCGGGAAACCTGGAGAAATGATTTTTCCTATCTTTTGTCTTGCTCAGCTCTTCTATATTTGCTATGGAATAAGCAATGTCAAAATAGCTATAATTGGACAAAAAGTGACTAAGATTTAGAAACTGCAGTTCTTCTGAAGCTACAGAATGAACCTCTTCGCCACATTTCCCAGCATGCCTTAAGCCAAGCCCCCTCTCAAAGTGAGACATGACCGAAGCTACTCTGAGAAGCGCAGCGGGGGGAAAGGGGCTGCTGACCAGCGAGGCTGGCTTGCTATTTTTAGCCTTGACTAAGCCAGTTGAGGCAGCTTTGGCACAAGAATGTATTTGTTAAGTTTGTGGCTGGCAGGGCCAAGTGTGAAAGGAACATGGGACATTTTAAAGGGGAAGAAATGCATTGTTTTTCAATCCTTTCCTTAGAACTGTGGCACCCATTTGGCTGGGAGCAAAACTACAAAGCAAGTCATCAATTTTCATCTTTCTCAATGTCTGCTGCTTTTATCAGCCACTCTGGGGAAAAAAAAAACAAAAACAGCTTTCTGCTGCTCATTTTCAGGAACAGAAGGCTCTAGGGGTGCTTGCATTTGAGAGGAAAAGACTGAATGACTCAAAATTCAACCCAACTTACTTGCCACCATTATTAAAGGTAAAAGGCCCCTTCAGGACCAAGTTCCCTGGCCTTCCTCCATTCTGCACTCTTACCGCTGTCTTCCTGTGCTGCAGGCCATGGAGCTACAGAAAGTGGGCAACTTGGGAAGACAAGACAGTGGCTCTATCGTGAATTGGAGGTGGCAGCAGGTCTCATTGAAATATCTTATCTGGGAGCCAATGCTGCGGCTCGGTGGGTTAAAGCCTTGGGCTACAGCGCCATATGGGCACCCAGTTTGAGTCTCGGCTGCTCCACTTCCAATCATGCTCCCTGCTAATGCACCTGGGAAAGCAGCAGAGGATGCTCCAAGTCCTTGGGCCCCTGAACCCATGTGGGAAACCCAGAAGAAGCTCCTGGCTCCTGGCTTCGGATCAGCTCAGCTCCACTGTTGTGGCCATTTGGGGAGTGAACCAGTGGATGGAAGACTCGCTCTCTCTGTCTCTACCTCTCTCTGTAACCCTGTCTTTCAAATGAATAAAATAAATCTTTAACCGAAAAAAGGATCTGATCCATGCCTCTGCTTTATGTCTTCCAATATATTGTGAAGTTTTGTTTTCCGGACATGTTAAACTTCAGCTTTCTATAACCTTCAAGAAAATCATAGTTATTTTGCAGATATCAATACAGAAATTTTAAGAGATTTTAATGCTATAAGATGGATGTCTACAGAACAGATTATAATCTTTCCTGTCCTTTTTCCCAAGAGACCCAGGATGGAGCCCTGGTTACTGAGGGCCTCTATCTATGATGTCCCTGGGGTTTAATTCTCACTGGACTCAAGATCCCTGAGGGCATCTGTGTTCTTATGGCCTGGGATGGTGTCTCTACATTAGAGATATTTATCTATCTGTCTATTTGTGACACTGATAGAGAGAGAGCACTCCCATCTGCTGGCCATGATGGCCAGATACCAAGAGTTGGGAACTCAATCCAGGTCTCCCATGTAGGTGGCAGGAACCCAGTTGCCTAAGCCATTACCATTGTCTCTCAGCTTCATCATCAACAAGAAGTTGGAGTCAGGAACCAGAGTCAGGCAGCAGACCAGGGTACTCCAATATGGAACAGGGGCCTCTTAACCAATTTTTTAACCATTAAGCTAAATGCCCTGCACCAACAACATTTGTTGAAGCAAGATAATGTAGACTTTTTTTTTTTTTTTGATGTGATAAACTCAGGGTAAAATTTGGAAAGTAATTATTGTCTGTCCTACACCATCAAGCTCCCCTACTGAGTATTTTGACCTTTCTATAAACTGCCCCTCTTCCTGCCAGCGGGTAGCTGTCTATAGTCATTCTGTCAGTGGCAAAGTGCCACATGACATCAGGCAATTTTAAGTTTATTAATTGTGTAGGTGTCTTCAGTGGCCCCATCCCTCTATTCTAATTTACTGCTTCTAATGTGACATGTATTTCTGCAACTCAGGTGAGTAGTTTATCTAAACCGAAAAAACAAAATTGGTAGGCCGGCGCCGTGGCTCACTAGGCTAATCCTCCGCCTTGCAGCACCGGCACACCGGGTTCTAGTCCCGGTCAGGGTGCCAGATTCTGTCCCAGTTGCGCCTCTTCCAGGCCAGCTCTCTGCTGTGGCCAGGGAGTGCAGTGGAGGATGGCCCAAGTGCTTGGGCCCTGCACACCGTGAGAGACCAGGAGAAGTACCTGGCTCCTGCCATTGGATCAGCGCGGTGCGCCGGCTGCGGCAGCCATTGGAGGGTGAACCAATGGCAAAGGAAGACCTTTCTCTCTGTCTCTCTCACTGTTCACTTTGCCTGTCAAAAAACAAACAAACAAACAAACAAACAAAAAAAACAGAATTGGTGCCACTTGAACATATGGCCAAAGTATGGACTGTATATGCTACGTCCATTTCAGCTGACTTCCTCATGGACAAGATGTTGTTGCAGTGGAAAATTGAGGGGTAAAAGAACACAATTATCTGAGAGTCTCTGTGTGGAAAACTTATTTTGAGAAATTGGATACTGACTTGATTCTGTCATTACTATTCTTTCCAGCAAAGTACTGCTTGTGACTCATGAGAAGAGCCTCTATTTACAAATTTTCATTAACATCATGCAAATACAAAGGTCATTTTTTGGCCAGTTTGAAAGAAAAGGTGCTCAATATTAACTTATTACATTTTTAAATGTAGATGTGTAAAGAATGAGTAACTTACTATGCCCTTCAGTCTTGGAATATGCCAGAAAATAATGTGTATAACACTTTGGGTAAAAACAACTTATACAGCTAAGCAAGAAAATGTACAGAAATATTCAACATTCATGCATTAAAAATATATCTTTGTGTGAAATAGGTAGAAAAATTCCAAAAAATCTAGCAGTCTAGTAGCTAGTAGGTAGACATGGGGGCGGTGGGGGGGGGTGAGCTTTTACAATTTCCTGCTTCCTAGAATGAAGCTTTAGAATATTCTTTACTTGAAAATAATCAATGCATTAAATCATTTTTCATTGTTTTAAGGAACATCATGGTCCATGAAAAAAGCCCATTTCTAGCTATGTATTTTATTTTTTTTGCAGGTATTGTGTTCTTCTCTAAAGCCCTTCAATGCAGTCAAAATCACATTGTTAGCTATAGCATAGTCAAAAAGGATATTTTTGTTGAAATAACCAAATGAAAAGTTCTGCTATATCAAATCACAATGAAATCTTATATGGGGGCAGATGTTATGCCTAGCAGTTAAGTTGCTATGATTCTTGCATCCCATGTCATAGTGCCTGGGTTCAGGTCCTGGCTCTGCTCCTGATTCCAGTGTCTGTTAATATGCACTCTGGGAGGCAGCCAGTGATGGCTCAAGTAGTTTGGTTCTTGCCACTGACTCCTGGCCTGAATTCCTAGCTCCTAGCTTTGGCCTGACCAGACCCTGCTGTTGTGAGAGCGAAACAGCGACGGGAGTGCGCATGCTCTCTTACTCTCCCAAATAAAAAAGGAAATTTTAAAACAACTCTCAAAACAGATATGGCAGAAAATAGGAATGGAAGAAGAAGACATAGGAAAAGGATACTTCTAAAATTAAATCAGGCAGGGGTTGAATGGGACTACAACATTATCTGAACGATGAATTCTGAGTTTAGCAAATGACAAGTGTGTCGGTGCCCAACCAGTGAGTCTCTGGCTCAAAGCTGACGCCCTGGAATCCTGTGACAGGAACTCTGTATTCCTCAGCACATTTTTCAAATGAGAATCATGAGCATACACCCATTCCTCATAAAAAATGAAGATGTTGAACCACAATTCTCCAAAGTCTATTGCAGCTCAGGGTCTGCGATCTTCAAAGAATCACTTGAATCATACTGGAAGCAGAACAAAGTGTTTAAATAAACTTTAAAAATCAAATGTTACACTTGGTCTCATTTCCTGGCAAGGCATCTGATGCTATTTTCCTATATGGAAAAATATTTAGCGTAACATATTATATTTAGTTTTACATAATATTTGAAATGTACACAATATTTTAATACTAATAATGATACTATAACTAATAGTATCCAGATGTCAACTATTCTTACCACTGTGGAAACTTATGTTTGTACTCTGATATTTACATCATAAACTAGAACGCAACACTTCTCTGTTTTACTAAGGGGCACCAAAAATACTCTTTCTGATGATTTTTCCTGGGCTTGTGGTTGAATAGTCCAGGGTGTGGAGAGAACAGTCTGACATGTCCACTATATCTCTACCAAAAGAAGGAAAGGTAAAACAGATCCAAGGTCGGCAAAGGTCTTATAAATGTGAAACTATCTTTCAGCAAAGATTCGTTGGGTTTGAGAAAGAAGCAAACGGGAAGGCAAATTCTCTTAGTATTTAAGAGCATGTTAAAATGATATATGATCCCTAAATCAAATCTGTATGTATCTGGTTGCCTTGATGCAGTACAGACAATCCTGGGGTGTTCCTACTATGCCTGGAAGGGACATCTGTCACTCTGGCTGGCTGGCTCCAAGCACAAGTTCATCATGAGGCTGCCTCTGTAAATAGAATTTCTGCTAGAAGGGCCTGAACAGGGAGACCCAGCTCTACAAATGCCATAGCTTTTCAGAGAGATGGCACTGCGCCAGAGGGGGCCGGGAGTAACCCTTAGCCTGCTCCACTTGGGCTTCCAGTAAATATAGAGTTGGACCATCGCTGCAGGGAGAGAGATGACTGGCAAGACAAAGGCACACAAAAGGAGGGAGGACGAGGAACAAGTGCAGGAGGAGGAGGGATGGAAGGAGGAGAGAAGGAAACAGATATCCGATAACTCCAGGGAAAGATTATTTTAAAAAAAAGTGTTTCCGTTGTCATAAACACACGTTTTACAGTCTTGGGGAAACTAAAGCACTTTGACTATTTTCTTTAACAAGACCTGATGGCAGTGTCAGCTGCGGGACTGGAATCAGGAAAGGCCTTTCCATACACAGGGGTCTACACCGCGGGTCCGACCCTGAAGGAGTTCACATGGCTCCAGCCCAACGTGACTCTCCCAGCAGAACCTCTACACCCCTGCAGCACACTAACACCAGAGTCGTCCCCAGCTCTTCAGTCCTGCCTCCGGCCCGGTGAGCAAAATCCAAGGTGGCCAGCCCTACTCTCCTCCTCTCGCACTTCCTTTCCAGGGGAGTTCTTGCCTGCACCAGCCTGGGGGCCCCCCAAAAGGCAGGCCTGTGGGAAGGGGAGCGTCAAGCTAGAACACTGTTCAAGCTTGGTCACCCACATGTTAGCCCATGCCTTAGCACTGCGTGATAACATTTGGTATTTGCCAGGCCCAGATTACGTAAACTGGGCCTGAACAGAAAGTTCAAGAAGGTCTCCCACCTCCTTTTCTACCGCTCCCTTTCCTGTGGACTTACTGCGTGAAGAACTCATAAACACATTGCTTGAAATGGAACTCACTCTGAAATCGTGGGTACCCTTGAGTTCTGCTATCAACGCCCAGTCAAGAATTAAAGACTTGTTCTATCTGCGTTTGTTTCTCCAGGACAGGAAGCCTTGGAATAAAAAGCCTAGGTAGTGACAGCTGGCGGCTGTGGCTCGGTGAGCATCCAGGGGCTGGAACTGTTTACAGCGGAGGGGGAGGGGGGGAGCTGTGCCCAGGGGGTGCATGCACGTAGAAGAGCACTTCTATGTGTTCTTTCTTTTTCTCCAGGAGTTCTCTAACCAGAAAAGCCACTCAGCTTAAGTCTACATGAAGCCAACCACTCGACTTGGGAGATAAGAGTTTGTAGCCTCGGAAGCAAAGAGCCTGCTCCCCTGCCTTCCGCACCCCCTTCACCGTGAGTCAATGGTACTTAAATAGAATCTCAGCAGGCTGGAGCTGGCTGCCACGGGCCAGTGTCACCCTCTCCTCTGTGCCCTGGAAGACTGGATCCACTCAAGCAAATGACTGCCAACAGCGTTTGAGGGGGGACAGGGGACGGGAAGCAAACATCAAACCACCAAATACGAGCAACGACAGAAAACTGTCACGCTCCACGCTAGGCTTTTCTATGTGTTGACAACACATTAATGACAAAATTCCGGGGCTCTGAGGCTAGTGTTTGGTCAAGGACAAGGCGGAGGGGAAAGGCTCCGGACCCATGGCGCATGTGTCATGTGGCGTGTGCAGGTGTGTGTGGGGGTGCGCACACTGGAGGCTGCGGAGCAGCTTCTGGGACGCATCAGGCTCACGGTCCCCGCACCTCGTGGATCTCATCTCTTGTGCTACAGTACTCCAGGCTGCGGGACAGGGTCCGCGCCCGCTCCTCGGCTCGGGCGGTCCAGACCCTGCTGTCCTCCCCCAGGCTCTCCAACTGCTGCTGCAGCTTCTTCGCAGAGACATTGGAGCAGTTCTGCAAACGAAAGACAAGCGGAAGTCACAAAAGGAAGGGAAGAAAGGAGACAAGCACGCTGTTCACCTGCATGATGCAACTCCTACGCGACACTTTTGGAGAAAGACCCAGGTCCTGCTGTATGTTACCTTAAACATACTGGAATGCAATTATCTCAAAAAGAAGCCAGACACCAACATTACGGAGAGCCATTTCTAGTCTCGAAGCTCGGTTTTAAAGATCTGCTCATCACACCCCACTCCTGGGAGACACCATTCATTATAACATATAATTTTTCTTCAAAAGGCATAAAATATGCATTAGAAACATTTGGCGTCTGCCCTGTAATTTTCCTGTCGACTTGAGCTTCACCTCAGGTTCATTATGCAAGTGCTCCAGTCTCTGCTCTGCGCACAGGGGCTGCTGGGGTGAAGGCAGGACAAGGATTGGAGAACAATTTACATTATTTGTGCAAAGTGAGATTTCTGACTTTCTTCTTCCATTTTAAAATAAATTGACTAATAACATAAAACTCCAGAGAAAGAAAGCTCCTTCCTGGCACAAGTAGAATCTATTAACTACAACAGATACTCTGTAATTTGGTATCTTTCAGCTTAAAGAAAAAGACTTTAGGCTCACTGAATTCCATATAATTTAGTGGATCTCTTAAATGAGCTTTAAAATAAAATTGGCCGCTATGATTTTATTAATGGTATGTATACTGATCAAATAAACATAATCTGCTCTCTCCACAAGGAGGGCTTTTTAAAAACCAGAGCCCAGTATACTATTTATGGAAATCTGATCTGGAGATATGCCTTCTCTCTCAGGCTCCTCTGTGGAAGTCTGTCCAGCAGCATTAAGCAGATCCAATGACTGCTGCCCAGTGCCGCAGCTGGAGCCAGGGGACAGAGGCTCCTCCTCTCCCAGCTTTTAGGGATCAGGCAGCCAGCTTCTCTCAGCCTCCAGTGAGAGTCCTGGCTCAGTAAGCCCCAAGTTTCAGCTGATTTTTCAGATCTGCAACTCTAAAGCAGTACTGTCCAACAGACACATAAGGAGAGCCACAAAAACCCACCGAAAATTTTCCAGTAGTTGTAGAAAAAGGAAATACCAGGTGATGAATCCCACATGTTGAAGAGTTATCTGAGCGTTCATGTTTACTGCAGCACTATTCACAACAGCCAGGGAATGGAAATAGCCAAGTGTCTATCCACTGGCAAATAGATAAGAAAACGTGGTACAGAGAGCCACAGGAATATTACTCAGCCATGAAAAAGGATGAAATCATGTCATTTGCAAAATCATGCACAAACTGGAGGTCCTTGGCTATAATAAGGCAAACACAGAAACATAAGTACCACGTGATCTCACTCGTATGTGGAGTCCAGAAAAAACAGGTGTTCTCATAGAAGTTAAAAATATAACTGTGGTTATCAGAGGCTGAAGCAGGAAGTGAGGAAAACAAGGACTGGAAAAAGCTGATTTATGGGTACTAAATAATAACCAGATAGGAATAAAAAGTTATAGGGCTCTATTGCACAGTAGGGCAGAGATAAATAATACTAAATTGCTATATATTTGTCTCTAAAAAATCCTAAAAGGGATTGGGGTTTTTTCATTATAAAGAAATGTTGAATGCTTGAAAAGATAAATATATTTACCCTGACTGGGCATTCCACATGTATACATATAACAAAATATCACAAAGGATCCCACAAATATGTATGATTTTTATATAAAAATTTTTAAGAAAAAAATTAAAAACAGGTGAAATTAACAAATGATACAGTTTAAACAAATATGTTCTGATATCATTCTAGCATGTTACCAATATACAAATAACACTAAGATTTTTTCATATCCTTTGAAATTGGGCTTACTTGTATATTTTATACTTTGAGTGTATCTCAGTTGTTGCTAAGTTTTCATCAAAAGTATTTGATCTGTATTTAAATTTCATAAAATTCAGCTTCAAAAATAGAATCACATATTCCAGTTGATCCTAACATGAGCTTTCAATAACTATATTGAAGATCAGTTTTTAAGTTTAAATTTAAATTAATCCAAGCTTAATAAAATTAAAACCTTAGTTCCATAGCTATATTAGAAACATTTCACTGCAAAAAAACAAACTGTCACCCGCGCAGCTCTACAATAAAAGGACTCTCAAAAATCAGCAATGACAATAGATGGGTTAATGAAGAGTTTCATATTTTTGATTTTTTTTTTCTCTTGGCATAAGTAGTAGAAACTCACCCTAAACAACTATCTCAGTGATTGAATGGGTTTGTGATTAACAGGCAGTCTGATTATTCCCTTGCACTTACGGCACAAGCCTCAGTTAGAATTAGGCATGGGGTGGGCGTTTGGCTCAGTGGCTAATCAGCAGCAGTGAAGGTGCCGCATGGGATGCTGGAGGTTAAGTCTCAACTCAGTTTCCAAGTCCAGGTTCCTGCTGTGCACACCCTCTGAGTCCCCGTCACTCACAGGAGAGCCCTGCACTGTGTTCTGGACTCTTGGCCCCAGCCTGGCCCAGCCAGGGCTACTGCAGGCATTTGAGAAATGAAGCAGTGGAGGGAAGATCTCTTCAGTGTCTCCGCCTTTAGAAGGAAACAAGCAAACAAACAGAATCGAAAGCATTAGGCTCCAAGATGCTTACAGGCCACTGCACTGCTGAGATGATGCCCACTCCTAAGGAAAGCGCCAGCTTGTGGAGACTGTCCACGTGGGCCTGCTTCTCCTGAGAGCGGCCAAGGTGAACCCGGACACCGTGTGCGTCATCCAAGTCCTTCAGCTGCCCCGGCAACTCGTCCTCTCCTGAACTGATGAGACGCCCCAGCTGGAATTTAGGGCATTGACAGTTAACCTGGGCTCCATAGGAAGGCAGTTTAAAAAAAAAAAAAACTATTCGCCATAACATTTCACTAGCTGGTTGAAATGCTGATAATTCCATCCACAATTATTACTGTTACAGCTAATATATGTAAATCCAATAGGGTAAAATGGAGCAGCTAACACTGTTTGTTCTATTAATAAAGAAAACACTCTTCGGAGCATAGCCTAAAACTTTAGCAAGATCTTGGCCTGTGACCTAAGGAAATTCAGAAGCTATGTTACAGGGATGTCAGTACCTCCCCAGTTTATGCTAAAAAAGCTAATAACTATGATGTTTTTGTAATAAAATCAACTAACAAATAAGATACACTGAGCACATCATGATGTCAAGTACTTGAGATTTAGAAAAATTGGGATTGTTTTCTGCCTCTCAAGAGTTTACACTTGGGAGGAGAGTGGAAGAACATTATATTAATTAAAAAATAATTAAGATCAAGATGCTAAAAGTGCCAGATGAGTGCAATAAACAATGAGAGCTCTAGGAATTCAGAAAAAGAAATAAATCACTCCAATGAGGAAGGACTGTTGGAGGGAGGCATAGGGTTTAGGTAACAAAGAGACACCTATAGGATGCCGGCAGCTTGGAGTTAGGAGTGCGTGTACTTTCTCTGAGGGACAAAGAGCTCGTGGTTGCAACATAATACAGGCTAGAAGCACAATGCAGGCAAAATTAGAGGCTGGGTGGTGTCAACTTCTAGTTCCTGAATAACCAATGTGGGCTTTCTTTATTATATAAGGATTATTTCTTCAATCCCAGGATCTTTCAGACATCCACCGTAAGCCCTACCTCTTCCTTGACTCGGTGGAACTGGACTGTCTTGTACAGGATGACCTCGTAAGCTTGGATTCTCTCTCTCTGTTTCTGGTGGAGGTGGACAAGGTCCTTCAGCTGCTGAGACTTCTCTCTCACGGGGGCCCCTTTGCCACTCAGTTCTTCTGATTCATTCATGATGTACTGAACTTCATCATCCAGTTGCTAAAATATTGAAAGCAATAAAAACAGCCCAGCGTTTACAGTGTTTACAAGTCCACGTATTGTGCTTGAAGATATGAATACATTTTTTCCATCTTCTAAGAAATAAATAAAAATTAAGCAGTGAGTTTTCAAGCTAAATGGCAAAGTGGAAAGTCATATGGTCCTAAGTCACAACAAATATTCTGGTCATCTGTGAAGTAAATATATTTTAGATGGTTTAGGAAGCCCTGTGGTCATCTCTGATATCTACTACAGTCTAGAATCAGGTGTTACGGAAACAACATGAACAGAAGACAAGGGTAAAAATATAGTAGGGGGATTACTTGTGCTCTGTGCTGCAAGAATGATCAGAATGAACCATCAGCTGCATGGCTCAGTAGATACACTGCCTTCAATGCAGCCGGCCCATCATCCACAAATAGCTACCGCGTTTGGGGAAGGATAAACTGCCTTCCACTTGACCCAGCCCTGCTCTCACATCCCCTAACGGAATCCAGATTTGGGGTTGGAACTGGGAAAGAGTGGATGGCTTAAAAAGGCTGCTACTGTAATTTCAGGGATCAATCTTGTTTATAAAAGGTAAAGGTAATGGTAATTATTTAGACTAAAAAGTTAATTTTCATAGAGTGACATGAAAAGACCCCTTTAAGTTCAAATTGAGCATGTGGGAATCAAACATACGCATGTAACAGTGATGGAGTTAAGTGCATCTGGTCATGGTCCTGACTTAGCGGAACTTAGCATGCCTAAACGCATGCAACCAAGTAAGGCATATCGAAAAAGTTAATGTAGGCTAATCAAGTTTCCTGAGAGCTCTCTGGGTGGCTATAATGTGTGTATGTGTGTGTGTGTGTGTGTGTAGCAGGGGTAGCGGTTGTATTCCACACCAATTTCATCTTAAAGGAAACTAAAAGGAATTAGACTTCCCCCAGGACTCTTCCATCAGTTCTGAGACCCTTTAAAGCCAACACTTATGAAATAGTAGCAGAGAGAAACACAGGAATCTTAATTTTGCAGCAAAGATCAGGAATCTAGGTTGGCAGACAACGTGACAGGTAATGCATTGTTGACAGCTATGTGAAGTTTAGGAGAAGCGGGAAGTGAGAAACAGGCAATGTGTTCGGCAGTCAGGAACACGATTCATGCTTTTGCATCCCATATCCTTCGTGAGGACTTTCTGAGAGGGTGAATGAGGAGCACACCAACATTCCTGCCATGGTGACAGGAGTCTGGGGTGCCTGTCGATAGGGACAGTGACGTCACTGGTGATTTCAGGGACCAAGGGCAGCAGAGCCCCTGGGCCAGAGGCTGCTCATACATGTTCTGAGTTGTCCCAATTTAAAACACATCTATACACCCCAAGTAAATAATTACACCCAATAACATGCTAATTATATTAATAATTTGATTTAGAATATAGATTAAGATGATCTAAGATACATACATATTCAGGACATTTTATAGTCTGAATGTTGTATATCATCAAACATAGGAGAGGGCAGGAAAACAGTAAGAAAAATGTGTCTTTACACTAGATTTTTAGACTTTCATTTAAAAAAAATAGCAATTTCCCCAGTCTGTTAAATTAAGTAAACTGCACAGCTTTATGCTTTCACCATTCACCCAAGTCCATCAATTATTTTCTGTCTACCTGGAACTGAGGCTTCATTTCATTCCATTTTTGACGTAGATCTAGAATGGTCTGGAGGCTCCCTCCAAGGTCAAGTGCAGACACGGGCATAAGTACTTCCTCGAGAAGTTTTAAGTTGTGTGCAGTCTGGAATAAACATTGGGTAGTTATGCATGCGTTTCCTTTGCTTGCCCTCCCTCTCTCCGACAATGATGACAGTGAGGGTCATCCAGCATGCAACCCCCATGAAAATGTTCACAACCTGCAGGAAGTTCATGGCACTAAACCTGCCCGAGAATAAAAGCACAGGCCCTTGGTTCCCCGTACCTTTCCTGTTTTTAATTATAAATAAATATATATAAATTTTTTACTATTTTAAATGTACATAATAAATACCTGTTATTATGAGATTCAGTGGCATTGATACATTCATATTATTGGGAACCATCATCATTATCTATTTCAGGAACTTTCTTATCAACTGCAACAGAAACTCTGTACCTGTTAGACAGTAACTCCACATTGCTTCCATCCTCCAATCCCTGGTAATGTCTATTCTGCTCTCGGTCTCTATGAATTTGACTACAGGAGCCTCATTTTAGGAGAATCACATCATATTTTCCCTCTGGGTCTAACTAATTTTACTTAGCATAGTGTTTCAAGATTCACTCATGCAGCAAGCATCAGAATTTCATTCTTTTTGAAGGACAAATAACATTCCACTGTATATTCCCTTACAGTGTTGTCTTAACTATTTTTGACACATAAGTGTACATATTTATGGGACACAATGTGATGTTTCATGTTTATATTATATAATGATCAAATCAGCAATATGGATTACCATACATTTTATCATCTCTTTATGTTAAGTACATTTAAAATCTTCACTTTAGCTATTTTGAGATATGCAATGCATTCTTGTTAACTCTAGCCACCCTACTCCTCAATAAAACATTAGAACTTATTCCTCCTGTTTAACTGTGACATTATATCTGTTGACCAACCTCTCCTCACGTCCTCTGACTCCCTACCCTCACAGCACCTGGTAATCACTCTCTCAACTTCTATGAGATCAACTTTTTCAGGTTCAGGAGTGAGATCATGCAGTACTGGCATTATGGATGAGAGTCTTAAATGTCAGATATGAAACTAGCAGAAGAAAACAGTGCTTCGGGACATTAGCCCGGGTAAAGATTTTGTGGATATGAATTTAAAAGGACTGGGGCCCAATGCTGTGGCACAGCAGGTAAAGCCACAGCCTGCAATGCTGGCATCCCACATGGGCACTGTTGGTGTCCCGGCTGCTACACTTTCAATCCAGCACAATGCTAATGTTTGGAAATTGCCACACAGGTGGAGACACAAAAGAAGCTCCTGGCTCCTGACTTTGGCCTTGCCCAGCAATGGCCATTTTGGCCATGTGGGAAGTGAACCAGTGGATGGAAGATCTCTCTGCTGTCTCTCCCTCTCTCTAATTCTAACTTTCAAACTAAATAAATCTTTAAAAAATGATCTTATAAGGACTGCAACTGAATAGCAAGGAAAACAAATACAATGAAAAGTAGGCGGAAGACCTGTATTGACACTACTTAGAAGAAGACATACAATTGGTCAAGAGATGTAAGTATATAAAATGATGCCCAACAACCCTTACCCTTTTAAGCTTGTCTTTAAATATTGCCCACTGCTGTTTCAAAGGCTTGCTTTCAGTGGATTTCCGTTGCCAGGCCATCCGACAGTGACTAAGTTCTTCCCTTGCTGCTTTCTGGTTTTCCATGGTGTTCTCTATAATGTTCACTTCATGCTTCACATTGAATATCTCATTCTCCTTTGCCTGTAAAATTAATAATTCACACAATGACTTTTCTTCCCAATCAGCACAATAATTTTTCATATAACTGTTTTAGAAGGCAAACAGTTCATCATATCCAAAGCAGAGCACTGTTCTGCTACCCAACAATGTCTGAATTCCTTGTGCAGAGGCAGAGTTAGACTCTCAGAACCTACATTCTGTACGGGGACATCAGATCCTGGGTTAGGGCCGGAGTTGTGGTTGAGTTGTCATGTAGGGTATGGCTATATCCTGTGGTTGGAAGGTGATTTAATGAGCTCTAGGATCCAGAAAGTTTGGAGTGAAGATTTCTTGGTTTATGCATGAATTTTGAAGTAGTTTCCACCTTTTAACACACCCAGTAGAATATGTATAAGGAACAGGCAGAAACCAATTGTTCTGGAAGTGTTTTTTTCCTTTAAACTTCAAGTATTTTGTATATTACAGTTACTTTATATTTTCCTTGCACTGCCTCAATCTCCTCCATTTTATGATGACTGAAATATTGTCTGTTTCTCTGTATTCATAACTCTGCCATGTACCAGAAGCACAATAGCTAAATTCAGGACTTTACGTCTCAACTTTCATATGTTCTGGCTGATCAGTTCGAAAACCTTTAAACAATGGTTTTAAAAAAGGAAAATTCTACTGGCGGCAAAAGGACAGAATGGTAAAGAATGGAACCAATGTTTTATGTCCAATTAAACATTAAAAAATGCACAAGACTTTTATTTGCCAAAACAACGAACTTTTTACTTTCATAGTAGCCTTTCTCAATAAATCCTCAAATTTCTAATGGATTTCTATAATTATAATGACAGCTGATGACAGTCATAAGTTCATAACAGGATATTTTAGATGTTGGATAATTTATTTTTAAATTATTTTAGACATTATTGCACATTTACATTTCTATTGAATTCTAGACATTACAAAGTAGTTACTCATTGCACAAAAATGTAAAATTGCAGGTCCTAAATGATGGAAGCTAGTAATAAAATTATATATTCCATAATTATGATTAGTAAGATCCAATGAATTATGAAAGATAATAACTATAGCAGGACCCACCCCAAATTATACTTTTTAATCTATGTTTAAATAAATGTAAGAAATCTTTCATGTATTAAGAAACTATTAACAAAATACATATTTCTAATATATCATATTAAACAACAATATAAACTTGGAAATTGCAGTATGTCAATGACAACCACAACTGGAAGGGTATGGTGGTCTGCACAAGATCTAGAAAAGGGACAGCAGTGGTAGGATTTGTCAATGTCTAGCCAGAAGACTCTAAGAAAAGTGATCATGTGTTTGGCAAACTTAAGTGTGTTGGCCACTTAGGAAGATTAAATAATTTGCTGGAGGTTTAGTTAGTAAACACAATATTCATTTAGTTCTGTATAGGGCATGGGAAATGTTGCCAGGAGCCAATCTAAATGGGCCACTAAACTATCCATTTTCCATATAGAATGATGCACAATGAAAGGTCTTCTGATGTGTTTCCAGATACCTCGACAACACAAAGTCTGTATAGCAAACAACATTCAGTATTCACCACTGTAAGTTAATAAACTGTCGCTTTACCAAGATGTCTGCCAGAATTATACCCAGAATCAATGATTTTGATGATTTTTAAATGAAATGAAAAAATTTCAAATTTCAAGCTTGAAAATAGGAGCTGTGGCAACCTAATCAAGAGAACACTCAACTGCATATGCCAGCTGGCCCCTTCCCTCCAAACAACCAAACTGGTTACTGCGTTTCCACATAATGTTTGTTCAAAAATCTAATGGTCCAAAAGACATGCGGAGAATAAAAATGTGCTTTACTTGCTTTGCCAACAACTTCACATCTCAGAATGTCACTAAACCAACAAAACTAACTATTTTGTGGGCTTTAATTTTTGTCCATAAGGACAAATTTATCATGTGACTATGGTAATGACCTTCAGTAAAGATAATCATGTTTTGATATCAAGCTAAAGGACTACCAAAGCATAATAATAAATAAACACAGTTCTTAGAGCCCTATACTTATTTTGATGTATATACAGAATATGATATATTTTTTTTGATAGGCAGAGTGGACAGTAAGAGAGAGAGACAGAGAGAAAGGTCTTCCTTTGCCGTTGGTTCACCCTCCAATGGCCGCCGCCGCCAGTGCGCTGCGGCCGGTGCACCGCGCTGATCCGATGGCAGGAGCCAGGAGCCAGGTGCTTCTCCTGGTCTCCCATGGGGTGCAGGGCCCAAGGACGTGGGCCATCCTCCACTGCACTCCCTGGCCACAGCAGAGAGCTGGCCTGGAAGAGGGGCAACCGGGACAGAATCCAGCGCCTCAACAGGGACTAGAACCCGGTGTGCCGGCGCCGCAAGGCAGAGGATTAGCCTAAT
Organism: Oryctolagus cuniculus; assembly: GCF_051225735.1. Lineage (NCBI taxonomy): Eukaryota > Metazoa > Chordata > Mammalia > Lagomorpha > Leporidae > Oryctolagus > Oryctolagus cuniculus. The sequence continues at coordinate 62,143,563 of NC_142869.1, read as the reverse complement.
GAGCCACGGCGCCGGCCCAGAATATGATTTGCAAGGGGTTCCTGTTACAGATATTTAAAAAGTGAACATTGTATTGTATAATCTTAAATATTCTAAATAAAGTAATAAAGGACTTCTAGGGAGGATGGAATAGCTGTGACAGAGCAGTGCTTGTGCTTAGAGCAACTAGAGAAGCTGGGCAAATGCTAAAAGCATCCATTTGGAGGCTGCAGAGAGCTGGCTATGCAAGCACTAGAGAGGCCAAGACTGCGGGGAGGGAAGAACCTGTGAGCTCCCCGATCACCACTTTCCCCAGGGCACTTCCCAATGCAGTGCACTGACAGGAGGCTCTTCTGAAACAGAAAACAACAGATCTTCTGGCAGACGGATGATCTTCTAAGGACATAGGAGCCAACACTCTGGGGCTACATGGAGCAATGGATTAAAAATACTAAGCAAAAAATCTCTGAAACACACAGTGGAGTTTTGCATTTGTCTCCTACAACCAAGCTCTGAGTTTGGGACCTGTCAGAGGCAGAGGCATAAGAGGAAGCAGCAAGCTCCCAGATGAAGACAGAGATGGAGGTGGACAGAGTAGACTGAGCCTAGTCAGGACCACACTGAAGTCCCAACTCTGCCAGCTGCTGGTTGGATTAACTTATCTCCCGCCAGAGCCTCCCTGGAGGAAGAAGGGTGCCCCTTTCTAGAAGATAGCACCATCTAGGCCTCCACAGTTTTTATCTACGTAATGCCTTGGCATTTGATAATAGTCACTGGTCCTGCCTTTTGGAATAATAATAATAATTATTATTATTATTGCTTCTCATGCAACTAGAAACCATGAGAACAGGTAGACAATAGAAGCAGCTCCTTGTCCAGGTGATGGAGTGGGCTGACAAGCACTTTAAAACACCCAGAAGTAAATATGGCTCAAGAAAGTATAGCCAAGGTGTAGGAGAGAAAAGAAAGAATTTCTGCAATAGCTTAAAGCTAATGAAGAAACAGCCAACTGGAAATTTCAGAACTGAAAAATAAAATTTCAGAAATATAGTAATAAAAAGGATAGACCAAAAAATGCAGTTTCACAGACTTGAATCCTCTTATAAAATTAGAAATTATACAATCAAGTGATAGAAGAAATTCTTAAATAAGAATGTTAGAGTTAGATTGTAAATGATAGATCAAGATATATGTTCTAAATGTTCTAAAATGAAAAATAATGTGATTTTTGAAAATAAACCATCTAATATGTAAACATAGGTACATTGCTTAACAAATTTTATCTGATGCTTAAGAATAGAATCAGATAAATTAGAACCGTTTAACGTGCACTGTGCTTAAGAGTGGTCTTCAAATAACAAAAATCAAAACAAAGAAGATAAAGAGATAATTATAGCTCAAAAGAAATAAGGATAGTTAGAATCTAACTCTTCCAAATGAATTCAGTCTCCAGAAAGATTAGTCACCTCCCAGATACCAAGAAAACTGCAAATATCAGTTATTTTTTAAAATACACACACACCAGAAGGGACAGAAAAATTAGAATAAGGAAAATGCTTTTCCAATGATTTTCACAAGGGAAGAAAGGATGGATTATACAATTTACACATTGGTTAATTTCATGTTGAAAACGAGTATAATAAGTTTATCACTTATTAAGCACTTTGTAGGCATTTTTGGAAAGATTGCTTTGATCACTAGCAGTCAACCTGACTCATGCCGAAAACATTTATGTAATTGTAGGCTTCGAGGTAGGTGGAATATCCATTGAGCAGTTTATTTGAAAAAGCTTCCCATTTTAGACTTTAAAAGATTATTAAGTGGTGGTTGAATTAAATTACTATTGGGAGCATACATGACTGTTTAACAAACTGGTTACTCAGTAGATTGCTTCATGCATTGGAATATCAATCTCTCCATTAGGCAGTTTTACTGAGAAAATAATTGCAGCCACAGAGGGCCTACTTGTCAAAGCTACAGAATTAAGCCCAGGAGAGTTTGAGGAAAAAACTAACCCAAATCAGTTTAAGAAAATGGAGTCATGGGTGAAGATTAACAAAACAAAATTAAGTAACAATAAAGACACACTGTATAAAAAAAAAAAGGTGAATATCTGACACTCACGTGATATGGGAGAGACCTGGCTTAGAAGAAGTGGCAATAAAACAGTTACATGAGTTCCATACAGTCATAACTTTACTATGAACCAGCTAAGTGTGGGGAGCAACCCGGACTGGACTGAGTTACTGGAATTAAGACTTATTCTATGCATCTGCTCTCCCACAATATGGCGCTGGGAGAGAAGAAAACAGCTTCTACGCAGCTGCCTCTTGCCAACTTGAGTGATGACCTCCAGGAGCTGATCCTGCTCCTGATTGGAGGAGAGCAGCGTACTCGGCGTGTGGGCAGCCGAGTTGGGATTGGCGGAAGAGGACTATAAAGGAGGAGAGAGACGGCATGCACCAGGAACATCTAAGGGGAACATCTAAGAGGAACACCTGTGCAGCCCCCGAGAGAGCCGGCCGGCGGTGCGCCGCTCCCCCGCAGAAGTGGGGAATGTGGCAGGGGGAACCGCCCTTCCACGGAGGTGGAAGGGACGGTAGCCAACCCAGGAAGAACCAGCAGCAAACCCGGGGAGGGCCAAGCAGACAAAAGAACAGCGCAGGGTCCTGTGTCGTTCCTCCACGAAGACGGGGAGCGACATAATGGTGCCGTGACTCGGATATGAAGCCTAGGCAGGGTTTAGTGTCGTTCCTCCATGAAGAGGGGGAGCGACAGCTAAGTGAAATTATTGCTAAAAATGTTAGCATAATCTGAGGCTGGCATTATGGCACAGTGGGTTAAGTCAGAGCTCTTGATGCCAACATCCCATTCGGAGTGTCAATTGGAGACCCGGCTGTTCCACTTTTGATCCAGCTCCCTGTTAATGTGTCTGAGAAGACTTAAGATCTTAATCCTGTACTTGGACTCCTGCCACCCATATGGGAGACCAGGATAGAGTTCCAGGCTCCTGGCTTCAGGCTAACCTGCCCCAGCCATTGAAGTCATTTGTGGAGTGCACCAGTGGCAGGAATCAATCAATCAATCAATCAATCTCTCTCTCTCTCTCTAATCTGCCTTTCAAATATTTTTAAAGAGCTTTATAGAAAGAGTTAGTATAATCTTAGTTCTCATTAGTGAAGAATTATGTTCAGTTTATTGTGGTGCTTTATTTTTTGGCTACATTTTATAAATTATTTTCACAAACCATGGAAAATTCCAGGAGGGGGAATCAGGATGGAGACAGAAATTAGGCTAGCTGATAAATAACAGAAAGGATGTGTGTGTGTTCAGTTGCTGAAAAGACTTACTAGACACAGAAACTTTTTTGAATGTTGGAAGGCATTTTCTGCATAAGAGAAGTCAAAACAGAATATCTTCATGTCCTCAGAGAGCTTCAGAGTGTTAGGACCAGATGAGAAGATGGCTTTACTGAACATAAAAATCTTTTCTAGCAGCTGGCATTTTCCAATAATGAAATGAGCGGCTTCATTAGGAAGATTCTTGAGGTATTGCAAGAAAGCAGATTAACCATCTTTCAAGAATTTTATGGGATAATTTTACATGTGTCAGGGGATATAAGGATTCTAGGATATTTTATAAATAACTAATCAGGACAATTTAAGTTTAGGATATCTTTCTACATGCAATAAAGCTTCGCCATAAAAGCATCAACTCTAGTTAAGAAGTTCTTCAAAATAAAGATTCATGCTAGAAGTTGCCTTAAGCCACTGAAATTTTCCAAGGAACTTGCTGGATGCTTTCAACTCGGAACTTTAAGGTGAACTTCAAGGACTCTGTGCAATAATAACACTTTTGCAATTGGATCATGGCTGCTCTTTCTTCTTAACAGTGCAAATAGCCTTCATATTATAAACCAACAAGGACTTTAGGAACAAGTCAGCATATAAAAGCTGGTCTTAACAACTGGGCTAGGTTGAATAAAGCTAAAAAGAGCTTCTTAAGCCAGCTGCTGATCAAGAGAGTTGACTTTCTGAATTTATAACTTTGACTTTGATAGGTAATCCTCACAGAAGGTGTGACTCATTGAAAGTCATTCTCACCATATTTATTAAATTCAGGACCTCAAGCCCTAGGTCTTGGGTGAAAAAACTCTTCTTTAAAAATAGATGCCACTGCTTCTCAGACCAGTTCGTGGTGTTAACGTCCTCATCTTCCTTCTGAGAGATTTCATTTTGATAAAACTCCTTTAGGCTCTGAAAATGCACCTCTACCTAAAAAAGGAGAATAAAATGAGAGTTTAAAACACTTAAAAATATTTTTAAAGAAAAAAGAACACTAGATACCAATAAATAGACCTGCACAAAATTAATTCAAAATTACATTTTCAGAATTCTTTAATTATTGAATATTGTCAAGTGACTGAAAAGCCATGAAAATCTATTTAGATTGTTGACAGGACTATCACTGTTCGAAAACTGAGCTGAGAAGTGTATTACTCATAAGAACAACTTATTATAGCCCAGATCATGTTTATATATTATGTTTTGTAATTTGGGACAATTTATGTCAAAGACCAAAGCTGAGTTTTATCATTCAGAAGAAAGACACATATGAGGGTACTTCAAAAACTTCATGGAAAATGGAACTCAAAGGTATGCCTGTGTATACAGAATTTTTTTTTACATTCAAGCATAATGGGGATCTTCAAAAGTTCATGAAAATGAATATTATTGAAAAAATTATGCATGGATTTCCATATTGTCCAATGGTTTACAAATTTTATTTTACAAAATCAGAGAATATAATTCAGAAAGAAGCATGTCAGTGAAAGATTACTTGCAATTTGTATATCATAATTTCTTTCTTTTTTTTTTTTTTTTTTGACAGGCAGAGTGGACAGTGACAGAGAGAGACAGAGAGAAAGGTCTTCCTTTGCCATTAGTTCACCCTCCAATGGCCGACACGGCCAGCACGCTGCGGCCAGCGCACCACGCTGATCTGATGGCAGGAGCCAGGTACTTATCCTGGTGTCCCATAGGGTGCAGGGCCCAAGTACTTGGGCCATCCTCCACTGCACTCCCTGGCCACAACAGAGAGCTGGCCTGGAAGAGGGGCAACCGGGACAGAATCTGGCGCCCGACTGGGACTAGAACCCGGTGTGCCGGCGCCGCTAGGCGGAGGATTAGCTTAGTAAGCTGCGGTTCTGGCCCATAATTTATTTCTAATAAGTGATAAACCATAAAAGGATACAAATATTTAATAATTTTCTTCATAAGTAATACTATTAAACTGCCTCCATGAGCTAACCTAAGATATATTACTTTCCCTACTTAGAATTCTCATTTCTCCCATTCTACTCAATGCAAGTACTACTAGAGTATATTAACTCTGCTCAAGGATTTAAAATAAAATCAAATAAGTCAGTAAAACCTTACATTAACACATAATTGGATGATGTAGAAATAGTAAAAATCATTTCTCAAAAATGGTTATGCAGTTTGAATAATATTCAATGGCTGATAGAACAAGACTCAAAGAGTTCTTAATGGCCAAAAGCACTCTAAACAGAGTAAGACATTTCCAGCAATAGTCAGTCACCATACTTTCAAAATTGTAATATCATTCTTAATTTAGATAAACTTAATAGGAGAGCCTACAAACCACTTTCAGAAACAGTTCTGGTCTCATTTCCATACTCCAGTTATTCAGGCCTCTGTTTTGCTAATGCTTGTTCTCTCCAAACCAGGATGACCATTCCTCAGTTTTCTTCTCCTATTTATCCTTCATGAATTAGTTAAAATGCCACCTCCTCCATGGAGCCTTGTAAAATCCCCTAGCATGAATTATTCATGGAATGGATGTTTGGTCTAGTGGTTAAAATACTAATAATGATGTCTGCAATTCAGATTGGTAGCCATGTTCAATCCCTGGCTCCAGCTTCCTGCTCATTCAAACCCTGGGAGGCAATGGTGGAAGTGCAACAAATTAGGTCACTGCCACCTACGTGGGAGACTTGGATTGAGTTTCTAGTTCCCAGCTTCCACTCAGCCCAACTCCAGTTGATGCAGTAGATGGGAATTCTCTCCCTCTCTAATAAATAGTAAAGTTTTAAGGAAAAAAAGAACGAATCACTTTTTTCCCCAAGAAGCCAACGGTGGTTCCGTAAGAAAATGAAACATAAGAAGCTAGTATAACAGAAAGATAAGTATGCACACAATGTTATGGGCACACTGTGGAGAGACCACCAACTCTACATGGAGTGAGTGGGGAAGGACTTCCCAAAGGAAGTGACATTTGTTCTGAGTCTTGAAGAACTGTCCTTGTGAGAGGGAGCTGAAGAGGATTCCAGATGGCAGGAGTAACAGTGTGAAAGCACAAGTGTGAAAACACTGGCTGGTTCCGAGGACCAGAAATGACTGTTCTGTGGGTGAAGTTCAGGTGCACAGGCTGAGTGGCAGGAAAAAAAGTTACAAGGATAATGTGTGGGATTAAAGTTGGTCAGCAGGCTTCAGTATGCTTTCTACTGCAGTTAACACGACTGTGACACAGGGTCATTAGTCTAAAAAAACTGACAGCTACCACAATGAGTCGGAATCAGCATGACAGCCATCAGGGCTTCAACAGGGCCATGTACTACAGGCTGGAGTGTCAATGTGACAGGCAGGCAGTTACGTGCAATTCTTGAAACTTTAAGAAAAACATAAACTTTAATTCATTCTTCCTTTCCTACTGTTTGAAAAGCTTCCTTAAATGCAAATGAGGGGTGCAAACTCCTGGTTCCGGCCGTTGCTGCCAAGTGAGGAGTGAGCCATCGGATGGAAGACCTCCCTCTCTCTCTGCCTCTCCTCTCTCTGTGTGTAATTCTGACTTTCAAATAAATAAGTAAATAAATAAATCTTTAAAAAAAGAATGTATCTACTTTTAAAAAATGCAAATGAGAATGATGCCATTACAGGAACTCACTTGAATATAGACTAGTCTATTTTTAAATGAGGCAATGATAAACTTTAACATTTTATCCATTTATGGTACAAGTTTCTTGCAGGTTGTCTCACTAATTACATTTACAGAATTATCTGAATTTCAGGAGGTAACATGAAAGATTTGCATTAAAATTATCCTTTTGTTTGCCACAAGAAGGGCAGTGAAGGGGAGAATTATAGGTGGCAAACAGGCAGAAGATGTCTTGACTAAATAAGGTCAGAGACAATGACCTCTGTGCAAACACAGAGGTAAGGAAGTTCAGAAGTTGTTCAGGTTTGCTCATTAGATAAAATGAGAAAAAACAAAAAGGAGGGAACTGGTCATTAAACTTCTGCATTGATGGTTATTAGCTGTTTGATCTTATGTGCCTAAATTCTCAGAGCATCAGTTTCCCTCAGTTGTAAAATGGGGAAAATATTACATGAAATAAGGTCTAAAGATTAAATGAGGGACTGGCGCTGTGGCGCAGTGAGTTAAAGCCCCAACCTGCAGCGCCGGCACCCATATAGGCACCGGTTCATGTTCCAGCTGCTCCTCTTCCCATCCAGCTCTCCACTATGGCCTGGGAAAGCAGTGGAAGATGGCCCAAGTCCTTGGGCCCCTGCACCCACGTAGGAGACCTGGAAGAAGCTCCTGGCTCCTGGCTTCAGGTCAGCCCAGCTCTGGCCATTGTGGTCATTTGGGGAATGAACCAGCGGAATGGAAGACCTCTCTCTCTCTCTCTCTCTGTCTCTACCTCTCTGTAACTCGATCTTTCAAATAAATAAAATAATTCTTTAAAAAAAATAAAGATTAAATGAAGGACTGGTGATGTGGTACAGTGGATTAAGCCTCTGCTTGGGATACCCACATCCCCTTTTAGCATGTCGATTCAAGTCCTGGCTACTCTGCCTGTGGTTCAGCTCCCTGGTAAAGTGCCTGGGAAGCAGTGGACAAAGGCTCAAGTACTTGAATTCCTTTCACTCATGTGGCAGATCCAAATGGAGTTCCAGCCTCCTGGCTAAAGCCTGACCCAGCCTAGACTGCTTCAACCATTTGGGAAGCGACTGGAAGAGAGAAGGTACCTCCCTGGAGTAGATGAAATCAAGGGTGAAAAGTACAGGTCCTGGGACAAAATAAATGTTCACTGAGGGACCAATTGGAAGAGACACCAGATCATCTACACTGAATTTCTGAACTTACATCTGCATAGAACTTAACCCAATGGCGAAATACAGAAGGAAAGCATGTCTGTTTAAGGAAAAGACGCTGGCTTCATTGTGTTGAGTTTGAGGAGCCTACAGGATATACAAATAATTAAAAATTTTGGTTTGGAGCTCAGGAGAGTTTGGATTGAGAAGCCATTTTTGGGTTACTGGTGGATGGGGGTTTGATTTTTTTTTTATCAGGAAAGTGGCTAAAATGCACATAAGGGAGGGCACAGACAAGATCTATTCTCCATCACACTTCAACAATAAAGAGAGAAAAGAATTAGGATAAAGGAAAAGGAACTGAAGAAGGAATTAGGAGGATTCCTCTTATGTGAAATAATCAAAAAGGGGCAAATCCACAGACCTTCAAAGTAAATTATTGCTTGTCTGAGGCTGGGAGTTTGAAGCCATAGACTCCAAATGGGAACCAGGATTCTTTTGGGGGGTGATGGACATATATTAAATCGGTATTAGGATGGCAGCATGTTTCCATAAATATATTAAAAACTGTACTGTAAAGTAAGCAATTTTTATACCATCTAAATTATACCTCATTAAATTTGTTTGCTAGGAAAAGCCAAAGGGGTTATGGTGGGTGAGTAGGCTAAATTAAAAACTGCAGAGCGAGTAAGCAAGATGAAGACTGAAGAGTCAGCGTTCCATTTCTCAGTAAGAACATTTGCAGTGGAGTGAAGAGGTCCTACATGGAAGAGTCCAAAGACGGCGAGCTGTGGTGGGCCGAGAACTTGGGAGGATGAGCAGGCAGAGGAAAGGAATGTCCAATGAAAAGGGAAGAAAAATAACAAAGGGGTAGCCCTGGTGAGGGCAAGGCCATTACGACAACACCACAGACCAAGGGCAAAGCAGCCATGAAAAAGGCAAATCTGAACAATTAGAGGATAGCTGCTGGAACTAAATCCCAGAGGAGGGAAGCGTAGACAGGGAGGGGCTGGTTTGTGATGCGTGTGGGCAGGCGCACAGACTTCACTTTACTGGAGCCCGCGGAGGATGCACGGATGTATCGATCGGTTTGGAGGTAGAAGGAAGTCAAGGCAGTTAGACTCAACGGCCACATTTCCCCGGTGCTGTAGGAGTAAGGGACATTGGCTGAGATGCAGGGATGGAGACTGGGTAAGATGCTCGAGGATCACTAACAAATCCAGCTACTTAGAGACCATATGGGGCACCAGCTGAGGCAGAGACCCACGCACTGCAGCAGCGCCAGCCAGCACAGTGGTGTCATTCTCCACAGCAGAGTCTGGGGCTTGGAAAGAGAAGCTGAGTAAGCAGAGGGTTGGGCTGACTGACTACCGGGAGTTGGCAGGGTGAGCAGGAGAAAGGCAGGGGGGCGGAGTGGAAATGAGAAACCATGAGCTGCTGGGGGAAGGGGAATGCCAGCAGAAGGAGGGGACTCCCGGCCTGGGAGCACCACCGCATTTAGACAGACGGAAGGAAAGTGGATTTAGTGAAAGCAGGGAAGCTGGAGGACATGAGACTCTTTGGAGTGCACGGTGTTTACCAAGGTAAAGCCCCAGCCCCAGGGGTCAGAGTGGGCCATGGGAATGCATGCTGATGCAGGTCCCAGAAGGCACACTTGTGCGGATGTACACGTAGAAAGGAAGCACTCTGCAGCTTTTCTACCAGCTCAGGTCCTGAAGAAAACTCTCCATCCACAGGAAAACTTCGTCCATTGTAATCTCTCTTTAGAACTGTTAGAATTGAGGGTCAAGAACTAAAACGAAGTCAGACATGACCAGTGGTCAAGTGAAGATTGAAAAGAGAGTCAGTGGTTACCTGAGATGTCCAAGGGTGGTGGGTGGGCTTCCCCCAGCGTGGCACGAATTTGGAATATTTTAAACAAGATCAGACAGAGGAGATGTACAGAGGCAGGATGGTGGTGGTGGGAAGTAAGGGGGAGGGTGTTGCAGGGGTGGAGGTGAGAAACGGAGGTTAACTTCTCCCTGAGTGGTCCTTGCTGGCTCTAACGCCACTAAACCAGCACCCAAACTCCCTCAACAGGAGACTGATCTGCATTTGCAAGGGTGATTTGAGACCAGGGTTAAATGGGGTAGGTCCAGAGAACTTTTCTTTTATTCCTGCCAGCTTCAAGAAACTGTGACCTTTGAGAGATGGAATCCTCTAGTAGAAGCCCATCAAAGAAGACCTCAGAAGAAGCCCCGAGAAGCAATGTTAGCAGACACCATACAAGACAAATGATAAACTAAACCTAACGACCTGTAATTATCAAATCTGTGTATCTTAAATGAACCACATTAACTGCCTAGCTATTCAGACAGACTCATGGCTTATAAATGACTGTTTTCAGATGATCACAGTCTAGGTTTAAGATGTTATAAATATTTGTAGTACATCATAAGAAGTGTTCCAGTACAATCTCTTTATTTGTGCATACATCTACCTACACACACATATTTGTATTATTCATTACTAAAGCAACTGACCCTCTGAGCCACGTATGGTACCCTAAAGAACAAATGCCTTATAACAGAGTAGGTGCACAGGGATAGAGAAAATGGAACTGACCCTGGAGCAGAACTTATGGCCCCATAGAGCACTACAGGCAGAGGCCACCTTGCTGAAGGTCAACACATGCTACTGTACCTCCTCTGATGACTTCAGAAATGTCACGTAAGTTTGCAGGACTTGAGACCTGGAGCCAATGCTTTTGCTAAGTAAGTTTAATTCTCCCTCTAGGCATTTAGCTTTAGAAGAAAGTGATGCTACTTCGTTGGGTTCAAATTCATTTTTCTCTGTCATCATTTTTACAGCTGCTTCTAATTCATGTGATGTCTCCTAAGAAAGCAAAGCACCAGAGGTCAGACACTGACAGACGAATCGTGAACATTCATATTTCATTACCCTTACTCACCTCCATCTTTCAGGATTATTAATTGAACTTGTACTAAGAATCTCCTTAATAAAACAAAGGCACAATTTAAGACTGTGAAAAGAAAGAAGTCACTTCAAAATAGAAACCACCTGAAATTATTACTGTTTTTTCCTGCTCTATCTGCTATACTTATTTAGATCATTCAATTTTCTGTGTCCCAAATAGAAGAAAAGTAGTTTGGTATGAAAGGATGTGAAACAAATAGCAGGGATATTTTAAATAATTTAAATAATGATACTTGAGACTTGCTTTATGGAATTTACCAATAGCTCTAGCAAATTCTTTTTTTTTTTTTTTTACAGGCAGAGTGGACAGTGAGAGAGAGAGACAGAGAGAAAGGTCCTCCTTTGCCATTGGTTCACCCTCCATTGGCCGCCGCGGCCGGCGGAGCCAGGTGCTTCTCTTGGTCTCCCGTGGGGTGCAGGGCCCAAGCACTTGGGCCATCCTCCACTGCACTCCCTGGCCACAGCAGAGAGCTTGCCTGGAAGAGGGGCAACCGGGACAGAATCCGGCACCCCGACCGGGACTAGAACCCGGTGTGCCGGCGCCGCTAGGTGGAGGATTAGCCTAGTGAGCCACGGCGCCAGCCGTAGCAAATTCTTAAACTAATTTTGTTTTACAAGACATGACAAACTGAAAATGCTTGTCTATTCATTTTAATTTGCAAAAACTGACATATTAATTATTCAATCTTAACTTAAGTCTCTGCCCAGCAGGCTTTAGAAACATGTATAAGGAAAAGGTTCCCTATGAGACATGGACAATTTGAAGACTCACTGAATCTGACCTGCTTAGGGCTGCTCTCCTAAGTGCAGGTTCTGTTAGTGAATGCTAACCACTGACCAGACAGATGAGTGGACACTGCAGACCTTTCATAGCTACAAGCACGTACCACATAACACCCTGTCCATCAGCAACAGCCTGCGTATGTGACTGTGGTCCTCTAAGATGATAATGGAGCTGAAAATTCTTTTTGCCTAGTGTCATCACAGGCATCTCTGTGTGTAGCACAGCACATTAGCTACTCACCTGTTGCACGATGCTGGTGGAAGCAAGCCTACTGTGCTGCTAATTGCGAACGAGTATAGCACGTACAATGCTGTGCACCCCGTCACACCTGATGACAATACACTGCTGGCTTATGCATTTGCTATACTATAGTTTGCATCATTGCTTTAGAGTAGCTCCTTCCACTTATAAAAAAAAAAAAGGTTTACTGTGAAACAGGTGACCTGTTAACACTTGGCAGGAGTCTCACACATCTTGTGTTGATGGTGTCTCTTGATCCTATCAAGAGGATACGCTGAATGATTGGCCTGCACCATCCACATTCATATAAGTACACTGTGTGGTGTTCACACACGACAGAACCACCTAAGGATGCCTTTGTCAGAGGGAGAAACCCCACTGGCAAGCAGCACATGACGAGATAATCGCCACAGAAAGAGCCACGTAAAACTTGCATGCAACTAAGCTACTCATCAAGCAAAAACTAAAGAGAAACAGCATCACTCTCATTTGAAGCCAGGAAGGGTTGCTTCTCTCCTTGTGTTTAATATGCTTCCCAAGTACTCCACTGAGAGCAGGTAATTTCAGTTTATAAGCCCTGCTGCATGACAGCACTGTGGGAAGAAGAGGAGTGGAGCCTTTCACTCCATGCCATCTCCTCCCTGCTTCTAACATTTTAAAATCGAACAAACAAAAAAATGAAATGAAGTTCAGATTTCCATTGTAAGTATTTTAAATAATGAATTTTTAAAATATCATCTTAAAATATTCGGTGTGTATGTGAGTTTTCCGGGGGCATTGTCTGCAAAGGAGGCTCTTGTTCTGAAAAACAGAATAAAAGGGCTCCTTCTGCCCGCCTGGGCAAGAGGGAAGGACCCTTGATATCTCTGGAACTCTGCTGGGCCAGCCAGGGACTTCTGTGCAGGTTAGGAGCTGCTGGCAGGCCTCTTTGAGCCTAGGTCCCATGAAAGGGGTGGAAGGGAGTGAGGGAAGGTGCTGGAGGTGGGTGGGGAGGGGCAGCACTTTCTGTCACCAAATAGCAGGCGTGCAAGCAAGGCTGTATTTTTATTTGCCTCCCCGAATCTTGCAACAATAGAAGGTGCTTCTGGTGATTTTCTCTTGTAACAACTCTTGCCAAAATCAGATTCCAAGACGCACACTCTTCCTGCCTCTGTTTGGCACCCCAAAAAGGACTTGCTAACACTCAGTAAAGGAACAGAAGCCAATGAGCAGTTAATAACCTGAATCTTTGTGAGCTTAAATTCCCCAAAAATGTACATATAATTTAGACACACATAAGCATGAGTTTGTGAATCATTATTTGTTATGTCTTCATTTGGAATTGCAACCTTCAAAGGAGCAAGGATTAAGGTCTATAGCTATGAAATGTTTTAAGAATCACATTAACAAAATCATGACCATAATAATAATTCTCATTTTATTCACCTTTATTTGGGTATTTAGTTCCAGATATTTATTCAAAATCTTTTCAGATTCAGAAAGGCTGGAACCAATATCCATTGCATTGGAAAGTACTGGACTCATTTTCTGAAGTGACATTTCTACCTGTAGGAATAAAGAGTATGTTACAGTCTTAGTATATATGTATTTGCGTATGTATATGCATATGTACAGAAAAATCACTCCATATATTCCCATTATTCTTATTATAACCTTAATTTTAACATAAAATCCTTTTAAATGTTTCAGAATTTCATATTTTAATAGCAACCCAATTTGCAGGCACATTTTGAAGCAGAAGTCCAGAGCTTGGGTATGTGGACACTCTGTGCATGGCTATAATTAGGACTGAGGGAATCTGGGGAAGCATCAAACCCTGAACATGAGATAGAAAAACACAGGGCAGTCTTGGGTATTTAATTGATTTGGAGACTATGACTTGGTCCTCCGTGTACATAAATAATGGACAAAGAGACCCATGAAGGGTTCTGTTCCATTCAAGTTACTCCCTTCAAGTTCTAGCTGGAGTTCATACTCCACAGACAGACTGGCTCTGAATTGGCAGTAAGACAAGAAGCAACAACTGTTTGAGTTCCTACTGTGCTTTCCACCACCACCAAATTCGCTGCAGTCTCAAGCTCTAGGGAATGTGACACTACCCCAGCCGCCATCCTTGGAGTCTCAAGAGACCAAGACTCAAATTTCCGATTTTCCAAATAAATAAGAGGTAGGGAAGCAATTTAGAGAGAGGCATTCTTATGTAATGCCCTCCCCTGTGATGTCTGTGATTCTACTGATGAGTTTAGGCATGCAAGTGCATTGTGTCAAATGAAAATGTCATGGAAAAGTTGAGGGGTGGGTGTTGTGGAGCAGATGGTCAAGCGGATGCTTGGGACACCCAAGTCCCATTATCAGAGTGTCTGGTTTCTTATTTTTTTTATTTTTATTTTTTTTAATTTTTTTGACAGGCAGAGTGGACAGTGAGAGAGAGAGACAGAGAGAAAGGTCTTCCTTTGCCGTTGGTTCACCCTCTAATGGACGCCGCGGCCAGCGCGCTGCGCTGATTTAATGGCAGGAGCCAGGTACTTCTCTTGGTCTCCCATGGGGTGCAGGGCCCAAGCACTTGGGCCATCCTCCACTGCACTCCCTGGCCACAGCAGAGAGCTGGCCTGGAAGAGGGGCAACCGGGACAGAATCCGGTGCCCCGACCGGGACTAGAACCCGGTGTGCCAGCGCCGCTAGGTGGAGGATTAGCCTAGTGAGCCGCGGCGCCGGTTAGAGTGTCTGGTTTCAATACCAGCAACGTCTGCTTCTGATCCAGTTTCCTGCTACTGCACCTGGGAGGCAGCAGGTGATGGTCCACACATTAGGCTTCCTGCCATCCACATGTGAGACCCAGATAAAGTGTGGCTCCTGGCTTTGATCAGGCCTATGCCTGGCTATTGGAGACATTGAAGGGAATGAACCAGGAGATTCAAGACCTCTTTTTGCCTCTCCCTCTCTTTGTCACTCTGCCTTTCAAATAAATCAAATAAATTTTGAAAAAAAAAAATAAACAGATCTCAGGGCTGGCATTGTGGTACAGTGGGTTAAACCACTTCTTGCAATGCCAGCATCCTATATGGGTGCTGGTTCAAGTCTCAGCTGCTCCACTTCTGATCCAGCTCCCTGCTAGTGTGCCTCGGAAAGCAGCAGAGGATGGTCCAAGTGCTTGGGTCCCTACACCCATGTAGGATACCCAGATGAATTTTCTGGCTCCTGGCTTTCGCCTGGCCATTGCAGCCATTTGGGGAGTGAACCAGTGGATGGAAAATCTCTATGTCTCTCCCTCTCTCGTTCTCTGTAACTCTGTCTTTAAACAAATAAAATGAATCTTTAAAAATAATAAATAAATAAACCTTTAGAAGTTTTGTCAAGACCCAGTCCTTGAAGCAAGGTTCATCAGCATCAGTGTCACCGAAATATTACTAATGTTTACCATATGTCCTGTCTACAGATAAGTAAACTTCTGTTCGGTAGTCTCTGGTTTTTTTTTTTTTTTTGAAAATAGGAAATACAGGGCATCATCGTGGCATAGCAGGTTAAGCTGCCACCTGCTATGCCAGTATCCCATATGAGTGCTGGTTTGATTCCCGGAAAATTCCCTTCTGATCCAGCTCCCTGCTAATGCACCTGGGAAAGCAGAAGATGGTCCAAGTGCTTGTGTCCCTGTACCACCATGGGAGACCCAGATGAAGCTCCTGGCTCCTGGCTTCAACCTGGCCCAACCCCAGCTGTTGCGGTCATTTGGGGAATGAACCAGAGAATGAATGATTCATATTCTCATTCTCTCTCTCTCTCTCTCTCTGTCTCTTTCTCTCTGCCTTTCAAATAAATAAATACATCTCTAGAAAGCAAAAAGAAAATAGGAAATAAAATTCTGCCACATCAGTGCACTCCCCTTGCAGAGAGGGTCTGCACATGCATGCTTTCATGCAGACTCACCACGTCCCTTGCACCAGTCTAGTTAAACAAACAGGACAGTGTCAATGTATTCTTAGAAAAACCTAAAACTTAGCAATTTGGTATCTATTTTTCCATTTTTCCATCCAGCTATGGTTCTCATGTTGTAGGGTATATGTTAACTAAGACTTGTACATATTTGGGAACATGCTCAGAACCATCCAATCACGGGTCTTTTTCCAATTCATACTTGATCCAGTCAACCCAGTGCTGTACAAAAGGGGGACTGCCTTTGTATTTATGGAATATGTTCAGGCCAGAGTGGGAAGATAGCATTGGATATCTATTTTCTTTTTATTTGACAGAGTTAGAGAGAGAGAGAGAGAGAGAGAAAGGTCTTCCTTCCGTTGGTTCACCCCCAAATGGATGCCACGACTGGAGCTATGCCAATCCGAAGCCAGGAGCCAGGCACTTCCTCATGGTCTCCCATGCGGTGCAGGGGCCCAAGTACCTGGGCCATCCTCCACTGCCCTCCCTGGCCACAGCAGAGAGATGGACTGGAAGAGGAGCAACCGGGACAGAATCCAGTGCCCCGACCGGGACTAGAATCCGGTGCCCACGTGGGATGCTAGCACCGCAGGCGGAGGACCAACCAAGTGAGCCAAGGCACCAGCCCCTGGATATCTATTTTTGACAACTTGGAACAGGGATAATTGATGAGTAATGGTGAATTACAGCTCTGTCTGATTCAATCATCAGACTTGATATGGAACATAAGGGAAGCCACTCTCCACCCACCTACTTACTGCAACTGTCATCCCATCTAGAATCAGCAAATCAGACGTTTACACTCATTTTATGAAACTACCTTCCTTAGGCAGCCCTCCACTGATGCTGCCAATTGTTGTTTCTTAAGAGCAAGCTCCTTGTGCGCAGAACATTGTTCGGTCAGATGATCCACTCGCCTCCGAATGCATCCCAGCATCTCACGGACGCCGGCCACCCGAGAGCTGGAGGGAACAAGCCAGCTATTAGCTCACCACACCCAGACATGGAAGCAGTGGCAACAGGGAACATTTGAAAGTGGATCTGCTCTTTCATGTTAGTTTGAGTTGGTAAAAGTTATCAGCTTTAGGATAATAGAAGTTAAACAGCTACCTTCCCAGTAGAACAGAGAGCAAAAACACATCATGTTTCTTTGTTCTAAGTCAGTTACTCCTGAGGGAGAAGATGAGTTATGGGTTTCTGCACCCAGGTCTAATCTTCTTTTCTACAGGTTTACTTTTTAATATTTCTCCAAGATATTTCAAGAACTTTACGGCAAAAGGCACAGTGTGTTCACCAACAGTTTTCCTGAGGGGGTTAATTAAAAGCTTCATTTATCTAAAGATGCTCTTTGAATAGAAATGTGGATCAGCCAATTAACAAAACATTTAATAATCCAATAGAGTAAAATATTTATACAACACGAAGGTCCCTGTTCTTGGTGATTATAAATGCTCAAGGCTGTATTCATTACATGAAAACTAAGTTATTACCAATAATTAAGAATTAAATAAACTTCACAAAAAAGAAATCAAGCTTCACATGATCATTTTTATTTGTGTTGGTCTCATGAGAAAAAGAAAAGTGACATGAACACTCATAAAATGAAAATGATTTTGAAACAATGAATGAACACTGAGTTGGACCCCAGTTGCCCTGGTTGAAAGAGAGCTTAGCAAGTTTCCTAACCTGTTCCAAGTTAGGCACACATGCTAGAATGCAAAACAATGAGAAGACATTGTTGATGCACTAAGCACCTTGAAACCTTTCAACTTAACCTTAGGATAGAATATATCCTACATATTTAAGTAGTCAAAGTCTTTAATTTCCCATCAGTCATTTCTTTCCAACACTAATAAAGATGAACAATGATAACTCTTACATTTAATTACCTAGAGTTAAAAAAAGATCTTGTAACATGGTACATATTTCAGTAATTTTACCTCAAATAATTAATTTAAGACTTTGTGAAAATGAATTTAATTAGTAATGAAGTGAGGGCAAGATCCTGAACATCTGAGAGTTACAGGAAGCTCTGTGGAGTGACAAGGAGACCACTAAGGAGATGAGACACATTCAGGAGTGTCCCGTGGGGACCACGCGAGTCCTGGACAAGTGTAATTTTGAGAAAATATGTAACCTCCATGAGAAATCTTACTCTTGGTACACAGTGCTCCACAGATATTGCCTAAAAACACTTAGGTTTGCACATTAACACTCAGAAACCAGGAAAAGTATAATCACAACAAGAGATTTTATTAATTCTTAATGATACTTAAATCCATGAACTCTGTAAAAGCTGTGTGCTGCCAATACTACTGTTTTGACTAGGTTTTAGAGTTTGATATACCACATGCTAAAAAGGCACATAAAACCCCAGATGCCCTGTATTCTATATGTTCCAAGGTTTCTGAAGACTCTGGAAGGAGAAAGATCAAGTGAATACACGGTACTATGGAAAGAAGAACCAGAGAACAGAGCTTGTGAACAGAAATGCGCAAACGTAGCTGCAAATGGCAGCCACATCACTGCTAAAACAAAAGGAAATGCAAAATGACTGAAAAAACTCGGAAAGATAAAATGGAATTTGATAAAGAACTTCATCACCCAACAGGAAAGATGCTTACTGCCAAGTCTGAGTTGCTTTACGTGGTCCTGTCTGGAATTCCCTCTGCATCTGCTGCAGCAGGGGACTATTTGACTAACCAGACCTAGAAGAGGGAGCTCCTTGGCCCCAAAACAGTGCTGCTGAGAGAGGAGCACGCATTTTGAATAGGCTGCTCACTGGGGAAAAACAGTCCTCAGTCATCAGGCCCAGCCAGGCTTCTCGGTTTCCATTCGCGTCACTCATATCACTGTTTTTATTCTTTGGCCTTCTGCAAAGATCATGGCTGCCAGCCAGCTCTGAGGGCTAATCTGTAAGTACCAGCCATGATGTCTCAGATGGCAGAGTCCATAACCAATCTCTGACTCTGCCCCAATAATGCTCTAGTATTCCCAGGCCCTCCCAATGAGAGCAGTTGAATCCCTGTTTTGTCTTTATTATGATGCTGTAACTCAACACTCACTGAGTCCAGCCTCCACTCACAGTAAACATCTCTCTTGCTGAGTACATTGCATGAACTACTTTATACAATCCTTGAAATACCTTTGGGACATCAAAAAGGAATCAATAACTGCAGTTTTTAGCCAGTGAAACTGAGGCTGCAGAGGTGAGCTTACTTGTCCTAGAGACACATAACAGTGATAGGCAAAGATCTCATTTAAAGTCTTTGATAAGCAAAGATGTATACTTACTATATCTAATCATTCTTATTGAATTAATGATTCATTTAAATCCTGATTTAAGAAAATTTAAGAAAATACAGACAACATTGGCTTCATTTTTACTGTAAGATCCCATAACTATAACTAATAATATAATTATGGAGTTTCTTACTATGACAAGGCACCATCCTCACTGTTTGGAGCAGTCTCTTCCAATCACAATCACCTATGAGTTGGGTCTAGCTGCTCTCCCCATTTTGCAGAGGAGCAGATGGAGGAACAGAGATGCCTGATAACTTGCCCGTCTATGAAATGGCAGAGCCAACATCTGAACCTGTTCCTCTGATCTGAGTTCACACTCTTCACCGCCTTTTCTGGGTCTGTATACAGGGGCATTTTCCTTTAATGAGTTGAGCTTTGTGGCTATCACAGAAACAGGGTTGGTCTGGCTGACATGCTCTTCTGAAATCAGCTGAGTTCTCCAGGTAATGCAATTTCTGTAATTTGCAAAGTACCCACTAGATGGGCATGGTGTCTTGTTCAAATTATTTGTCTTGAGGTTTCTTCCAACACAGAAAGCAAAAACAGGAAAACAAAACAAAACCAAATAACATATTCCTTCTGCTTTTTAGCAACCTGTAATTTCTTAAAGATTTATTTATATATTTGGAAGGCAGAGGAACAAAGGCAGAGGTCGAGAGAGACAGAGAGAAGTCTTCCATCCACTGGTTCACTCCTCACATGGCTGTAACAGCGGAACTAGGCTAATGCAAAGGCAGGAGCCTGGAGCTTCTTCTGGTCTCCCATGTGGGTGTAGGGGCTCAAGGACCTGGGCCATTCTCTACTGCTTTCCCAGACCATAGCAGAGAGCTGGATCAAAAGTTGGGCAGCTGGACTCCAACTGGCACCCATATGAGATGCCAGCACTGTAGGCAGCAGCTTTATTGGCTACGCCAAAGCACTGGCCCCAGCAACCTATATTTTTATTCTAGATGAATCACTATCAAATAAGACTGATCTCTCTCTCTCTCTCCCCCTTCTTTCTCTCTCTTTCTCTCCCTCGATCCCTTCCTCCCTCCCTCCCTCCCTCCCTCTCTCCTCCCTATCTCTAACTTTCTTTTTGCTTTTCAATGACTTAAGATGTTCTATTTCATTTTGTGATGATTTGTGCCTTATAATGCAAATCTTTTACATTGTAAATTTTTTAAAGGAAAATGATGGATGATGTCCATTCATTCTTACATAGTGTCCCTTGCAGCCTTGACTACATAGGCTTGTAAGTAGGAAGGGACCAATGAACATTTTCAAAGCCAATCAAAATACTCTCTAATCAATATTTAAAGGAAGAGAATGCACAGATTTCAGGATTGAGAAAAACATACACACACTCACCTTATTAAAAATGTCACTAGTGGGGCCTGTTTTGTGGTACACTGAATGCCAGCATTCCATATAGAATGGGAGCACAGGCTTGAGTCCTGGCTACTTGCTTCCTATCCAGATCGCTTCTAATGTGCCTGGGAGGGCACCAGAGCATGGTCCAAATGCTGTACCCATGTGGGAGACCCAGATGGGTTCCAGGCTCCTGGCTGTGGGCTGGACTACCTCTGACCATTCTGGCCATTTAGGAAGTGATCCAGCAAGATGGAAGATCTGTATCACTCTACCTTTCAAATACATAAATTTAAAAATTGTCATTGGTAATGATGTCTAATAGTTTTTTATGATGACTTTGTACTTTTGGCCACTTATACAATTTGTAGGCTTCTCAGAGACTTCTTCATTTCTTCTTTGGCATGCTTTAGCATCTGTAGTTAGATTCAGCCAAGTTCATCATGTTTAGTTTGATTCAAGTGCTACTTCCCTCCTCTATTTAAGGCCTCAGAGGGACAAACTGAAATTGCCTGGGTCTGCTATGCATCACAGTGTGTATTCAACTCTTGTCACTTAGACCCCTACTTTGTATGAGAAGTTCTCCATCATCCTGTTTACTCTACCAGTTCCTATCTCACTCTCTGGATGTCCCCAGCTAGGCCCCCTCTCTCTGGGCAGGAACTGCTTCCCTTCCCCTATTCCCAATTGCAATACGGCTTCCACTCTCCCAGCCCCAGGGCTATACTTGCGCTTGTTCTATTCCTCTTTGTAAAACTCAAATCTATAGGTTATAGCCAGCTCGGATTGCCTCATTTTCACATTAAACACCTAAATGCTGATTTCAGACTTTTCTTTTGAACATTCTAAAATACTTTAAACCAAGGATCGTTTGCATATTGGCAATTTCCTTAGTGCCTGAACTGCAAGTGATTTGATCAAAGGAAAGATAGGACCCCATCTTTGCCAGCAATTCTTAGAGGAACTGAAAATAAATTAATAGCGCTCCATCAGTCCTCCAGAAATGTATACTGTTCTTCAAAGCTATATTAAGTTAGTGATGGTGGCTAACAGAAACTTGGTCAATTCCAAATCATTTTGTTCTGATTTTTTTTTTTTTTTTTGACAGGCAGAGTGGACAGTGAGAGAGAGAGACAGAGAAAGGTCTTCCTTTTGCCGTTGGTTCACTCTCCAATGGCCGCCGCGGCCGGCGCACTGCAGCCAGCGCACCGCGCTGATCCGATGGCAGCAGCCAGGAGCCAGGTGCTTTTTCTTGGTCTCCCATGGGGTGCAGGGCCCAAGCACTTGGGCCATCCTCCACTGCACTCCCTGGCCACAGCAGAGAGCTGGCCTGGAAGAGGGGCAACCGGGACAGAATCCGGCGCCCTGACCGGGACTAGAACCCGGTGTGCCGGCACCGATTCTAAGCAACATGATTCCCAGTGAAAATGTTGACGGACCTTTGGGCCTTCTCTGCGAGAATGGATTAGATAGTACTGTCTGTAGGGCGAGCAGGAGGTAATCAGATTTTTCCTGATGTTGACATTGACTTTGCCAAGCATCAGAGATACTCAGTAAGGAAAGAATGTGAAGGTTTCTTCAGACATTTGTTAGAAACCTTGTAATGGGACTATTTTCTACTTTGTTCATTGAATCAATAGTGGAGGAAGTATGGGAAAGAAAAATAACTGTTTCTTTTTTCCTCAAAAAGCAGAGACATATTCACTTCTGGTTCAAGAATAGCCTGTTCTGTTTACCATGTGGAAGCAGTGGCCTGATCTTTGCATCTGTTGTGAACTGGGGCTGGGGGAGTGGAGCAAATCCCAGTGTTAATGTGTTCTAATGATTCTTTCTGGAGAATGGCAAGTTGCTTTTAAACCTTTCATAAATTACTATTGGCAGCCCATCTGGATTAGGAGCGGAACCAGATGGTATGCACTTGACAGTTTACTCTGTCTCATCAGAAAGGATCAGCTGACCATATTTTTCTTTTCGTCTGTGGACAAATTACACTTTAAACATGGGGGGGGGGGGGATCTCATCTTCAGCTTTATGCGTCTTTTAACAAGAACCTGAACAGTATCCCTTCATGCCTACAAATGTTTTTATTTTGGAAGAAACAATTGCTGCTTTCTAATTTTCATCTCTACTTTATTTTTTTTATTTTATTTATTTATTTATTTATTTTTTGACAGGCAGAGTGGACAGTGAGAGAGAGAGACAGAGAAAGGTCTTCCTTTTGCCGTTGGTTCACTCTCCAATGGCCGCCGCGGCCGGCGCACTGCAGCCAGCGCACCGCGCTGATCCGATGGCAGCAGCCAGGAGCCAGGTGCTTTTTCTTGGTCTCCCATGGGGTGCAGGGCCCAAGCACTTGGGCCATCCTCCACTGCACTCCCTGGCCACAGCAGAGAGCTGGCCTGGAAGAGGGGCAACCGGGACAGAATCCGGCGCCCTGACCGGGACTAGAACCCGGTGTGCCGGCACCGATTCTAAGCAACATGATTCCCAGTGAAAATGTTGACGGACCTTTGGGCCTTCTCTGCGAGAATGGATTAGATAGTACTGTCTGTAGGGCGAGCAGGAGGTAATCAGATTTTTCCTGATGTTGACATTGACTTTGCCAAGCATCAGAGATACTCAGTAAGGAAAGAATGTGAAGGTTTCTTCAGACATTTGTTAGAAACCTTGTAATGGGACTATTTTCTACTTTGTTCATTGAATCAATAGTGGAGGAAGTATGGGAAAGAAAAATAACTGTTTCTTTTTTCCTCAAAAAGCAGAGACATATTCACTTCTGGTTCAAGAATAGCCTGTTCTGTTTACCATGTGGAAGCAGTGGCCTGATCTTTGCATCTGTTGTGAACTGGGGCTGGGGGAGTGGAGCAAATCCCAGTGTTAATGTGTTCTAATGATTCTTTCTGGAGAATGGCAAGTTGCTTTTAAACCTTTCATAAATTACTATTGGCAGCCCATCTGGATTAGGAGCGGAACCAGATGGTATGCACTTGACAGTTTACTCTGTCTCATCAGAAAGGATCAGCTGACCATATTTTTCTTTTCGTCTGTGGACAAATTACACTTTAAACATGGGGGGGGGGGATCTCATCTTCAGCTTTATGCGTCTTTTAACAAGAACCTGAACAGTATCCCTTCATGCCTACAAATGTTTTTATTTTGGAAGAAACAATTGCTGCTTTCTAATTTTCATCTCTACTTTATTTTTTTTATTTTATTTATTTATTTATTTATTTTTTGACAGGCAGAGTGGACAGTGAGAGAGAGAGACAGAGAGAAAGGTCTTCCTTTGCCGTTGGTTCACCCTCCAATGGCCGCCGCGGCCAGCGTGCTGCGGCCGGCGCACCGCGCTGATCCGATGGCAGGAGCCAGGAGCCAGGTACTTTTCCTGGTCTCCCATGGGGTGCAGGGCCCAAGCACCTGGGCCATCCTCCACTGCACTCCCTGGCCACAGCAGAGGGCTGGCCTGGAAGAGGGGCAACCGGGACAGAATCCGGCGCCCTGACCGGGACTAGAACCCGGTGTGCCGGCGCCGCTAGGCGGAGGATTAGCCTAGTGAGCCGCGGCGCCGGCCTTCATCTCTACTTTAAAAAACACCATTTGAACTACAGAAGTGAAATGCAGGTTTTTACAATCCATTTTTTTCTGATCTATGTTATATACTTTGAGAATTTCTTATCACCATTCTCTCTCTCTCCCTCTCCCTCTCTCTCTCTCTCTCTCTCACACACACACACACACACGCAATGATGTTGCCAAAAACTTGTTGAAAAATTGAACTAAATGATATGTTTATTTGAGTGCATAAAAATAAAATCTTATTAATCTGATAATACGGGAGACAGACTGTGCTACACTAAGAATCAGTAAGCACTTATTACTGGGGTGGTACAGAGACCACATGTATATTATGCATATCACAATATACATTTTCTTTTTTTAAAAAGACTGATTTATTTATTTGAAAGGCAGAGTTATGGGGGGGGGCGGAGAGGTGGAGGGCAAGACAGAGACAGGGGGAGAGAGAGAGAGAGAGATCTTCCATCTGCTGGTTCATTCCCTAAATGGCTACAACAGCCAGAGCTGAGCCCATTTGAAGCCAGGAGCTTTTTCTGGATCTCCCACGTGGGTGCAGGGACCCAAGCACTTGGGCTATTCTCTACGGCTTTCCCAGGCCATAGCAGAAAGCTGGATCAGAAGTAGAGCAGCTGCGATTTGAACTAGTGCCCATATGGGATGCTGGTAATGCAGGCAGTGACTTTACCCACTGCACCATAACACTAACCGCACAACATACATTTTCCAAGCACTTCATGAAGTACTCATAAATAACAATGAAGAGAGGCCAGCAGTGGCGCAGTGGGTAAAGCTGCCACCTTCAATGCCAGCATCCTGTATGGACACTGGTTGGAGTCCCAGCTATTCCCCCTCAGATCTAGCTCCCTACTAATGCACTTGGGAAAGCAGTGGAAGATGGCCCAAGTCCATCCACATAGGAAACTCGGATGAAGCTCCTGCCTTCAGTCTGACCCAGCACCAGCCACTGCAGCCAAATGGGGAGTGAACCAGTGAATGGATGGGAGATCTCTTGCCCTTGCCCTCTCCAATTCTGCTTTTCAAAGAAAATAAATCAATCCTTTAAAAAATAATAATGAAGAGGCCAGCACTATGGTGTAGCAAGTGAGGCCGCCGCCTGCAGTGCCAGCATCCCATATGGGTGCCAGTTCGAGTCCCGGCTGCTCCACTTCTGATCCAGCTCTCTTCTGTGGCCTGGGAAAGTAGTAGAAAATGGCCCAAGTCCTTGGGCCCCTGCACCCACATGGGAGACCCAGAGGAGGCTCCTGGCTCCTGTCTTCGGATCAGCAAAGCTCCAGCCATTGCAGTCAACCCAGGAGTGAGCCATCGGATAGAAGACCTCTCTCTCTCTCTCTCTCTCTGCCTCTTCTTCTCTCTCTAATGCTGAGTTTCAAGTAAATAAATACATCTTTAATAATAATAATAATAATAATAAAGAAACAGAAAAGCAAGTTAGGTGGGGCTGAAGCTACAGGACTCCTGAGTTCAGGTCCAGATGCATGTGGTGATGGGCAGAAGTTCCATTCCTGTGAGACCATAGAGATCAACCTATGTGAAGGAGTCTACCTGAACCAGGCAATGGTGGCTGGGGTTCTTTTCCCTTATAGAAAGAGGCTGAAAAATGTTGGCGCCATCTGCTGCTGAGAGGCCATGTAACCAGACAAAGCAGAGGAATCAGGAACCACACCAGGCCCTCCCCGCGCTTCCTAACAGCATCTCCTGGGAGTTTCAGCGACCCAGATCCAACAACAGATGACTGACTGGAGATGGCAGGCCCTTTGAGTCCAGGTGGTGCTACTGCAAATTGTTCAGCAGGAAGGAGCAAAGAGGAAGGGAGGAGGCAAGCAGAAGCAAGTCGAAGAACATACCCCTCTCACTCCAAATCAGAGTGCAAGACACAATTCCAACACAAATGCAGAAAAGCAATCCTGAAACAAATCTTTGACAAGAGATATGTGTACTCCAGCTGAAATTAAAAAAAAAAAAACAACTCTGAGACATAAAGAGAAATAAAAGAAAATGGGATATGAACAAAAATTAGAAACCTGCAAAGGATAGGTGTTGTGGTGTGGCCACTGGGGATGCTCATGTCCCATACTGCAGTGCCCATTCAAATCCTGGCACCTCTGCCGCTGATCCAGCTTCCTACCAGTGCATCCTGGGATGCAGCAGATGATAGCTCAAATCTACGACAGCTCCACCTGCACAAAGATCCGGATGGAGTTCCAGGCACACAGCTTCAGCCTCACCCACCCCTGGCGATTGCAGGCATTTTGGGAGTGAACCAGCTGATCAAAGATTTCTGTCTCTACCTCCTCCCCCCCACCGCCGCCCCAACACTGCCTTTCAAGTGGATGAAAATAAATACACACATACACGCATGTTATATACTTGTATATAATCTGGGTCCTACTTTTACCCAACATAATATTATGAAGATACCTTCTGTCTTTAAATATTCATTTAAAAGCATTTTGACATGGACTTAGAATACCCTATTATGGGTTTGTCCTTAAATTATTAAAATTCTCTCTGAATTCACAGAATATGGAGGTAGCATTCAGGTCTACACTATCCTGAACAGCACTGTGATGGGCCTTTGATTCATCAATAGGCCTTCTTACCACCTTTTCTTTTCTTCCTAAATCCTCTCATCCGGGAGAATTCCCCTCAATCCACAGGACAGGGATTTCTGCCCTTCAGTCATCCTGGCTCTCACTGCAGGTGTCTCACTCTGGGACCCCTGTCACTCTGCATCTCACCACCTGCATCAGAAGCGACACATGTGTGCAGATGAGTATCCGGCAGAGTTCTTATCGGACCTACGGTAGCCATCTTGGATTGAGTGGAGAACGTGAACCTTGGCACCTTCCATACTGAGAGCTCCAGAATGATAAAATCCTTCACGGTGTTAACGGGTCCAGACTATATTTCTGACATTTAATCAAAACTTCTAAAAACAACAACTTAATACAGACATACAAATATACAGAAAGTGGCTGAGTTACTGTCATAAGAACTCAACTTTGTGATTTCCTGAATTTTAGTATCCAATATTTATCATCTAAATGCATGATCCAATTCTTCAAATCAATCACTTTTGGGGCTGGCACTGTGGTCTAGTGGGTTAAGCATCTGCTTGTGGTGGCATTTCTTCATTATAAGGTTTCGAGGCTGGGGCTTTTGGGGATCGAATAAGAGCTTAAATAAGTTTGGACAATGGCTGGCATTGTGGCATAGAAGGTTGAACTGTCACTTGTAATGCGAGCATCCTATATGGGTTGGCTTGAGTCCCAGCTGCTCCACTTCCAGTCCAGCTCTCAGCTAATGTGTTTGGGAAAGAAGCAGGAGATGGCCCAAGTGCTTGGGTCCTTGCACCCACATGGGGGACCCAGAGGAAGTTCCTGGCTCCTGGCTTCAGATCAGCCCACCTCCAGCCACTGCAGCCATTTGTGGAGTGACCTGGGGAGCAAATGGAGGACTTCTCTGTCTGTCTCTGTCTCTCTCTGTGTAGCTCTGCCTTTCAAATAAATAAAACTTTTTAAAATCTTCATTTATTTATTTGAAAGACAGAATTACAGAGAAATAGCAAGAAACAGAGAAAGAGATCTTCCATCTATTGGTTCAATCCTCAAATGGCTGCAATGATCAGGGCTGGGTCAGGCCAAAGACAGGAGTTTGAAATTCCATCTGGGCCTCCCACGTGGGTGGCAGGGGTCCAAGCAAATGGGCCATCTTCTGCTGCTTTCTGAGGTGCATTAGCAGGGAGTTGGAGGAAAAGGAGAAGGCAGGACTCGACCTGGTACTCGTACAGAATGCCAGCATTGCAGGAAGTGGCTCAAACTGCTGCCCACAACGCTGGCCTCCAAATCAATTACTTCCAAGTTTTTAAATGTTCGATAGCGTTTACATGAAAGGAAATCCTAGATGAATCTCTTGGGCAAGGAAACTAAGCTTGTTTTGCTGGGAGTGGGGGCTGCCTTGTTTGTCTCCCACTTCAAGATCTTTCTATGTTCACTATGATAGGGCCTGTCCTTTAAAGCCATGCCAGGCTCTCAGTACCACAAATCCAGACACCTGACATGCAAACACCACCTAAAGAAGGGTCCGTTTCAGCCCTCCAGGTGACGTCATCATCTGGATGGGGAGATGGTTCTACAGCAAGACAGAGGAGACCATCCAAAGAGAACACTGTGTGGTAGGTATTCCGCCTGCTCACTTTGGCCTGCAGGTGTCGCCTTCTCACGCAGCTCAGTCCAGCAAATTCAACAACTACTCAGGGCCTTCCCAAACACACCCCATCCCTGACCTACCCTCATCACGCAGCTAGGAATGTTGTCTCCCTTCATTTGTTCCCATGACTGCCTCATGCTTGGAGCACACTCGTTACTGTGCATCTCCCCCACTGGTGGCTTCAGGAGACTTGGGGCCAAGTTTATACAACTTTGACTGCCCAGAGCCCCAGCACTGGGATACTTATACAATGATGTTTGAAAAGAATTGAAAGAAAGAAAAAGTTTGCAGGAAAGGTGAGACTTGGCTTGCAACTAGGTTGATGGAGTACATTTTAAATGCACTAGAGTGAAAAAGAATCCATATTAAATGAGCAGCCAGGCTCCTTGTGACTATGAAGGTTGAATGAGAGGAATAGAAAGACAGAGGGCCAGGACCTAACAGAGCAGTCCCCAGCGGCATTCCAGCAGCGACTACACCTCTTACTACTGTGAGACAAGCAGCAGAGCAAGGTCCTGAGCTTCTGTGTCCCAGTTTCCTCATCGGCAAAACAGGGAGAATGATAGTGGTAGCACCCAATCGAAGGGCAGCTGTGAGGACAGACTTCAGTAATGTATGCAAAACCTACAGATGTTTAGCGTTACTGCTAATAAGTCTTTAGACAGAGTCTCCACTCCATCCACCTCTCTGGTTTCACACTGTGCCCTTCTCCCCTTGCCACCCTCTGCTTAAGCCACACAGCCCTTCTTTCTGTCACCCCTTGCTGCTGCCCTGCTGGGTCCACTCATCTTACAGCTAACTGCATGGCAGCCTCTTTGTAAAGAGCGCTTCCCTGACCATTGTATGAAATGGTCCCCGAGAGTGCTCTCTACTCCACGTCACCCTGATATTTTCCATAGCACTCATTGCTGTGTAAGAGCATGTCATTATTTGATTCATTTAGGACTGATGCTTTCTTGCCACTAGAATATGAGATGCATGAAGACAGGGACTGCACTTCTAACACCAGACACTTGGAGACCTGGCTTACGAAAGATGCTCAAAGATATCTTCGGAATGAACGAATGAGTGAATGGGCCATGGTTTACCGGAAGTGCATTCCCGCCTATAACATCAACCAAGAGAAGAGTTGGGAAGCAACATAAATTAAACTCCTCTCTTTATTTCTCTGCAAATGTGACAATGTGAAAAATTTACACTAAGAAAGTAGCAAGTACTGAATCAAAACAGAAAACACAGAGTTACAAGCAAGCAAAACATTCTGTCAGGGTGAGTCTAATAAACTTAAGCCTACCATGACAAGGCAGAATGAAAACTGATACAGTCTTTTTTTCAGGGATAGAAAATGAGATAATGTCAAAGCAAGTTTACTTGTAAATTCTAAATTCTAGCAAAGAGAAAAGGTAAATGAATTCTTCACGAGGTAGCTTGGTCTTGCTGGGTGTGTATAGATTTTTGAACTTGGAACTGGTGGCTGCACTGAAAAAATGCAAAACAGAAAGTAGGTTCCCCATGTTTGTCCCATTAAGGAAACTTGACCCTTACACAAAGTCCTAGGTCCAGCACTCTGAATCCCTGCTGTTTCTGGTGGCTTAGCCTGCTTGGTGGCAGGCTCCTGTTGGTCTATCTTTAGACTTGGCACCCAAGGATGATGGCAACAAGGCCTTGGAGGAGATTAGGAAGGCTGGAAATCAGGACCTTTCGATTCCACTGTGGGTCCAGGTTTGATCACGATCACCTACCATTATAGGCAACCTGCAACATGACTAAGAGCAAAAGGACGCACTAAACACCTTTCAAATCAAGGTGCATTTGGTATGTGACAGACGCTATTCCCTGAACAGATAACAACTATTCAATAATGACTTGAAATCATCACCAGATTACAGGTAAGAAATGGAAAAATCCAGGAAACATACAAATAATTACTATTTATTTGGTGAGGCTGCTCAAACTTCAAATGTATTTGATTCCAGGATAGAATAACGGTGTGAATCTCTGCCTAACAAGTAATAATTATGCACAATAACAAAAAAAAATCCCAGATTTACTGAGAAGCTTCATCTCAGACAGATGTGAACTTCCAAGATTCCATTTATTTTTACTAATAGAAAAAAATCCAATGAAATATCTGACATAACTACCTGTGGCAATACTAAATTGTGCCTTTTACTATCATAAGATAAATATTTACTTTTTCTTTTTCAAATGTAACCTTCCCTAGTTAGTGAAAATGAGCATGACAATTGGGTACCACTAACTGTTGTAATCATTTAAGATAACCATGTGACTCTTAGTATTTTGTTTTTAAACCTCTTCCTAAAAAGGTTTCTTTTAAAAAAAAAAAAAGTAAGTTAGTCAATTATTTATTGGACACTCTCTATATGCCAAGAGTTAGTGCTAACTCATTTGATCAAAAAATATTCCATGAAATATACATCTCTGTTTCCCACTTACAAAACTGAGGTTCAGAGAAATTAGGTTCAAAAGTCATGGCACTGTTTGGGCTCTCAGAACGCATGAAATCAAAATCCTTTCACACGAACTCTTAAAATTTTTCCAGTGTCTGGTAATAACAACTAACAACTGTAGCATTCTACGTTCTAGTAGTGGCATGGCTGGCCTTCAGAAGTCCAGGTAGCTATTGTGATGCCTAAAAGCATTTACCTTGTCCTGTTGAAATTTGTATTCCCAATGACATCATTTATTTAATATTGATTTATTTATGGGGGTAGGGGGGAGAGATGAGGGGGAGAGAGAGGGAGGAAAAGACCGAGCTAAAACTCCTGTCCACTGATGTAGTCTACAAGGGCTCACCATGAATGGGAGACTGAACCATCGAGCTGTGAGCTCAATCCAGGCTTCTGCATGGGTGACAGGGACCCAATTATTTGAGCTATCACTGTTGCCTCCCAGGGTCTGCATAACAGGAAGTTGGCACCAGGAGTTGGACAGAAGCACTCTGAACTGGAATACATGCAACCTAACAGGCCCCTAACCACTAGGTCAACACCTACCCACCCACCACTCATTTTTTTTATCACTGCTTAAACTCTCTCTTCACTCCAGCAGTGGTTGTGATTCTAAATTTCCTATATTTATTAAATAAAAGCTTCCTATAAAAAATTTCCTTGGGTTCTTCTTCTTTTCTGAGGTAATGACCCAAGTCCTTGAGCAGATGAATCTTTAGATGAGGAAGGTAAGCAAGTCCCAAACGCAATAATGCATATGATTGAGATCAGGCACCATGTATGGGACTAGTTTGCAACTGAGATTCCAATACATTTCAGTTCCATTTTTAATGGATTTCTAAGTTATATACACCTTCTAAATAAAAAATGTCCTTTGCCAAGAAACAATTTCACTTTAACTTCAAATCCTGCTGCTGCTAAATGGAAGTAGTATTGATTTGTAAAATATTATGAAATCTCAGGGCAACCAAATGCCTTAGAACCACTATGAAAGCTTAAATACCTAAGATGTTGGCAGAAATCATATTGTGAATTATTTTATAATCCAGTTACCTGACCATTAATTCAAGTTTCTTTTTTTCTTTGTTTTTCTTTCTTTTTTTTTTTTTTTTTTTTTTTGACAGACAGAGTGGACAGTAAGAGAGAGAGACAGAGAGAAAGGTCTTCCTTTTGCTGTTGGTTCACCCTGGCCACAGCAGAGAGCTGGCCTGGAAGAGGGGCAACTGGGACAGAATCTGGTGCCCCGACCGGGACTAGAACCCGGTGTGCCGGCGCCGCAAGGCGGAGGATTAGCCTATTGAGCCGCGGCGCCAGCCTAATTCAAGTTTCTTGAAGTAGTGCTAATTATTGTTTATTCTATTAAGATCCAGTTTGCATTCCCAAAAACAGAACTATAGATGTCCCTTTGAAAAACAGTGTATATGTAAAAATTAAAACCAAAAAGGACAAAGGAGGCAAAAAGAATCAGACTACTTCAGTAGACAAATG
Source organism: Oryctolagus cuniculus (assembly GCF_051225735.1). NCBI lineage: Eukaryota > Metazoa > Chordata > Mammalia > Lagomorpha > Leporidae > Oryctolagus > Oryctolagus cuniculus. The sequence goes on along the minus strand of NC_142869.1, from coordinate 62,111,119 downwards.
TATCTACTAGGACAAAATGAATGACTGAAAATGCTCAGTAAATGCCAAGGAGAGAATGTGTATAAAATAAAAGCATTATGCTATATATTTAAGTATTAAAATTAATTACCTATTAGAGCAAATATGATTAATTACAGCTGTCAAAATATTTAGCCAGTTTTCTAACTCCAGAATTAAGTATCAAAACCAAAAATAGAAATTTAGTTTCTAGTCAACAAGCAGAGACTAGATTTATCTTCATGCTTTAAATAATCAGAAAAACAGACAATATTTGAAACAATTTTTAGACACTAAAAAATAGGCAGCACAGGACAGATCAGAAACAATTGAGATAAAACTTAGATTGCAACGGCTTATTACCTGGGAGGTAATTTCCAGGCCAAATCTTGGAGAGGTAGAACCCAAACAGAACCCAAATAAAGCCCAGATTTCTTGAGGAGTTGAGAAGACTGGGATCAGACTTGGGGAAGCCATGACACCTAGAATTGTTGGGACCATTGGGCAGAAAGAGAACGCCAGGGCTCTGGGGAGGGGTCCTTGACTCATACTGACCTAGCCAGGCATGAAAGGAATCTTCCCAGGACCAGGGAAGCATCACAAGCAAAGAGTAGCCTGACCAGAGAGACTGGTGGTGCTTTGATGACATGGAACCAGTCCCCATCTTACAACTAAAGACCTCATCACCCAAAAGAGGCATCATATGGCCCAACGTCCAATAGGTAACCTGAGTCCAGGCACAGTAATACCCCACAGTATATCCTCTGCATGACCCAAGACATTTACACATTCTGGAAATGTGGACCTGTCGCAGGGAGGGGAGTAGGAGCCCCTGTCCCCATACTGGAGGCCTCAGGGGAGCACGCCGGGACTCACGCAGCCTGAAGGACAACACTATTACCTGACGCATGACTTGGAGCCAAGCTAAAGAAACTTAGGAGCTACAATTGTTATCCTTTAGTTTTTCAAAGGGGAAAAATCATTTGCCCTTCTCATGGCTTCAACTTTTTGGCTCTTACTAGAGGATCTCGGATTATTTCTAATCTTAGTTTTGCATGGTTTCCCAGCAACCATAACAGGCCTGGATTAACTACCTCTGTCTGGACTCAGATGTCTTATGGAGAGAAAATTCCCCAGAGTTACCAAATCAACACTTTTAAACACATCTAAAATAGAACAGAACAAGGCCTCCGATATATGATAAATTTGCCATATCCTATGTATTTCATTGAATTTAGTATCTTTGAGTCTCAAGGAAATTCACAGAGATGCAAAATGAAGAACCAGGATTAATTCATTTGCACAAATCTGTTTGTGGTCTCTCTCTATCCAAGTATGAGCTCTGCCTTCATTGCTTCCTAGCCAACACGGATGCCAGGAACCATCACGCCCAGTCTCCTAACTCCCACCCCTTTAAGTGTCCTTGCTTGTCTTTTTTGATAGCAAATCAGTCACTCACTAAAATTAACTCACTGAATTGAGGGAGCGGCACAGGTTCCAATCACAAGACTCATGAGGGAATTTGCTTCTGCACTAGATAATGCCTTGTTGGTATTGTCTTAAGAGGTTTCTTTTCAGAAAATTTCAGGTCTGGGGCAGAAAGTAGCTATCACCTGCATGTAGCTCCCCAGCTGACTGAAGCCCACATGGCCATCAAAAAAATTCTCTAAGGAACACAATATTTCTGACCAATCAAAGGAAGGCAGTGAGCATGCCAACCAACGAGGAGCCTGGTGTCTGGACGGTGGTGTTTATCAAGTTCCCATTCCTTTAGGTGCCCCTCTTTGCCTCTACAGCATCCGATGTCTTGGTAACTGGCAGAGCTGGAACTGCCACAGCCCTGTTACGAAAGTGCTTTGGCTCCCAGCCACTTTCACCAGTAAGCCCACATAAGCCACGAGGGGGCGTGGTTAGACGTGGATGCGAATGTGTGGATGGTGGTGGGTGTTCGTGTATGTCTGCGTGCATGTCTGATTGCATCCACAGACACGAGGGCAGACACCGCTTGTGGCCTGACTGCTCTCGCACGCTACTGGTTGTTTGTGTATTTCTCACCACCACCGAGTAAAAGGATAAACCTACAAACAACTCGGAGTTGTTCCCTGACCTGTTGGAATCCCAATCTGCTTGTCCACGAACCAAGCTCTGGACACACATTGAACATCCACCTCTCATGCCAGCTTCAACCCCAACCCCTGGAGGAGCCCAGGAATTAGGTGACAGTTTCATGGTTCCTTGCTCTGTGCAATGCAAAAAAACAAAAACAAAAAATAAACAAAAAAACACCTCCTTTCTTCTGCCACCCCAATGTCAGTGATGGAATTTCTGACTGTCAGGCAAGCGGACCCAGTCTTGCGGGTTCTAGAGCAGTCCCTCCAACCAGTTTTGGGGGTGGTTCTATATCAGCCCCAGTTACCTTTTTGTTAAAGGGAAACATTAATAGTCCGTGCCCGGTGGCATTGCTGGGAGGATTACTGAGATGATATTTCCCAAAGTTCTTGCCAGGGAACCTGGCACGTGTGGGCTCTTGTTATTAATAACATCTTCCTTTACTTGGGATTTTGTTTGGAGGGGTCATGAGTGAAAGGGAATTTTAGCACCTTTTCTTATTCCCCCAGAAAGGAAAGAAGAACAGGAAAGACGAATGGCTCATGATCTAAGAGAGAAAAACACCCCCTGCGGGGCCTGGGTACAGGAGAGGAATTGAGAACTCAGCTCTGTTTCTTGTTTTGTTCATTCCCTCTCTCCTCCTTGGAAAGAGCAGAGAGAAAGCTTTAGCATCTCTAAGTCCTCACGCTCAGAATAAGGCCTCACTTTTGGATGAGCAATGTATTCAGGATCACTGTTGACCAAAATTCAATAGATCTTTTCAAACCATATTATAATGCGGTAAATCATCAGAAGCAGGGCAGGGGTGTGGAAGGCGGCAGGAATCATGCAACTTATTTGTAAGATTGTGGGAACTGTGAAAAAGCTTGCTACATTGAGGGAGAAATAGGCTTGACTCACCTGCAGGAGTCTACTTGGCTGATTAAGGTTTGTCCTTTTTGCAAAGCATCAGCTGTGCAGGCTTTAATTTCGTGGTGTAATTCCTCATGCCTCGCTGCCAAGACAGGCAGGCTTAAACCCTCTGCTTTAAGGAGCTTAAGGTAAGCTTCAACTCTTCCAAGTACATCAAATGCCTGCCAAAGAAAACAGACTTTCATTTTCTGCTTTTCTAGTTTAAAGTCTACATTCATGTGGATGCGAAACACTAGCCATTAAACCAGGTCATTCAGTTTATTCGTTTGATCAGAACAAAATACAACAATCTTAGTCTTGGAAAACAGCTGGAGAATTTTAAGGCTCCATTCTGGGGAAAGGATCACAGCTCAGTCCTGCACAAGTAAATGTCAACACCATAAAATTACCAAAACAGTTCATGTTGAGAATGTATCTATACAGTCCACCGTTATAACTGCATGGAATTTGCAGAGCCTGGTTTACTTTTTGTAAATTCTGTACTGCGTGCAAGTAATGCATGAGCCATTTAAAAATATTATGCAACCTCTCATGACCTGAATGTCTCAGTACAATTCTTAAAAAGAAGTTTCCCAATAAATTCCAATTGGAACCTAAGAAACTACAAGGAAATAGTCAAAAAATTACCAATATACTTCTCTCCCCTTTCTTTCAACTATAAGACTTTCAGCCCACTCCAGTGAAGGCATCCATCTGGCTACAGAGGAGATTAGAATTTGATTCTGAAGCAGTTCAAAGAGTAAAACCAAAGTAATATTTAGTTTCTCGTATGCAAAATAGGATTATGCAGAAACAACACAGCCTTGCAAACCAAGATATTGTCTTGAGAGAGGATTTTTAAACTCCATTATTATTATTTTTTTTTTGACAGGCAGAGTGGACAGTGAGAGAGAGAGACAGAGAGAAAGGTCTTCCTTTGCCGTTAGTTCACCCTCCAATGGCCGCCGCGGCCAGCGCACTGCGGCCAGCGCAATGCACTGATCCAAAGCCAGGGGCCAGGTGCTTCTCCTGGTCTCCCATGGGGTGCAGGGCCCAAGCACCTGGGCCATCCTCCACTGCACTCCCTGGCCACAGCAGAGAGCTGGCCTGGAAGAGGGGCAACCGGGACAGAATCTGCCGCCCCAACCGGGACTAGAACCCGGTGTGCCAGCACCGCAGGCAGAGGATTAGCCTATTGAGCCGTGGTGCCAGCCCAAACTCCATTATTTTCTCTCTTTATTAGCAGATCAACCACCCAACATGGGGGAGTAGGTTTACAGAATTAACAAGAGTGGAGAGGAGCTTTCCATTGGCCATGAAGCCTTGGTTGGTATTAAGATGGAAGAACACACATCTAATCAAGACAGAAAAGAGGACTGTGTGGTATGGTACAAGGAAGAAACGAGGGAGGAAGCAGAATGTCATGGTCCTCACAGGCCTCCTGATAGCTCACTTCAGAGTCTGGGTCTGGGGAGCTGATGAACCAGCGAAGTCGACGCAAAGCTGAGCAGCAAGGAGTCCTGCCAGGGTGCTCTTCAGTACTACGGGAAGAAGCCACCTCACTAGTGCACCATCAGGAGAACAGTCCCATCACAGAAAGCTGGGCAGTGAGCAGAGTCAGGAAGGGCCTCGAAGTCCAGCCTTCTTAGACTGCTGAATTAGAAGTCCCTGACTTTGGCAGCTCCCTACCCCAGAGCAGGAATGGTGAGAGGATCCCACAGCAGACCTAGGGAAGGATTCCAGAACCTGAGAAATGAGAACAGAGGGGCTTCTGGGGGAGGCCAAAGGAGCATGGCGGAGCTGCCGCTGAGGGAACACAGTCCAAGCCCAGTGCAGAGGCCACAGCTGTGAAACTGTGCAATGTACCCACACCCTGCACCTGGTTGTCATTTTAGGGAATAAGCTTGCTGGTGGAATAACTGGTCGAAACTGGAATTTACAGATGAACTCTCTGAAACACTGTCCTTACTTACATGGTGATATTCTGTTCTGTTCTGCCACCAGCGTCCTCATGTCTCCCCAGTCTGCTCTATGTTCAAAATAAAACCCCTCCACTTACTTAGCAGCTGAAATGAATAACTGCAGTTTAATGAATGTGCTTGCTTCTCGACTCCGCTACACAGTACTTCTGATTCAGTTAACAAATATTGAAGACCTTCTGGGTTCCAGACACACTGTTCCTAGCCCTTGAGGGAGACAGGAGTGATCCCTAGTACATGACTGACTGGAAAACAGTGTCTCAGAGTGGTTAAATGCACCAAGTAACACATACCTTTAAGTGGCAGATCTGGGACTCAAAATCTAGTTCTATCCTAAAGCCCTTGCTGATCAAATATGACTAATCCATGTGGCACAGGATACTATGAGAGGCTTAAGGATGATGGGCTCTGGGGTAGGCATTCGGCACACCGCTTAAGTTGCACTTTGGATGCCCACAGCCCACACGGAAGGTCTGAGTGCAAGTACCCACTCTGCTCTCTATTTCAGCTTTCTGCTGCTGCACACACGGCAGCGTCAGGGCATGGCTCAAGTTCTTGTGTCTCCGCCACCCACGTGAGGGACCTGAATGGAGTTCTCAACTCCTGCTTCAGCCTGGCCCAGCCCCAGCTACTTTATGCTTTTGGAGGAGGAAAAGGCACTTGGGAGATCTCTCCCCGACTTTCAAGCAAACAAACAAATAAATAACCATAAGCAAAGAAAGAAGAGATGTTTCAGAGAAGTCTTGCATGGAAAAGATGAGGATTTTTAAAAAAAAATTTTTAACTTTGTTGCTTCCCCTCTTCATGGAGGAGTGACACTAGACCCTGCGTTGTTCTTTCGTCTGCTCGGCCCTCCCCGGGTTTGCTGCTGGTTCTTCCCGGGTTGGCTACCGGCCCTTCCACCTCTGTGGAAGGGCGGTTCCCCCTAGCCACTTTCCCCACTTCCCTGGGGGAGCGGCACACCGCCAGCCGGCTCTCTCAGGGGCTGCACAGGTGTTCCTTCAGATAGATGTTCCCCTTAGATGTTCCTGGTGCATGTTGTCTCTCTCCTCCTTTATAGTCCTCTTCCACCAATCCCAACTCGGCTGCCCACACGCCGAGTACGCTGCTCTCCTCCAATCAGGAGCAGGTCCTACAGTTTATTGGTTGAACTGGAGGCAGCTGTGTAGAAGCTGTTTTCTCCTCTCCCAGCGCCATATTGTGGGAGAGCAGATGCATAGAATAAGTCTTAATTCCAGTAACTTAGTCTAGTCCGAGTTGCTCCCCACAGATCCCCCTTTCTTTTTATTTTTGGCGTTGATACGCGCCTGTCTTTGGTGCCCCGTGGCACACACTCTGCTCTGCTTGCTAGAGTTGCCTACAGGTGCTTACAAGCCCTACCAATCAGGCAAACCGAATCCGGGTCCTCTCTTCGCCATGTTGTGAGAAGGTTTTTAGGCGCTGATGCGTGCCTGTGTTCGGTGCCCTGCAGCTCATGCTCTGCTCTGCTAGAACTGCCTGCAGGTGCTTACAAGCCCTACCAATCAGGCAAACCGAATCCAAGCCCTCTCATTGCCGTATTGTGGGGAGACTTATTGATGTTGATTCGTGCCTATCTTCGGTGACCTGCAGCTCATACTCTGGTCGAGCTGCCTGCTGGTGCTTATCGCCTTACTAATCAGGCAGACCGAATCCAAGCTCTCTCATTGCCATGTTGTGGGGAGGCCTTATTTTTCCCTATTTCTCTACCTCCGGGCATTCTTGTTTCTCCTATTTTACTTCTATCTGCCAGCATTCCTATTTCTCTCATTTTACTTCTAAACTTCCCGCGGCTTCCCGGCGCCCGCCCCGAGGCTGCTTCTCCGCGCCTCGCCCCGCGGCGGCGTCCCGGCTCTGCGCGGCTCGGCTTTGCGCGCACACTCTGCGGTCTCCACGCCCTTCGCACCCGCACCAGGGCCTTCGTGCTAGCCCCACGTTCCCTATCTATTCACGCCCCATGCTCTCTCTGCACGCGGCGGCTTCCGCGAGTCACACAGCGTAGCTTACGTTTCCGCCACCGGTATTCAATCTAAGTTCCCCGGGCTAACCTGGCGAATTCAACCTAGCTTACGCGTCTCCGCCTTATGGTTTGGCTTCCCGTCTTTTGCTCCCCGGGCTAATCTGACGGATTCCAACCTGGCCCACGTTTCCGCCTCTGGTTTAACTTTTCGCCTTTTGCTCCCCGGGCTGACTTGAAGAATCCCAAGATAGCTTACGTCTCCGCTTCAGCCTGCACTCGCAGCTTCATCCTCCCTAACATATTTTTCTCTACCCGGTATGTTTCCTAACTTTTCTTCCAACAATATTCTTCCCTCATTTCTCCTGGCTTCTCCCCACAGTCCGTATCCAAGTTTCTTCTAGCTTTCACTTTCACTTTCAATCTCCTAGCTTCCCCGCCATAGTCCGCATCCGAGTTTATGTTTCTTCCAGCTTTCAATCCTAACGTCCAATCCTAACTTCTTTCCCACAGTCCGTATCCGAGTCTATGCCTAGGCTTTCGATAGCTTCTTCCGGCACCTTTTCCGTCCGGCTTTTCCCTAGGCTCTTTGCTAGTCTCTCTCTCCGGTATTTTCCCACTTCTTCCCGCTTCTTCCCTCCTAGGTTTCCTATCCGAGTCACGGCACCATTATGTTGCTCCCCCTCTTCATGGAGGAGCGACACTAGACCCTGCGTTGTTCTTTTGTCTGCTCGGCCCTCCCCAGGTTTGCTGCTGGTTCTTCCCGGGTTGGCTACCGGCCCTTCCACCTCCGTGGAAGGGCGGTTCCCCCTAGCCACTTTCCCCACTTCCCTGGGGGAGTGGCACACCACTGGCCGGCTCTCTCAGGGGCTGCTCAGGTGTTCCTTCAGATAGATGTTCCTGGTGCATGTTGTCTCTCTCCTCCTTTATAGTCCTCTTCCACCAATCCCAACTCTGCTACCCACACGCCGAGTACGCTGCTCTCCTCCAATCAGGAGCAGGTCCTACAGTTTATTGGTTGAACTGGAGGCAGCTATGTAGAAGCTGTTTTCTCCTCTCCCAGCGCCATATTGTGGGAGAGCAGATGCATAGAATAAGTCTTAATTCCAGTAACTTAGTCTAGTCCGAGTTGCTCCCCACAAACTTACAGTTGTAAATAAGCATTTGCCTTTCCTTCTTATAGATGGGAAAGGAAGGGAAAGGCTGAGAGATTTTTCCTCATCTATAGGACAGCCAAAAAGAAAAATATTCATTACAGATACTTTGAACTTGAAGTCCAAATCCAAGAAGATGGTGCTGTTGGACAATAAAGTGATCTGGTAACATTCTCAATCCTTCCACAACTCATTTCATTGAAACAGTACATGGCAACAAGCACTGTATCTGACGATTTGTTTTATATTTTAATTTGTATTGCTCATTCTGAAGAGAATGGAGTTTCCTATGAATTGAGGATTAAAGTCCTGTCTAAAGAAAAAATCTGGTGTAGACCAAATTACCTTGAGCATTCTTAAGCCACTCTTAACCTTTAATTATGTGAATTAGCCCTGATACAAGGCCACTTTCAGGCCTGGGAACCCCTAAGCCACTCTCTAAAGGAAGAAATAAAGGGGAAATCCCTAAGTAAATGTCAGAGCCTTCCTTCCTCACTTCTTTAAGATAATTTTCAAGTTCCTTGGAAGAACAGCAAAAATAGTGACGAACTCCAAAGTACTTCTTCTTTACATTATTTTTTTAAAATTAAAAATTTTTATTTATTTATTTGAGAGGTAGAGTTCCAGACAGTGAGAGGGAGAGACATAGACAAGGAGAGAGAAAGGACTTCACTCTCCCAAATGGCCAGGTCTGGACCAGGCCAAAGCCAGCAGCCAGGAATGTCGTCCAGGGCTCCTACGTGGGTACAGGGGTCCAGGTACTTGGCCCATCTGCTGCTGCTTTCCCAGACTCATTAGCAGGGAGCTGGATGGGAAGTGGAGCAGCAAGAACTGGCTCATATGGGATGTCAGTGTTTCAGGCAGCAGCTTAGTCAGCTGTGCCACCGTGCTGGCCCCAAAGTAGTTTTTCTTACCTATAAATAAATTCTATTCTGTTTTAGTATGGAGCCACTATAATCTTTTTTTAAAATATTTTTTTAAGTTTTTATTTAATGAATACAAATTTCATATGTACAACTTTTAGGAATATAGTGTTTCTCCCCCCCCCCCCATTCCTGCCCTACCACCCCCATTCCCATCCCACCTCTTACTCACTCTCCCATTCCATTTTTCATTAAGATTTGTTTTTAATTCACTTTATATACAGAAAACCTACTCTATACTAAGTAGATACTTCCACCATTTGCACCCAGACACACAAAGTATAAAGTACTGTTTGAAGACAGGTTTTACCATTAATTCTCATAGCTCACCTCATTTAGGACAGAGGTCCAACATGGGGAGTAAGTACACAGTGACTCCTGTTGTTGATTTAACAATTAACACTTTTATTTTTGGTGTCAGTGACCACCCAGGGATCTTGACATGAGCTGCCAAGGCTATGGAAGCCTTTTGGGTTCACAAACTCTGTTGGTATTTAGACAGGGCCATATGCAAAGTGGAAGTTTTCTCCTCCCTTCAGAGAAAAATACATCCTTCTCTAATAGCCCCTTCTTTCCACTGGGGTCTCACTCATAGAGATCCTTCATGTTGGTTATTTTTTGCTACAGTGTCTTGGCTTTCCATGCCTGAAATGCCCTCCTGGGCTTTTCAGCCATATCCCAATGCCTTAAGGGCTGATTTTGAGGTTAGAGTACTATTTAGGGCATTTGTCATTCTATGAGTCTGCTCTGTGGCCCGCTTCCCATGTTGGATCATTCTGTCTTTTTTATTCTATCTATTGTTAATACCAGACACTTGGTCTTATTTATGTGATCCCTTTGACACTTAATCCTATCTATATGATCAGTTATGCACATAATATGATCACTTTAACATGTAAGATGGCATTAGTACCTGCCAACTTAATGGGATTTGGAGTCTTATGACAAATTTTTAGCTTTACCCTTAGGTGCAAGTCTGTGGGATCACATGCCCAACTGTACATCTCCTCTCTCTCTTATTCACACTCTTATTTTTATCAGGGATCAATTTTCTATTGTATTTAAACACCTAAGAATAATTCTGTGTTAAGAGTTCAACCAATGGTATTAAGTAGAAAAAGAAAATACTTAAAAGACTAAAATAGTAAGCTGTTCAACAGCCAGGACAGGAGCTGATCAAGTCATTGCTTCTCATAGTGTCAGTTTCACTTCTACAGGTTTCCTTTTAGGTGTTCAGTTAGATGTCACAGATCAGGGAGAACATATGATATTTGTCCCATTGGGACTGGCTTATTTCTTTTTTCTTTTTCTTTTTTTGACAGGCAGAGTTAGACAGTGAGAGAGACAGAGAGAGAGAGAGACAGAGAGAAAGGTCTTCCTTTTTCCATTGGTTCACCCCCCAAGTGGCCACTATGGCCGGCGCATTGCTTCCGGTGCACTGCGCCGATCCAAAGCCAGGAGCCAGGTGCTTCTCCTGGTCTCCCATGTGGGTGCAGGGCCCAAGGACAGGGGCCATCCTCCACTGCATTACCGGGCCACAGCAGAGAGCTGAATTGGAAGAGGAGCAACCGGGACAGAATCCAGTGCCCCAACTGGGACTAGAACCCAGGGTGCCAGTGCCACAGGTGGAGGATTAGCCTAGTAAGCCCCGGCGCAGGCCAGGACTGGCTTATTTCACTCAGTATGATGTTTTCTAGATTACTCCATTTTGTTGCAAATGATGGAATTTTTTTTTTACCACTGTATAGTATTCCAGTGTACATATCCCATAATTTCTTTATTCAGTCTTCTGTTGACAGGCATTTAGGTTGATTCCATGTCTTAGCTATTGTGAATTGAGCTGCAATAAACATGGAAGTGTAGATAGCTATTTTATTTGCCAATTTAATTTCCCTTGGGTAAATTCTGAGGAGTGGGATGGCTGGGTCATATGGTAGGGCTATATTCAGATTTCTGAGGTATCTCCAAACTGTTTTCCATAGTGGCTTTACCAGTCTGCATTCCCACCAACAGTGAATTATTGTACCTTTTTTCCCTACATCTTCACCAGCATTTGTTGTTTGTTGATTTCTATGTGAAAGCCATTCTAACTGGGGTGAGGTGAAACCTCATTGTGGTTTTGATTCGCATTTCCCTGATGGCTGGTGATCCTGAACATTTTTTCATGTGTCTGTTGGCCATTTGGATTTCCTCTTTTGAAAAAATGTCTGTTTAAGTCCTTGGCCCATCTCTTAAATGGGTTGTTTGTTTTGTTGTTGTGGAGTTTCTTGATCTCTTGATAGATTCTGGTTATTAATCCTTTATCAGTTGTACAGTTTGCAAATAATTTCTCCCATTCTTTTAGTTGTTTCTTCACTTTCCTGAGTGTTTCTTTTGCAGTACAGAAGCTTCTCAATTTGATGTAATCCCAATTGTTAATTTTGGCTTTGGCTGCCTGTGCCTCTGGGGTCTATTTCCAAGAAAAAGATATTGCCTGTGCCAATATCTTGCAGGGTTTCTCCAATGTTCTCTAATAATTTGATAGTGTTAAGTCATAGATTTAGATCTTTAATCCATGTTGAGAGCCACTATAACCTTAATCCAGGTCATGTTTGCTATTATTTTGAGAATTAAAGGAGGAAGACATGACTGTAGGTAGGCAGGATTGCAGACATGTAGTGAACACTCAGAAAATACCTGCTGGCTATTATTCTATTTCATAATTGATCAAACACTGAGAAGAACACAGCCACCTGCTGCCCAGGCTTTGTCCCATGGGACCTTTTGCTCTTACGTCTCCTCCATTGAACAGCAGCCTCCCAAATTAAAAAGAAAAAAGAAAGAAAAAAGGCAGTAGAGAGGAAGTGAATGATTTCAGTCTTTGCTTGGCTCAACAAATACATGTATGGACCATGAATATAAGAGAGCTGTAAGAGAGCTTATCGCACGATGTCAATCTGACTCTGATGCTAATAATCTGGAGAACACAGACATCAGAGTTCATCTCCTGAACTTTAAGAGGAAGCCTCTTTCAAGATTATACTGCTGTGATTACCTGAGTCACACGCAAAGCTAATTTCTCTCATTCCCCTGCAGAATTTGATGAGGCATCCATGTGCCAATTCCAGAAATGATCTAAGGATCACTGCTGTCACTTAATCCATCCCCAGAATAGAAGTGAGGGCTTTTCTATTCACCATGTCCATAGGAATCTGGGCTACCGGATCCAGGCTGGAGAGCTTCTCTTTGTCACACACGTAGCAGAGCAGGTTATTTCTGGCAACGGGTCACTGTGACCTCCACACAAACTGCTTGGAAATTAATGTTTCCCTTTTCATTTTGTTCACATCCTCGTCTTTCTTCAAACCTTATATGTACAAGTCAGTAAAACTTTTATGACTGGACAGAGGGGAAGGATATTAGGAACAAGGATCATGTTTCTCCCTCCGTGTGCTAGTTCTTCCTGAACATTTCATACGGCATCACTCAGTTCCTAGGCAGATACACAGACAGATCAGATTAGCTCTTTTCAGCCCTGTTTTGGAAAATACTAAGGAGCTGTTTCTTTTTCTTTCTTTCTTTCTTTTTTTTTTTGTTCTTTAAGACACTAATAAAAACCTTTCCTTTTTTCCTTCATTAAGTACAAGAGCCAAGGCAGGCTGCACCAAATCAAAAAGAGATGACATCAGGATTCGGCACACTGTATTCTTTTTAAAGTATCTACGAGACTAATAATTTCAGCAAGAACCATGAATCATTGGTTCTTATACCATGCTGTTCCACAAAGACGTTTAATAAGCAATCCTGTTTGCTTTATGACTAATTAACTCAAGAGAATAAATACTCAACAACACAAAACAAGAAAACCCCCAAACGGCAGAACCTTGAAAGTTTCCCTTCACGGGTCCAGAGGGTAAAGAATGAGTTTGGCTGGAAACACACAAAACCCGATTTGGCCTCTAATTAGAGCACTGGATCCCACCACCCATGGGGTTCAGAGTTCCTGAGAGTTCAATCCGTAGGAAGATGGAAAGCTTCAGTTTCCTGTCCTAGCCATCTGCTGAGATAACTTCCAGTGGCGAGCTGATTCAAGTCCTGCCCAAGCCTATCCAAGCTCCCAAAAGCAAGAAGACCAGGGGCGTAAGAGAGATGTAGCTTCAGTTCCCAACATTCACCGGCCCCACAGCTTCTCTGGACTACTTACCTGTCAGAGTTCATTGCTACTGAACTAAGACATCTGTCCTTGCTACAGGTGGATTAAAGGTATTGATAAGAGCTGTCTAAAGCCATTAGTACCTGACACAGGATTTGACTCACAATCTGAAAAGCTGAAAAAGCCTTGAAGAGAAGGAGTTTCCAGTTTTGCAATGACAGTGGCATGTATCGGAAGCATTTCATCAAAAAGAATGGAGAAAGTTTATGTATTAACCATCTCTTACTATTGAGGCCAATTCACCTGAAAATGGAAACTAGATCCAGTAAGTAGAATTTTAGGCAGTGAGTCTCTGTTTATAATTTCTGATTTTTTTTCTCTAAATTGACCCTAAATAACCTTAGGATGATCTTGGGAATATTGATATATAAAATGTCCACTCACAATGTGTAAAACACTTTTTTCAGTATTTCAAAAGTAGGTATTGAAATCTACAGACCATGTGTTTGGTTACAAGCTGGGGGTATGAAACTGAACAAAAGCATTGATGTCACATTAGAAAGGCTAGTGCAGTATTAAATGCACATATAATGACAAAATAACAGCTAGCGCTTAGTCAGTACTTAGCTGTTTTATACAATAGCCATGCATGAACTTATCTAGACATCACAATGACCCACGAGGTAATCATACTTAGTATTTCTATTATGCAGATTGCTTTAAAAGCCAAGTGCCCCAGGAAGTTACAGAAGTGTCAAAGGTCCCAGAGCTAGCAAGTATCAGACATGAGATTCACGCTCCGGAAGCCTGGCTCCAAATCCACTGTTATCGTAGCAAAGTATCATGCTGGCAAACATTTCTAAATCTTTACTTACTACCCCACTATCCTATTTACTCTGTACTCCAACTTTACTCTAAGAAGATCTTTAGTATAATTTGTCAGCAATTATAAGAACTTTCATTAATCAGTGATACTCCCGGAAGTACTTAAGGATTATTAGATCTATCATAGGAAAGAGAAAAACTCAATCTCAAAACATGAATTGATTTGCCACATGGCCATTTATTCATTTGTCAAACAAAAATTGTCTGAACACTAGGTGGCACACACAGATGATTAAGACATAATCTCCAAGGAGCACAGAGAAATACAAGGGGAATAATGAGAAACGAGAAATCAGTGCTGCCCTCCGAGACGAGGTGAGCTGTGTGATGACAAATCCCTTTCTGTAACTCCACTTGCCTTCTCGTACAATGATGCAGAGATGGAGCTTGAAGTCTGTGGTGCTATGTGTTAAACCAATTAAGCTTTCCTCTTTAAAAAACAATCACATTGGGGCCAGCACTGTGGCACAGTGGGTTAAGCCGTCACCTGTAGCCCCAGCATCCCATATGGGCAGTTCAAGTCCCAGCTGCTTCACTTCTGATCCAGCTTCCTGTTAATGCACCTGGGAAAGCAGCAGAGGATGGCCCTAGTTCTTGGGCCCCTGCTACCCACGTAGGAGATGTGGAAGAAGCTTTGGGCTCCTGTTGCAGTCATTTGGGAAATGAACCAGTGGATGTAAGACCTCTTTCTGTCTCTTCCTCTCCTTCTCCTTCTCTCTGTAACTCTACCTTTCAATTAAATAATATAAATATTAAAAAAAATAAAGATCACATCTCCACTATCGTGGCTATATATAATCTCTTATGAACAATGCAAGGTGGTTAGCTTGAAAGTCCAGTTTATAGTATTTCACTGTTCTCTATCGTTCAAATAATTCCTGAGCAGCCACCAATTAGAAGACAGTGTTCTTGGTGTTCTGATGATCATGAAGTAAAAATGGACATGTTTCTTATCTCCAAGGAATTTTAATTTAGCAAAGGCATGTAAACCTACACGGAAGTAATAAGGCAGGAAATGATGATGGCAAGTATCGAGATGTAATGCTCTGAAAATTGTACATGAAAAGGAAAGCAATGAATACACTCCTGACTGGAGTCGGTGTTGTGGCACAGTGGATAAAGCCACCACCTGCAACATCGGCATCCCATATGGGTGCAGGTTCGAGTCCTGGCTGTTTCACTTCAGATCCAGCTCCCTGCTAATGGCCTGGGGAAAGCTGCAGAAGATGGCTCAAGTTCTTGGGCCCCTGCCACCCACATGGGAGACCCAAATGAAGCTCCTGGCTTCAGCCTGGCCCAGCCATTGCCATTGCTGCTATTTGGTGAATGAACCAGCGGATGGAAATATTCTCTCTCTCTCTTTTCCCCCTTCCCTCTATCTCTCCCTCCAACTCTTTCAAATAAATAAATAAATGTTTTTTAAAAGAAATATTAATATGGTCATGACCTAGAAGACTATTGACAAGTTTACTATAAGAAGATATTCACAGGGCAGGCACTTGGCTCAATGGTTAAGATGTCACTGGAGATACCACAGCCCATTTTGGAGTGCGTGGGTTCAAGTCCCAACCCTGCTTCCCCTCCGCCTTTCTGCTGATGTGCACACTGGGAGGCAGTGCTAATGGCCCAAGTACATGGGTATCTGCCACCTCCACGGGAGACCTGGATTCAGTTTCTATCTCTTGGTTTCCACACGGCCCAGCTTTAGCTGTGGGCACTTAGAGATCAAAGATCTCTCCCTCTGTCTCTCACGCTCACACTCACTTATGATAAAACATAAATTTTAGGAAAAAATACTTAAGAGTGGATGAAAAGAAAATAGAATATCTTGGTTGTAAGGCTATTAAATATGAACTGATTTTTGGGTTCTCATGAGAAATCTAAGATGATAAAGACAAGAAGGAAAGGCTTCATTTTTTAAATAATTTTAATAGTTTAGCCATACTTATCATCTATGTCCTGTGGTTCGAATAGCCTGACCCATGGACCCTAAAACCAAAGGTCTCTCAGGGAGCATGGAAGGTGAGTAAATTAAAACACTGGTTGCTTATTTTGATGAGTTTTGCCTCATCACAACCTTTCCAACTCCTTAAATATGTCTGCCTATTTCAGAACAGGTTCAGCATAAAATAGAAACTCCTTAGCATGCAGTTCAAGACCCTTCCCGACACCCCGACCTGCTTCTATCCTTTCAGTCTCATCACTCTGAGCTCATATCCTATGCTCTTGGCAAGACGAATTATCTCAGGTTCCCCAAACATGGCATGAATTTGTACCACCCAGCCCTCCGCCAAACCCTTCTTCCTGCATCTTTCTAAACGTAGCTCAGTGGTCACCACCTCTTGAAAAGGCCTTCTTGTCACTTCCCCTGGATTAGTCAAGAATCTTTGCTTTCTGTTCCCACATGTTCTGGGCTTACTCCTGCATAGCCTCCTGGCTGTTTCTCCCTAAACTAGACTGACAGCATATGGGAGGCATGGATTGCGTCCTTCATTGTGTTAGTTTTCGAGTACCAGTCTGAAGCATGGCAACAGGAGGAATCTGATCTATTAGCTGAATGCAAATAAGGAAAAAGGGAAGAAGGCAAAGCAAATCACTGTGTGTGTCAAAGAGAAGGGGAAGCTGTTCTCAATTAGAGGAATCTCAGGCTGCTGGAGGATTTGAAAGCTGAAAGTAATTACATTTTCCTTGATGTCTAATAACAGTTGCCCTAATTTTTAAAATTCATTAGTGTCACTTCAACAACTTCTTTTTGGACATTTTTAGGTCCTCTGCTTGAGCAGATTTCAGACAATTTTAAGTCATTGTTTCCCATATTTGGTCCTAAAATGTTAATTTTGGAATTAACACACACACACATAAACAAATGAAAAAAATACCAAAATGCATGCTTAATTATTATGCTTTCATCTGAAACAATGGTGTTGTCACAGGCATTATTGTTTCACATCACAGCAAATATCTTGAAAAGCAACATCACCTTTTCATAAGACATAAAAATTTCAAAAGGAATTTCAAAAGCAATAGAAGCTATGACCAGCTGTATGTACCAAAGTACATTTTGGGTGTTTCTTTGGCAGCTACAACTTTTGCCTCACTTTTGCTTTCCTGCTGACCACCCAAAAATTGGACCACGTTCATAAAATAAATTTGGCTTCAGTCTCCTCTGCTTTATTTTCCCCAGTGAAGTCATGAGTTTGAGAATGGAAGGCATGAGATACGAAACTTTATGACCAAGCATCCATGTTTTACAGCTTCGGGTTCAATCATAGCTGTGGTATAAATACAGGCTCACACTGTCCAGTTCTTAAAAACATGCACTATATACTTACCTCTGTTTAATTCAGGTCACCTTCCCTGAACAATTTTGAATGATCAACAAATATTAGCCGGAGCTTCTGTTTTGTGAATATGTTAGCAATACAGTAAGTTTGCTAATCAAGCTTGTGAAGGATGGAGATGAGTGACTGTAATCAGCAAACTGTTCCTATGCCTTGCTTGTCCTCTTTACTCACAGCAACACCAGGCAATTACAGGAACTCTTCTCCAGTCAACTATCATCCAGGATAGACAACCTTGTATTTGTTGCTTACCCTTGGAATTGTCACTAATAAATAGGTTCACCAAACACAGAAGCACCTTCTAAGAAGAAAAGGAAGCATCCCAGGTTCTAGAGTTAAATGCCTCCATGTCCACTTGAAGCTAGTGACTTGCTTATGACAAGCAGCAGCAGCAGCAGCAATATTCCTAACACCTATGTCTCAATATTGCCACCTGCTGCTCACTCCAGGTTTGATGCCTACATTTCAAGCCACATAACTGCAGACACTTCCTCTGGGAAATAGATTCATGAGCCTTGGGTAACTGTCAACCCCTAACAGAATTAAAAAGTAATCGCTCTACTGGGGCCAAAGGCATTGCTGTCCTGTGGATGACCAGGTGATAATCATAGAATTTCACAAGTTGGAAATACATTGGCTTATTAACTTTTTGTATGTTTTGTTCTCACCTATGTCTCCAGCATTTGGAACAGTATTTGACACATTGCACATGCTCGTTGCATATTTACTACATTAAGTGAATACCTAAAGAATGATAATTGCTTTTAAAAATTCACCACACTACTTAGTTAACTATTTAAAAAAAGAATTCTTGTTTTTTTTTTCCTCTAGGAAATATTAATATTCCTATATCCAATTGACACAGAAAGAAATGAATATAATAAAAGGGGAGCTCTAGATGGTTGAGTCAAAAGTCATGTAACATCTAGATAAAAATGTGTGTATGATTTGGAAAACTTAGTAACAATAGCTTATTCTGTAAATCAGTGTTGGTACCCATTCCCTTTTATTTTAATAAAATTAAAAAGGTAAAAACGTTTAAGTGATATATTTCATTCTTTTCTAAGCATTTACTGCCTTATTCCCCCATTTATATGTTACCCATGACGCTAATATATTTCTTCCCACTAACATTTAACCAGAAATTGAAAAAGAGTATCAACTTAGCTTCCACAAATTTAGAACAAGAGATTGGTTGCTGAAAAGTAATTATACTTATCAAGAGTAAAATGAGTTTCAAGAAAAGTATCTTTTTTTTTCCAAGTGCTAACTTCCTTCCCAACGGCCACCAGTCCCACAGTGCTAACATCTAGATTTACATGAGTCACTTGTATTCTGAGACATTTCACTGGTATGCCAAAAAAGCATTACCTTCACCCCTCTTTATCTCGGCCATCTGTCAGTGTCACATCTGCTGATAGCAACCTTTAGACTGAAGAAACGTCTCCTTCTATGACAAAGAGCAAGCTTGCTTACTGCATGGTAAAGAGTGGATTCCCCAAGTTTGGGGCTCTTCTCCCAGATACCACCTGCTGCAGGTACACATATCCACGCTGGCCCATCAGCATCACCCTGGGGAACTGGTATGGCATGAGGATTCTCAGCTATTGTGTTTGCTGTAATAAAGTCTCTCAACTGTCAAGTCATGTATCTTCTGTCAGAACCCATGAAAGTGTGACAGATAACATGTCAGCTTGAAAGTGGGGTAAATCTCCAACTCCTCACAGTTCTTGAGAGCATGGCTTTATCTAAGAATAGAAATACTCACAACTAGGAAACCCCAGTACAAAAGACCACAAAATGAATTCCCAACAGGAAGACTCAATGATTCCAGAGATAAATCATCCATTACATAAACTGAAACTAGCTCTTCCCTCAGTGTAAATAAACTTTTAGACAAGAAAAAATTTTAAAGGATCTGAAATTATTTGTTTTTCAAATTCAGTCCTTTATTTAAACTTGTGTTATTTCTGAAAGTTATACCAAAGTTTAGGTAACATGGCAAGATTTTTGTTAAATTTGTAGTTTCTAAAATATAAATCAAAAAGAAAAATACCATTTGCAAGTCATGAGAGACGTTTTGTTCTTTCATTTTAATGGATTTACTCACTACATAATTCCATCATTTATTACTTCTTAATAATATAGTGAATAATTCATTTTGAGTCATGATTAAGCATCCACTCTCCAAACTCCAGATTTCTGTTTTAATGAGGTAAAAGTGTCCATTTTCTTTCACATTAAATTTTTTTTAATTTGGAGTTGGAAATGATTTCCTTATGCTTTGAAAAGGAAGCAAGAATTCCACACTCTTCTGAGTGCCATGTGGCCATAGAAACTGCTATAGGGTGGATAAATCCCAGCTGAGCTTATAATTTGGATTGTCAGCATGCCATGACATTTAATGATGAAACAAGGGATCTAGAATCAGAAGTCTTTGAGGTTAAGAAACACGAGTTCTCTTCTCCCGAGCTGACCTGAATTATAACTACATGAGTTTGAGAAAGTAACACTCTGCATGCTCAATCTCTCTCTCTCTCTCTCTCTCTCTCTCTCTCTCTCTACCCTACTCACTTGCTCAAGACACGGTTCTCCCTTAAGGGCCCAGGAATAATGTTAGAAGAAAATACTCCTTGGCAAAGTACCAAATAATGAGAAGAGAGAAAGCAAGAGAAAGAGGAAAAAAAATCTGTATTTTACAAAGCTATAAACTATGATGTGTACCAGAAAACACTATTTTATAACATCTCCTATAACTGTTTTTCTTAGAAACAATATTCATCAATTTGCAGATGTCCTACTTATTTTGTAGAATGAATATATGATGTAAATTTATGAGCCTCTTATTCAAAAATAGTACTGCTAGAGAGAAACTAAACTAGCGCTCAACATCATCTTCTTAGTTCAATAACTCTAGTAACAGCTCTGCTCCTTTTTAAACAAAGATATCCCAAGCAACTAATAATCAGATAATATTTAACAGTTTTATGATAATTCTAGCAACTGTAGTTTGTAAATTATTCATCCTTTTTTAAAAGTGTCTTATTAGTAAAGAAGTTCAAAATTAAGTCATTTTTTTTTTGACATTGACCAGAACACTGTGTTTAGAACACTGATGTCATGAATTTAGATCACAACGTTCCTAGCTTTCAGGATTTCTCCATTCATTGCCTGTTAAGATGCTAAACCATCCCAGTAAGATCATTTCAAGGTGTATTTTATGTTGTGAAAAGTAGAAAATAATTTCAAACACCATCGGCTTTACATACTGAGCCCTACTCAAGTGAAGTGAACAGGTGAATGTTATCACCCAAAAAGAGCCACCTGCTACAGTAAATAATAAATCAGTCAACCAGCAGAACCAGAGTGTTTCTCAATCTCATGAAGACCTAGAGTTGGTCCAAAGCAAAATTTCCCCTTGACTTAAAAAGGCAAGACAAAGATGCAGCCCTCAGCCCAATGCACCTTTCAAGCCTTAGAATTTGCACACAGAAGGCTTCCAACATTCATATATATTCATGTATTTTTACTGATAAATTAAAAAGGATTTGAAAAAGAACAAAGGACTTTGGTTAAAAAAAAAATTCCTTTTTTTTTTTTCTGCAGGACAAGTGCCTGCAGAGAGCAATGGCAGTTCTAAGATAAAACTCTCATGAGGTTAAGTAATCTTTAGCATAGAGTCTTTAAATTTGAGAACTAAATAATGGCCATGATAGGGATATATTTCTAAAATTCTTCTTTGTCACTGTCAGTTTTGAAATTCTACATGGAGTTTGACTTCTGTAATATGTTGCCAGCCTGTTCAAGTAATAGATCCCTTTGTGTGTGCTGATTGCCTAAAATTATAAACTTGATCTCACACTGACCTTGTTAGCACTGCTGAAGAATTCATTGGCCTTCTGTAACCAGGTTTTCCTCTCCACCATGAGCTGACCCAATTCCTCTTGAAGCCGATTCAGTTTCCGATTAGAGAGCTGCAGATGTTCATTCTCCGCATGGTCTTTTGACAGCAGGATCCCCCGGGCCTCACTTTCCAGCTTCTCCACGGCCAAAGTCCATTCCTACAAGAGATCACTCTCTTTAGTTCACCTTACACATCCCTCACTTGAGGATGCTGTGTCCGTGACCTCTCAAAACTCCCATGTTGAAACCTAACCCCCAATACAATGGCGTTAGAGAACAGGGCCTTTGAGGAGCAAGTGGGTCATGATGGTGCTCCCCTAAGAAATAGGAGCTGTGCCCTTGGAAAGAAACCACCACTTCTACCAGGTGAGGAACCAGCAGAAGTCAGCCCAGAAGAGGGTCTTCACCTTACATAACCTGACCATGCTGGCCCCCCGATCTCAGGTCTTAGCCTCCCGAACAGCGAGAAACAAACTTCTATTGCTCATAGCACCCAATCTATAACACTGTGGTAGAGCAACCTGAACTAACCCAGATGCTCTCCTTTGATGCTCTCTCCTAAGAGTCAGAGAGCAGCCACATCAGTTAAATGCATCAGAAGTCTGCCAGTATATTTGTAAGCATTGTAGTAGAGTAAATGCTACATTACAGATCTGATGTACAACTAGAGGTACCACAGCGTGGGAACAAAAGAAAAGTCAACAAAAAGTGCCTTATGGGCCAGCGCCATGGCTCACTTGGTTAATCCTCCACCTGCAGTGCGGGCATCCCATATGGGTGCTGGGGTCTAGTCCCGGTTGCCCCTCTTCCAGTCCAGCTCTCTGCTGTGGCCCGGGAGTGCAGTGGAGGATGGCCCAAGTGCTTGGGCACCTGCACCCGCATGGGAGACCAGGAGAAGCACCTGGCTCCTGGTTTCGGATCCGCGCAACACTGGCTGTAGGAACCATTTGGGGAGTGAACCAACGGAAGGAAGACCTTTCTGTCTCTCTCTCTGTCAAATAAAAAAATAAAATAAAAAAAAAAGATATGCTCACACTAGATACTGCTGTTAGGTTTAAAATAACATAACATGAGCCAGCGCCGCAGCTCAATAGGCTAATCCTCTGCCTAGCAGTGCTGGCACACCGGGTTCTAGTCCTGGTTGGGGCGCCGGATTCTGTCCTGGTTGCCCCTCTTCCAGGCCAGCTCTCTGCTGTGGCCCGGGGGGTGCAGTGGAGGATGGCCCAAGTGCTTGGGCCCTGCACCCCATGGGAGACCAGGATAAGTACCTGGCTCCTGCCATCGGATCAGCGCAGTGTGCCAGCCGCGGCAGCCATTGGAAGGTGAACCAACAGCAAAGGAAGACCTTTCTCTCTGTCTCTCTCTCTCTCTCACTGTCCACTCTGCCTGTAAAAAAAAATAATAACATAACATAACATAACATAAAGTGCCTTAAAAAGGAGAGGAGGAGAGTAGAGAGGGGCCCAGGGAGATGGGTAGTGACTGATGGAGCATCCGGTTGTACTGAACACATGCCCTGCTAACTTTACTAAAATCGCATCCAATAATGCAGTTAACAGCATTTTAAAATTCTAAATCATTTCAGCCAATTTGTCTAAGTATAAACAAAAAATCTCACCCACAAACAAGTCTCACTGTCAAATGTATGTTAAGGAAGTCACCTCTCTATGGTGGTTGCTTTGAGTCTGCCCACACTGAGAACTGAAGATCTGTAATTCATCACAAAATTATCAGCTGTATTTCGGAGAGGGAGGGGGAGGAGGAGGGAGATCGTGGCCTTAAGAGGCTTCCATAGCCTTGGCAGCTCATGACAAGAGCCTCGGGTGATTACTGACGTCATAAATAAGAGTGTTAATTGTTAAATCAACAACAGGAGTCACTGTGCACTTGCTCCCCATGTAGGATCTCTGTCCTTAATGTGTTGTACTATGAGAATTAATGGTAAAAATAGTCTTCAAACAGTACTTCATACTTTGTGTGTTTGTGTGGGTGCAAACTGTTGAAATCTTTACTCAGTATGGAGTTGATCTTCTGTATATAAAGATAATTAAAAATGAATCTTAATGAAGAATGAGATGGGAAAGGGAGTAGGAGGTGGGACAGTTTGGGGGTGGGAGGGCAGGTATAGGGGGAAGAACCACTATAATCCAAAAGTTGTACTTATGAAATTTATATTTGTTAAATAAAAGCTTCTATATAAAAAAATTATCAGCTGTGGATGTGCAGAACTTGCTCCCTCTGACCTCTCCCCGCTGCACTCTGAATGACACACAAACTTTTCAGAAAAAGAGGCAGCTTTTTACTTTCTATCACATAAGAATTTTTTTTGAAAAAGCAAGCAGTGAAGAAAATCAGAGTTGATGTCAGCCAAACATATTAGCATCAAGAGGGGTACTACCACGTTTCAAAGTTCATCCTGGTTTGTTCCCCCAATGCAAAATGTCTTAGTATTAATTTACTTTTCTTGTATCACATTTTATAAAACAAGTATAATTTTACAGCAATTCACCAGTATTTTTCCATTCACTCATTACACAACACATACTGAGTCCTCTGTGCCTGACGTTATACTAGATAGAGGTCTTGGGATGCATGAAGACTAAAAAGTAATTCTTTCCTTTAACAAAACACAAACTGCTATTTTATATAACTTTCATATATATGTACATTATCAAATATATTACATTCCAGTCTATAAACATCCACAGAATGGTAGCATTTTAAGTAATTAGCAGATTTTTATGGAGTCCAAAATACTTGTTATAGTACTTGTATAAGAGAAAAATATGTCAGAATGGACATAAGACTAAAGAAAGTAAAGGGCTGGCATTTTTGGAGTATCTCTTATAAAGCTATTCCTTATAACGCTAATCATCAAAAGCTCACAGGTTAGATATCATTTTTGCCAGTATTTACGTAGGTTGTGTATGTTACTCAAGATTACATATCTAATAAGTGGTAATACCAGATCTGGTTCACAGTTCTGTTTATAAAGCAGAGAATGGAGGATACGCTCCGAGTTCTCAATTCTGTAGGCCCCAATAAGTATTAATGTCTCAATGCGTGCAGAAACAATGCTCTTAGGCAGGGACATGGGCTACATGAGTTCTCAGGATGTTTCATTTTTAAGAGTTACCATGTCCCCACTAAAGGAAAACTAAGATGGGCATGGTATTCTTTTGTAAAGCATTTAACCCAGTAGTACCACCCCCCTTCCACACACACACAGACACAAACACTTAAGAATCATGTATTTAACCTACTGGAAATGAGCAAATATTTTAAAGTAGTTAGCACAGGTTCTGGCATACATAATAGTCACTCACTAAATATTAACCCTCCTCCTTCTATCTTCCCATCAGTTATCACGGTTTGTTAAAGCCCTGAATTTGTTCTTTATTTATGGGTATTCTTTATTCCCAATTAAAAAAAAAATGGTAGTGGGATGTTTCCCAAAATGTTATTGGTCAGTAATATGCATTGATTAGTAGTAAGCGATAAAGTAAAACATGATTCTTTATTCTAAGTATTTGTCAGCCTATTTAATATGTAACGGTATGCTGAAACTCTCCTAGACAGAAACCTGGAGTGAAACATTTGAACAAACTTTCTCAACCAAGAAAGCATTTGTTGCTAATCGTCTCAGGGGACGGAGGCACCATTTTGAGGCCAAAGGTAGCACAATCACCTGCTGGTCCAGCTGCCATCACCAGTATTTTTCTCTCCTTGTTTCTTTCTTCCCTGTACCGTCAGCTATTCAGTCAGTCCATTACCTCTCCGTGTATAGCTCTTTCTTCTCTCTAGTAAGACTTGTGGGCATTAATCCTCAGTGAAGTCAAGGGAAGAAAAAATATGGCATTGATCGAAAGCTTATGCGCTCCTCATGGGCAGACTACTTTATATATATGGGGAACCTAGTGGGTGCACCCTAAACTAGGTAAGGAAAACGTGGAAGAAGTTAGGAGGCAGAGAAATAGGCCATGGCCATTGTGTGTTCAGACTCAAACACTAAGCTCTAGCATGTTGTCTCAACTGCCCGAGAGATGAGGGTTGATTTTTCTTACTACCTGTTAGCTTTACATGAATTAGTTCATCCAGTCCTCACCACACCTTATGAGGCAGGAAGTAGTTCTTTTCATGTTACAGATGGTGTAACTTGGTCTCAGAGGGATTACAGACTTACTCAAGGTTCAACATTCCTGAATGAGTGTCAAAATGCCAACTCTACAACCACCTCTCTCTACTAGTACCCCAGGCCAAGCTCCTTGGAAATAGCAATGTTTTCTATTTTTCCCATCATGGGAAGATTAACCTTATTAGTATAGAATTGCCTAAATCCAACTTCTGTAGGCCCCAGTAAGACCTTGGAGATGATAACAGTATTAAGGGACTGTTGGATTTTCTGATTTGAAATCATAAGCCTCACAATTTCAAAATAATTACAATGCTATTGTAGATATAATTGAAAATTTGCAGCCCCAACTCAGGGTTAGCAGCTGGACCAAAGTAATACAGTTCTTCTCTATGAATGAGTAGAGAAATGCTTGTTCTCTAACAATGCTCATAAATCTACCTTTAGTATAAATCTTTGCAAACAGCATTACAGAGAGACTATGGGCGTGCAGCCAAGTCTTTGAAAACTCACTTTAGCCTTGTGCTTCCTATCATAATATTAAAAAATGGGCTGTGAGCCTCAAAAAAATTAGTAAAGAACCATTTGGTGGCTCTTACCTTATTTTTTATCCTCCAGTCCTAGTCTTCTTAATTACACTTTCACATGAACTCTGTGGGTATTAGATGAAGTTGCGTCCATTCAATATTTCTATTCAATCTTCTCAGAAAATTGCTTCTGTTTTCTTTGGGCAATCTACAGATCATTTTGGATGCATTTCTAGACCATTCTGATGATGTATCTCCCCAGCCGTTTTTGTAGGGGACATTTGCACCATTTCTTATATGAGGTAAAACTTTCCAGAGTCATCTGAATCCATCACGCTAGTTAACAAATAGAGTTGTCACGCCTGTCAAGGCTGGAGGAGCCCAATGCAGAAAACCTGAGTCCATTTTCCCTAAGCTGCTGCTGTTTGCTTGTGAAGCATTAAGCTTCAAACAGGGTTTCAGTCACTTGGCAATAAAATATTTCCAGGACTTGTCCCCACCAGCAGAATGCCAGGGCCTGCCTTCCATTGCCTTTTCAATTTGACAGGGAAGAGTGCATATCTCTGACCCAATAGAGCCATGTGTGTTGCTGGCTCAGGGTGTCTCCGTGAGTCACTCCACTATTTTCATTTACCACTCACAGTAGTAACCCTTTTAAAATCCACCTTTCAGTATTCCATTTGCTGAGGAAACTGAGCTTCTCCAGGATCCCTTGATTGAAAGGGCGCTTGTAAGAGGATTAGTGCTGATGGATAAGAAAAGAGAAAACAAATTCTGCCTGGTTTTTGTTTTGTTTTGTTTTTGACAATCCTAGGTTAGGCCCTCAGATGAAGTTATGGATTGGCATAAAAGTTGTCCAGCACACAGATTAAAAAGGTAAAAATGTGAGCTATTCCAACTTTAAAAGAAAACTGATCATCATGGTATGTTTGGTAAGCTTTTACTCTCACAAACACTTCCCTACAGAGAAGAGGATTTAACAATCCGACATCCTGTGATTGATAAATTGTCCCTATGAGCTTCATTTCAGAATGTGATTTTTAAGTGGGAGAAGAGAGACAAGAAGCAACAGGAAATGTATTTGTAAATAACTACAAAATATCAATTGTGGAAATTACTGACCAAAATCAGAACCGGCAGGAGCATGCGTTGAATTCGTGAAGAGTTCCCAAAGCATGGCTAATGCCTAGGCCAGCTCATTAACTAGAACCCATTTCTTGTTTAATTCCTCCACCTACAGTCCCATTTGGTTCGGCACAAGAACCTGACATAAGAGCACAGGATGTTACATGATTGCATTAGCAGATGGTACAAACTAAATAAACCTAACAATTTTTATCAGGGAACACTTGAAAGTCATCTTAGAGTGGGAATTCTTTTTAAAAAAATAAATGTTTATGCATTTGAAGGGTTGCATTGAGGCCTTGAAAAGCTGAAATCCTGGCAACGTCACATTGAACTGCAAACTGGACCACAGCTTCATCTGCTCATGGTCCCTCCCATGCTGACCTATACAAATGCGAGGGTCATCCAGGAGAGAGGCACCAGGGCCCACCGTCCACTGCTTGCACAGTTCATTGCCGCCAGGCGATTCGAACCTTGCCCTCACTGTGACGCAGTCCAGCAAAAGCACAGATCGCAGACAGGAAGAACTGTGATTTCGTGTCTCAGATGGAGATGAAAGGAGCGTGCTGTTTCACCCCCAAGGCATGAGGTAGAGAATCACAGCTAGTGAATGAGGAAAAGCTTGTGGGTAAGAGCTAGAACTACACGTTTTATTCCAAACGTGCTAAGCGGCTCTTTGAGCCTCACTTTCCCTGCAGTGCAGTTCGGAATCACCACCACCTCGTTCCTACCTCTGCTTCTCTAATGACTCAGCAAGGATGAGCCGGACAGGCCTCAAATCCCCAGATTTCAGGCTCTCCCATAATGTGGGTTAATGGCTTTATTATCCATAAATTAAATCAACCCTACTGGGTTGGGACTGAGAGTCTATAATAAAAATGACAACCATCACCAAATGAATTTCTGTGAATTACTTTTTTCTCTTGATCCATTCAAATATGTTAAAAGTTGCAAGCAAAATAATAATAATAATAATAATAATAATTGCAGCTTAGAAGTCTGGTTTCCCTTATTCTCTCTGCTGCCTGGTCACCACCTGAAGCCCACAGTTCAGCAGCACAGAGCCCAGGTGCCTCATTGCTATTACTGAAGCAAGTGGGTATGTGGCAAAACAAAGATTTAAAATCAAATAAAATCACAATCTACTATGTCCGTAAGCAAATCTTCAAAACAGCGATTGGAGAAAAATGCATTGATTATTTTCTTTCAGTTTTGAGATGAAAATGTAGTAATATGGGACATTTGCAGAGCAACATTTTCCCAAGACTTGTGTTTTCCAAGTACTGTTTTATTTGTTGTTTCATTATTTTATTTTTATTTCAGTGTCTTCTTAGGTCCTTTTCTTGTCCCTCATAACTATGTTCTTTGAGTTGATCAAGTATTGGCCAGGGCAGTTTGGAGCTTCCATTTTTAATCAATATTAATACAACTCTATCTGGCCAAAATATTTTCATCTAGTACAGTTTGCCTACAGTCAGATTGTACCATGAGTTGACCAGCTGGTCTCAGTTTATATTAATGTTCTTAAGGAATTTTCTCATTTTCTAGAGAATCCATCACAGAGATCTTCAGTATCTCAAGATACATAATTCAACTACAGTGGGAATGATTAGACTGTGTGTTCACATATTATGGAGAGTTCCCTAAATGAAACAGATTAAATTAATAGAATCAAAGGCCTGTTTGTGTTTTACCCTTAATGAACATCACCTATAAACTAGAATAATGGCTCTTAAATATTGCTATTAGCAGCTGCCAGGAAAGTTTATATCACATATTTCCAGGTTCAGTCCATAGTCAAATCATAATTTTTATTGGCAGAGTAGACAATACATATTTTTAAAAATCTGAAGACTTTTATTTGAAATTAGTGATAAGAATATAATACTTATAATCAATCAAATTTTAGAACCATTAATCCAGAATTTCCTAAAATACTTAACAGGTAACAATTGACCTAGAATATTTTATGTATTATCATAGCAATGAATGAGAGGCTATATAATCATAGTTTTAACCTTAAAACTGCCAACCAATTTTAACTTTGTAAAATTACAAAAATTATTGTATAAATGATTTCTAAATCTAAAAATCTAACTTCAGTTTAACCAATTTCTTCATTCACTCAGTAAGTATCAAGTTAGGCTGTGGAAGACACAAAGGCAAATGAAATCTTTGCCTTTACTCCCCTTGGCCAATGAATGCTCCAGTCCCTCATGCTGTGTAAAGCAGCCCTGGTATAATGTTGGATATCACTAGGCTTAATCCAGAAGGAACAAACTGGACTATGCTACTAAAGTACTATATGCTTTTTTCACACCATGTCCCAGGCAAAGGTGCAACTGATTGAACAAAGAACAGGAGTAAAATAACAAATAACAAGTAGGAAGATATAAATCTGATCAAATTTTTCTTTCCCCAACTTTTCTACTAAGAGTTATTTTTAAACTTTCCTTATACACATTTTACAGCCACGTTTATAATAATTACAGACTCTGTTAGAGTATTTGGCCTGACCTCTAGAGTATGCAAGAAATCACTTGTCTTGTAACAAAACCCAGCCAAAGCTAGAGTTTCTTCAAGTTATCTCACATTTTGCAGGCTCTGGCTTTCTGCTTACCATTATGTGTACGTACAGGGCTCTGCGAACCAGCAGCTAAGGAGACTGGGATGGGCATCTTGTAACTGCTACACTGACCATGGAACACTCTTAGAAACACTCTGCAGCACCTCTAAAGCACATCTAATACAAAAGGGATCATTGTGAGCGCAAGCGGAATACTAAACAGGTCTTCAGTGGAAAATGAAATCAGTTGTGATCTGGAAAAATCTGAAAAGTCCTTCACGGTCTCTTAAATCGTGGGAAGAGTCTCAGCTAGTGAGTACAGGGGTGGGGCTGGGGAGAAGACGAGGGGCAACTGACGCAAAGACTCAGCTCAAGGGAGAGCACCGGGCACGGGTGCTGGGTATTGGCAAGGGGACAGGGACACAGATTCTGGATCCTAAGGCAAATGGAGCTAACTTGGTTTGAGGGATTAATAGCAGTTCCCTAAATTTGACATTAGACCAAAACCAAACAGGTGGAGTTACCTGCCTGAAAGAGTGGAGGCAGGTGGAGAGAGAAGAAGCCTAAGAAGTGAGGTATCAGGAGGAAGAGAGAAACCGGGTGACAAGGAGGTGGGAAGGGGTTGCCGCAATCTAGGACAATAAATGAAGGCCCAAACCAGAAACCAGGAAAACAGAATGAAAGGGGCAGAGAGAGGTAAAGAGACACAAGGTTGGCACAGAGAAGAGGGTGTGATTTAACTTTGTATGAAAAAATGACTTTGAGAGTAGGGAAAACCTGGCTCCGTTATGGTTGAGGATTTAGAGAGAGCATGAAGATTTTGGACCAGTTGTGATGGCGACTGAAACAGGGAATTAACAGATGGCAAATAAAGGAATGTATAAGGCCAACTGATAATAGGCAAACTATATCTTTTTTTTTTTTTTTTTTTGACAGGCAGAGTGGACAGTGACAGAGAGAGACAGAGAGAAAGGTCTTCCTTTGCCGTTAGTTCACCCTCCAATGGCCACCGCAGCCGGTGTGCTGTGGCCGGCGCACTGCATTGATCCGAAGGCAGGAGCCAGGTACCTATCCTGGTGTCCCATGGGGTGCAGGGCCCAAGCACTTGGGCCATCCTCCACTGCACTCCCTGGCCACAGCAGAGAGCTGGCCTGGAAGAGGGGCAACCGGGACAGAATCCGGCGCCCCGACCAGGACTAGAACCCGGGGTGCCGGCGCCGCTAGGTGGAGGATTAGCCTAGTGAGCCAGGCACCATCCCTCAAACTACATCTTAAATAAAGTCAATCAGAACAATTACGCTCATTGTTTCATCTTCTTTCAAAATTAGGAAGAGACGGAAACAGAGGACGAGTTTATGCACAGAGGCCCTTGTGCTGGTCCAGGCTGGGTGACTCAAGGAAGGAAGCCAGGAGAGAACAGAAGAAAGGAGCTTGCGATGAGAGCAGTTTGGGGTGAGTCTGCAGCTCACATGTGGCGGCCACTGGATAGGCAAACAGAAGTCAGCCACTGAAAACGAAGGTCTTTGCAGTGAGGAAAGTGAAGGAAGTCTGCACCGGGGAGTTGAGTAAGTCACCAAAGGCTGCTCAGGCATGTCACTCAGAAGGGTGTAGACACTTAGGTCACACTGCGCTGAGTCATAAGACAATGCCTCGCAGGTGTCTGCCTAAAGTGTTTGATGGCCTGGGAAAGCAGCAGCAGATGGCCCAGGTGTGTGGCCCCTGCCACTCAAGTGCGAGACCCAGATGAAGCTCCTGGTTCCCGGCTTCAGCCTGGCCCAACCCTGACCATTGTGGCTATCTGGGGAGTGACTCACCAGATGGAAGATCTCTGTCTCTCCCTCTCTCTCTGTGATTGTTTCAAATAAATAAATAAATCCTCAAAAAAAAGTAGACTCAATTTCACTATTATTATAATAGCAATGTTACTATGCATTATAATAACAGTAACTATAAAATCATGCTTGTGAGAATTTTAAGAACTGTCAACTGAAAAAAAAAAGATGTAAGAAGAATTTTTGTAAAGGTCAAAACTTAAAAAACTTCCCAAGCATTTGAATTTAATGAGCTGGTGAACATTTTGCAACCAAAGTGACAGTAAGTATTTTTGAACCTAGTGATCATAGAGTACAATAGTTTTAACTCAATGTCTTAGATGTGAAAAAATATTTCTACAAATTTTTCTAAATTAAACTTTCCCTTGGAAATGAAAGCATATGGTTCACTAAGCTTTAAATTAACCGACATGCTAAAGCTAGAATAAGGTTACCTATGTGAAAATCCCATTATTGTGTGCATTTTCAATGCTCACTGGCAAATTCAGAACTGTATCTATATATTTTGCCTGTTGGTAATAAAATTGTTTCTAATTTATGTTCTGTAAAAAGTGACATCTGCTTTTAATTGGGAAGTTCATTAAAAAATCAGACAAGTAAAACAAATTGCTCACAAAGATGAAGACAGAGGAATTGAAATACACTAGCACAGGTGTCTAAGATGTTTAGGGAACTCAATTTCTGCCTTGAGACGTTGCTGATTCAGACCCCATTTTGTTTTTTAAATTAGAGAAACATTAGAAAAGAAACAGATCCTGCTTCATTTTATAGATCTTGTTTGTAATGATCAGGAATGATGTGAGACGATTTATTGAAGCAAAATGTTATATAATGATGTCACGGGGTTTTTTTTAGCTACCTTCCGTGAAGGAATCTGGAATTAAAATAAAGTTCAAATAACAGTACAGTCAGCTTCTTTATACAAGCTAATGGGTGCAGCACTGAGAATAAAACCATTCCAAAATGCCTGTGGAACACTTGAAAAATATTTGGATAACTTGGACAAACTCTGTGTATTTATCCATACCTCATGAACTATCCAAGAGACCTATGGGTAGCTACTTTTGTACTAAATATTTAATGTAAGGGTAATTTCTAAAGGTATATCCCTATTTTTCAAAAAAAATATAAAAATATAAGTGCTTGTCTCTGGTTTTCAAATTACTTGAGTAAATAAAACCTATTGTACTCTATTATCACTTGATGTAAAGAAGGAAAGTTCCAAGCTTGCACAATCTTGTCCACACGTTAGTAAACTCAAAGATTTATTTAGACTTACATCTTTCATGTTGTAATAATAACCCTGTATTTTGACTGTTACACACACTGCTTTGTTGTGCAATTCTTTCCTTCACACCCTTTGCTGTTTAAAGGATGAAGAAAAGACCAGAAACATCAACACTCCACTTGAGCTTTTAAGAAATGCACACTTAGGCCACAAATGAAACATTTACTAAATATCACCAATGGTGAGTTTTTTATTATACTTATTTTCCTGCTATTTAAAATAGGCCTTGTTGTGCAGCAGTGAGTTAAAGCACCACCTGGGGCCCTACATCTTGTATCAGAGAGCCTGGCAGTGGGTCCTGCCTCTATGTCTGACCCAGCTTCCTGGTGGCCCAAGAGTACTTGGGTTCCTGCCGCTGCTGTGGGAGACCTGTCTGGAGGTCCTGGCTCCTGGCTCTGGCCTGGCCCAACCAAGCTGTTGGAGACAGTTGCGGAGTGAAGCAGCAGATGAAAGTTCTCACTCTCCCTGTTACTCCACCTTTCAAATAAGTAAACAAATAAAACCTAAGAAAATTTTAAGCTAATTTAAAAAAATCATGGAAAAACACAATGAAAAATTTTAAAATGAAACGAAATAAAACATCCTTTATTCTGTTGTGTTTCTGTGGTGCCAGGCAATGGCCTAAGCACTGTTGCATATGAACACATTTAATCATCACAACCGTGTAAGCTCAGTACAATTACTACCTTTTTCCACAAAAAGGAAATGGAGCGCAAGTCCAGCTTTATACCAAAGTTGCCCAAGATTACATGAGACACAGGCAGAATTGCTGGGATTTAACTTCAGGTCCCTTACTCAGGGCTGCTACACTATCCACCGTCAGGAAGTGAACAGCTCACTCCAGTGCCACACCCTGAGGCACTATGTCTTGCTGCTTCCCATAATGTATGATATATCCACGTGGCTGGATAACATGCACTCACTAAGCAACATTTAAAGGGTAGGCATTTGATGCAATAACTAAGACGCTCCTTGAGATGCCCACCATCAACACTGGAATGCCTGGGTTTCAGTCCCAGCTCCATTTCCTATTCCAGCTTCCTGGGAGGCAGCAAGTGATGGCTGAAGTAGTTGGGTCTCTGCCACCCACATGGTAACCTGGACTGAGTTCCTGGCTCCTGACTTCAGTTTGTCTCAGCCCTGACTGTTACAGGCATTTAGGGAGTGAGCAAGCAGATGAAAGCTCCGTCTCCAGCTCTTGCTCTCACTCTCTCTCCCTTCCAATTATGCAAAAATTTTAAAAATATGCAAGAGAAGAGGTACTTATGACATAATGCTAATTGGTAAAATTACATTGCAAAACAACACGTACATAGTTTCATAGTCAAACACTCACCCACAGAGTATACACACACACACACACATGTACACCAACACATGTAGTTTTGGAATATGCAGTTTACATGTTTTATGCTTCCTGCCCATTTCCATGTATACCACACACTATGTGTGCATTTGATTTTCCTTTGATTTTCCCAAAATGACAATGCACTATAATAAAAACTATAAGCATTTTTAAAGAGTTGCTTTCTTCCACCAGCTTTATTGATAATTATGCCCTTAAGTTATTCAAATAAACTTGCAAGAATTTCTCTTTACTTATTTTCTACTTATATTTTGTAACTTTAAATTTGCCATTTACCTTTGAACAAAGTTTCTGCAGCATATAAAGATCAGTATTTTTTAAAGATCTCCAAATAATATTATTTGAAGATACTTGCAGCCCAGATCACAAATCCAATTTATGAAGTTACTCAGCAACAACTAGAAAATATTTTCAATGACTTGGAAAATTGGATTAGATGATGAATCATGGGAGATGGTTTTAATCTTGAAGTTGAGGCATGTGAGCGCTGCTATAGCAATACATTGAAGATGATGTTTCCCAACACCATTTTCATTGTAGATTACTGCTAATCAAGCACTTTGCTAGTCACATGGTCATCTTGGAAAACTAAGGGGGGCATGGACAAACATGAAACACTGGAGGGAAAAGTTCCAAGTCAGCATCCCTTTTAACGTACATACCAATCCTCTTGGGGAATGTGTTAAAACACATATTCTAACTCAATGGGTATGATGGGTGGAATCCGAGGGTCTGCATTTCTGACTGTTCTCTGAGCATCATACTATGAGTAACGTGGCTGTAAGTCTCCTTTAAGCTTTGAAGATGCAGATTAACCAAGAGAGCCTGCCCTACCTAAAGTCACTACCACTCAAACTACAATGTTTCCTAAGTGATTTTCCTGTCTTTAATTTACTCCTTCTCATCATTTACACTATTTTCAAGATAATCTTCTAAAATACAAACCAGTTTAAGCTACTATTTTGCTTAGATTTATCTCATTGTCCATCAAGTCTTAGACACAAATACTTATAGGGCCAGTCACACAGTGTGAATATAGCAAGAGTGGGAGTGGATGTGGCTAATGAGGAATGGTGGGGACTGTGGCAAACTGGAGTACACATGCCTTTTCTAAAAGAGATACTACTGGACCGAGCAAGAATTATGTCTTCATAGAAAGATGACTATGATATTGCCAGATCTTTCAGCTTTTTTTGAAGGAAAAATAAACCTTTATTGCCTTTTAATAAAACACAAAGATTGACAATGAAAAAAATTAAGGACCGATATTCCCCCAAAATGATGTAGACTCTATGGGAAGAAGATGGAGATTCCAGGACTTTGTCAACACTCCCCAATTGACACCAGCGTGGAGTCAGAGTTGAGAACCAATAACTCAAACACTTCCCCCTTGACACAAACTACAAAGGGGCTTAGTTCCACCAAGGGCCAAAGCCTCAGAAGGGCAGGTTGGCTCTTAAAGGCAGATCTTTCCTGAATATTGTTTCCAATTTATGGAAGGAATGGCTATGCTTGCTCAAAGGAGAAACTATGATAAGTATCTGTTTACATATTATCTGAATACCTCCAACTAACTCTACACTCCAAGACAAGCTGCCTGGCATCAACTTGATTTATGATACCATCATTACAGTATTTAAGATTTTCAACCGAATAATGGCTTTTAATAATTCATGTCTGCTACTCCTTTGTTACATATGCAAAAGGAAAATTACTTAAACTATAATTTAAAACAAGTACCCATAGTTAAAGACTGTACTTAAAAAATCCTTCTTTTCAAGTATTTCAACATGTTCTGAATAGGCTATTGATCATGTTTATTAAGGGCTATGAAAGTTGATCTAATTCTTGTTTTGAATGTATTCCACTAACATGATAGAGAGTTTCAAAGTCTGTTTTACAAGAGCGTATCGACTAAACCAACTAGCGATGTGGACTGGATCCCTGCGGTTCATTGTAGGTGCACGTAACAGAAACACCTGCTCTCTGTGTTACCTGATTACTTAGATGAGTTTCAGAGTAATTTCCAGCTTGCTGCCTGATTTCCTTTAAATCTTTGGAAGGAACATTCCCATTCCTCTCCTCATACTCCTATCCAAAAAAAACCCCAAAGTGTAATAGACTGCTTACTATTTGTAGACATATAAAATTGGATTCCTTTTCCAAGAAGAAGGAATAAGATTGATTTTTAAGAACCCAGAGAAAAGAGGCAGGTGTTGTGGCACAGCGGGTTATGTTTCCACCTGAGACCTCATATTTCATAGAAGAATGCTGATGTGAATCCCTGCTGCTCTTCTGATCCAGCTTCCTGCTAATTTACCCGGGAAGGCAGTGGACAATGGCCCAGACGGGCCCCTGTCACTCACGTGGGAGACCTGGATGGAGTTTCAGGCTCCTAGCTTTGGCCTGGCCCAGCTGTGGCCATTTGGGGAGTGAACCAGGGAATGGACGATGTCACTCTCTGACTCTCCCTCTCTGTCACTCTTTCAAACACAATAAATCTTAAAATAAATAAATCACCATATATGAAAACCATGTGAAAGTTTATGCTATGAATGGGAATAGAAACATTTGGGGAGCCACTTTTAAAATGTGGGTAAGCTCTTACAGATATTTTCTGATTAAGTTTCAAAGCTTTTCCTTACTGAGGAAGAAAGTGAAGCTCAAAAGTCAAGTGTGCCTAGCCAGCGCTGTGGCTCGATAGGCTAATCCTCCACCTGCGGCGCCAGCACCCCGGGTTCTAGTCCCAGACAGGGCACAGGATTCTGTCCCAGTTGCTCCCCTTCCAGGCCAGCGCTCTGCTGTGGCCCGGGAGTGCAGTGGAGGATGGCCCAAGTGCTTGGGCCCTGCACCCCATGGGAGACCAGGAGGAAGCACCTGGCTCCTGGCTTCAGATCAGTGCAGTGCACCAGCCGCAGCGCGCCAGCCGTGGCGGCCATTGTTGGGTGAACTAACGGCAAAGGAAGACCTTTCTCTCTGTCTCTCTCTCTCACTGTCCACTCTGCCTGTCAAAAAAAAAAAAAAAAAAAAAAAAAAGCCAAGTGTGCCTGAGGTTACATAGTGAGTGACATAGCATGGAGTTGAACTTGCTGTTCTCCATGTAGATGTGACCCATTGTAATATTAGTCAACTTCCAGGTCACTGCTTCCAAAACATTTTGCTTTGGATCACAGAGAGAAGGAATTGAAATACAAGCTATAAACAAGAACATTCTGTCATAATAGTTCCGCTTTCTCTACTTTGAATGCATGTGGTTTTTTTTTTAAATTATTTTTGGGTTTTGTTTTTTAAAGATTTTATTTATTTATTTATTTATTTGAGAGGTAGAGTCACAGACAGAAAGTTTTCCATCTTCTGGTTCACTCCCCAAATGGCAACAACAGCCAGAGCTGGGCAGATCCGAAGCCAGAAACCAGGAGCTTCTTCTGGGTCTCCCACGCGGGTGCAGGGGCCCAAGCACTTGGGCCATCTTCTACTGCTTTCCCAGGCCGTAGCAGAGAGCTGGATTGGAAGAGCAGCAGCTGGGACATGAACTGGCACCCATATGGGATGCTGGCACTGGAGGCAGAGGCTTTCCCCACTATCCCAAAGCACAGGCCCCTGTTTTGTCTGTTTAGAAAACCTCCTATCCAGGTAGCAAGAGGTTACTGAGGTGGCTGAGGAAAATGTCTAACTGGCAAAGCGTGCCAGGTCCCTCCAGCACTCTTAACACTGAGTAGGACCAACTTCATGGGCAGCTGACCTGAGCAATCACCCAGGGCCCCGAGTTGGGTTCAGTGTTCTGCTGTCTCTATAGTAAAATTCTCCATAACTTTTAAAGAAGGGCTCCCACATTTTCATTTTGCACTAGGCCTCACAAATTGCACAGTCAGTCCTTCCTTATAAAGGCCACAAAAGTGGGAGTAAGGTTTATAGATCGCAGAGGCTGCCTTGGGGAGTCAGGGAGGCTGGGCCTCAGTGTCGGGGCACCTGACTGTCTGGAAGACACCTGGGTGCCACAGACAGGAGATATGTCGGGGAGAACATTCCAGCTGCGATGCTTTCACCCCTCATCTCCATGGTCACTGTTTGCCTTTCTTTCCAGAACACAAAACAGAAGCCCCAGTCCAGTCCCAGTCCCAGGGGAGAACCATCAGGGTAGCACAGGAGCCTGCCCAGGGGCACAGCTAACAGGAGAGAAGGAAGCAATCTGACCTGTTTCTCAGTGTGCCCGTCCCAACCCTCAACCACATGAGCTGGGTGGAGTTCAACCCAGGGAACTAGGTCTTGAAACAAAGCACGATCCAGAGTCTAATCAGTGGAGGTTCTCCCAAGGGGTGCACGCTCCTAAGTGTGTCTGCGGTGTGAGGCCAACTATTCGTGCTCATGGCCACTTCCCCCTACTCACCCAGAAAGGACCAGTCAAAACAGTGCTGACCATAATCCCAAAAAATCCAACTCCAAACACCATAATCCCTCATGTTAAAATAATGAAAGGTCAAAAATCCCAAGTCTAAAATCCCCCAAAATTAAAATAGCACATGCTGAAATCCTGAAAGCCCAAATCCCTCAAATTGCAATCATATTGGAGGAAAAAATGCATATAAGAGGGGTGGGAAGCCAAATCCAGAGCAGGAAAGAAGAGATAAGTTGTGCGTAGGACATCTGCATCACATTAGGCAGAACAAGCCCCTAGAAGCCCAGAAAGGGCTCATTTGGGGTGTCTGAGTGTGCTTCCAGGGAAGGTGAGCGATCAATCAGAGCACGGGCAGAAGGCTGATAAGTCTCCGCGGAGACCTGGGGGACACAATTCCCTTCCAATGCCTCGGGCGTCAGGGCTGTAGGCTCACAGGCCTCTGGACTCCAGGATTTGCACCTGCAGCACCCCGGATCCCCAGGATACAGGCCGAGGGCTGAGAATCTCACCGCCGGCTTCTTCAACAAATGGAGAGCTACCCTTCTCGTCTAGCTGCATTGACGAAGGTAAAATTTGTCAAGATCTCTGTTCTTAGAGCAGCTGCAGATGCAGTGGTGAACCGGTTATCCTGGTTTTTGATCAAAGTTGTCAAGACTGAGGTATTCCAGATGACTGCAGTTAGAAAGCTGAGGGCACACAATCACCAAGCATGGTGATGTGAGTTTACACGGTTCACGTTTTGATGTATTTCTTTACTAATACGATCCGTCTGTCTGTAATGTTACACTCATGTGGTTGTTGTTAGTATACTTGAGTGTTTATGCTTGAGAAAATATGTTATCGTGTTATTTTATTGTTGAAAGCGGCCTGTGAAGTGTTGTTTTCATGTTTTTAAAATACATCTCCTTTTAAAAATGTAAACAAGTCAGACATAGAAATACAAATATTACATGTTCTCCCTTATATGTGGGAGCTAAATTTAAAAAAGAAAAAAAATTGGCAAAACAAAAGAAATGCCTGTGTGTGTAAGTATTGCTGCAAATATACTTTTGTCAAATTTTCTTTTATATCTCTGTCAAACCAATGTTTAAATATGATATACAACTACAGTTTTAATGATCTGTGATTACTGTAAAATTTACTGAATATGAGTGAGACAGACATGTTTTTATTTAATTATTGTTTATATCCCTCACTTGTGTTCCTGCTGAAGGGGAGTCATTTTACTTGTTGAACTCTTTATTTAGTGAAGCATTAAGCATTTGACATTATTGTAAATTAAAAATGTTAACTCAAAAATTTAAAAAGAAGGATGCAGGGAGGGAGAAAAAGAAGTTTCATTATACTTTCGGAATTGTATCTATGAACTATATGGAATCTGTTTTCCTTGTGTTAATACCACATCAACGTGAGAAGTGTGTTGTAGTAATTGCGATGCATTTGCTTGGACCCTGAGAAGCAAATGTATTAATAAATTCCTTTCAAAAATTATAATGCAAATAAATATCTTTTAATTTGTTAAATTATTTTTTCCAAAATTATATTTCCAAGATGTTGATCTTTCAGGATTTCAACATTTAGGATTATGGATTTGGGCTTGGATCCTTTGAGATTCTGGCCAATCCTAAATTAGAATATCAACTCTTATATCGCCTTCCCTGCCAACACAAACCCCTTGCCAGTCAATGTTGTTGATATCCCAAGGGAGTAAAAACTCACTGGGCAAAACAATATTTGATCAGCACAAGCAACATACTGAAATACCCAACTCAGGGAAAGCAAAATTGATCCAGTGGACAGGCAAGAAATTTAATATACAAATAAAGTATAGCTTAGCATGTGAGGATGAACAGTAAATAGGAGGAGTAGAAAAGCTATGAAGGGCTTGAGCGTGGAGAGTGTGATGGCTGCAGGGAACACCTGGCAGGAGGGCCAGATGGCAAAGGGGGAAGTGGGAGATCAGGGGTCAGGAAGGATAAAGAACGGGGAGAAGTTCGCAGTCACGAAGCATCAGCGCAGAGCGTCCACACTGCCTTGCGGCAGGCAGGGACCTTCTCCTCCAGGAAGAAACAACACACTGAGTCAAGACAAAAATGGAAGAGGCTTTCGAGCAGGGGTCTTCCGGG
The DNA here is from genome assembly GCF_051225735.1 of Oryctolagus cuniculus. Classification (NCBI taxonomy): domain Eukaryota; kingdom Metazoa; phylum Chordata; class Mammalia; order Lagomorpha; family Leporidae; genus Oryctolagus; species Oryctolagus cuniculus. The sequence continues at coordinate 62,070,472 of NC_142869.1, read as the reverse complement.
GCCAGCGGGGAGGAGGGGGCTTTCTGAGAAATGCCACACGCAGCCGGGTCAACGGTGGCGACGCAGGTGCACGCAGGTGTGACTTCGTGTGATGGCTGTGTCAGCAGTGCTGTAGCGCTACGATATCCAATCAAAAGTTGCATAACTGAATCCGTATTACATTGCAGGTATCTGGGGAGTGAATCAGTCATGGGAGCTTGTGCACGCTCTCTGTCTCTGTCAATTAAGTAAATAAAAAAGTTTAGAAAAAAGTGGAGGCTGGCGTTGTGGTGTGGCAGTGAAAGCCATCACCTACAATGTACTGGTTCCCGTCCTGACCACTGCACTTCTGATCCAGCTCTCTGCTGTGGCCTGGGAAAGCAGCAGAGGATGGCCCCAGTGCTTGGGCCCCTGCACCCACGTGGGAGACCTAAAGAAGCCCCTGGCTCCTGGCTCCAGCCTGGCACAGCTCCAGCTGTTGTGGCCATTTAGGCAGTGAACCAGTGGATGGAAACTCTGTTACTCTGCTTTTCAAATAAGTTAAAACTAACTAAATCAGCAACAAAAAAGTAAGTCTGAGGGGCACAAAATTGTTTTAAAAGATAACAGGTGGCTGAAAGGAGGCTAAGTGATCATCCAAAGCCACCCAGGAACTGGGAAGGAAAACTCGGTGAATGTTTGTTCTTCATGGCCAAAGGTCCTAATATACAGGTGTTCACCAAACCCCCTTTTCACACGGTGCACCCTCTTAGGTGCGGGGGCCACAGAGGTGAGCAGGGCACAGTCTCTACTTTTCAGCAGTGCCGCTGTTTCCTCCAGTCCAGCCCCATTGCTTGTAGCCGGCTCTGGAAGGGTGCTTTTAACTCACAGTGCTTAAGTTGTTTTTTTGAAAATTTGGTCTTGAGGATTCTGTAGATCAAGTTTCTCTGCCTCAGTTCCTAAGCACAGCTTGACTTGAAAATGAGCTGAACACATTCAGCTGCTGCATGGGGTCCCGGGCAGTGCAGGACTCCAAAGGAAGCAGACAGACGTGTCTGGAACACAGGGTGTTTATCCGGAATTAGTCCCTTTTATACAATATTTGTTTGGATATTAGGTGACTTAAATTCTTTGTAAAATAAAATGTGTACAACTGTAACGTGAATTCCATACATATAATGGAGGGTTTTTCAGCTAAAGGATATTACACAGGAAAATACTTAGGATCAATTTTTTTTAAAATCTTGTTTTTAAAGGTTTATTTTTTTATTTGAAAGATAGAGTTACAGAGAGTGAACCATCTTCTGGTTTACTCCCCAAAGGAACACAACAGCCAGAGCCAGACCAGGCTAAAGTCAGGGGCTTCTTCCAGGTCTCCCACATGGGTGCAGAGGCCCAAGGACTTGGGCCATCTTCTATTGCTTTCCCAGGCCACAGCAGAGAGCTTCATCAGAAGTGGAGGAACAGGGACTCAAACCAGTGCCCAAATGGGATGCCGGGATCACAGGAGGTAACTAAACCTACACCACAACGTCAACCCCAATTATGGTAAACTTTTAAATGTAGTTGGAAAACATGACTTGAGCACTGTGTGTTTCTAAGGTTGTGTGCAGAAAGATTGAGGAGGAATGTGAAAAAGTAATTACAATGCTTATCTTCTGGTTGAGGGATTAGCATATATTTTCACTGTAGCTCTGAAATTTTCTAAGGCATACTTTATATAATAAAAAGTATGCTATTAAAAATTTATTTCTGGGGCCAGTGTTATGGCAGTGGGTTAAGCTGCTACCTGCAACGCCAGCATCCCATGTGAGAGCCAGTTCAAGTCCCAGCTGTTCCAATTCTGATCCAACTCCTTGCTAATGTGCCTGGCAAAGTACTGAAAGATGCTTCAAGTATTTGGGCCCCTTCGACTCATGTGGGAGACCCAGATGGAGTTCCTAGCTCCTGGATTTGGCCTGGCCCAGCCTCAGCCATTGCGGCCATTTGGGGAGTGGGCCAGTGGTTGGAAGATTGTTCTTTGTCTCTCCCTCTATGTAACTCTGCCTTTCAAATAAATAGTTTTAAAAATTATTTCTGGCCGGCGCCACGGCTCACTAGGCTAATCCTCCGTCTTGCGGTGCTAGCACACCGGGTTCTAGTCCCGGTCGGGGCACTGGATTCTGTCCCGGTTGCCCCTCTTCCAGGCCAGCTCTCTGCTGTGGCCCGGGAGTGCAGTGGAGGATGGCCCAAGTGCTTGGGCCCTGCACCCGCACAGGAGACCAGGATAACCACCTGGCTCCTGCCATTGGATCGGCGTGGTGCACCGGCCACGGCGGCCACTGGAGGGTGAACCAACGGCAAAGGAAGACCTTTCTCTCTGTCTCTCTCTCTCTCACTGTCCACTCTGCCTGTCAAAAAAATAAAAAATAAATTAAAAAAATATTTCTAAGCAGGAAAAGGGGGAAAAAAACCTAACTGAAACATGAACCAAAAACATTAACAGACACATCACCAAAGGAGATATGCAGGCAAATAAGTATGTAAAAAATGGTCCAGGTCATATGTCATCAGGAAATACAATTGAAACAGTGAGATACCACTATAGAACTATAAGAATGGCTACAATCCAGAACACTGGCAATGCCAAAAGCTGGCAAGGCTGTTAAAGAACAGGAAGCTTCATTCATTGTCTGGGGAATGCAAAATAGTAGTCACTTTGGAAGGAAGTTCATGATTTCTAACAAAATTAAACATCCCCTAACCACATGATACAGCAGTTGAACTCCTTGGTATTTACTCAGATGAACTGAAAACTTATGTCCACACAATAGTCTGCACATGGATGTTTGTAACAACTTTAGTCTTACTTGCCAAGACTTGGAAGCCAACTACATATTCTTCAGTAAGTGAATAGATGAATAAAGTGGTATATCTGGACAATGGAATATGGTTCAGCATTGAATATAAATGAACTCTCAAGCTGTAAAAAGACATGGGAAAACTGAAATGCATATTACTAAGTGAAAGAAACCAATCTAAGGGCCGGCGCTGTGGTGCAGCGGGTTAACGCCCTGGCCTGCAGCGCCAGCATCCCATATGGGCGCCAGTTCAAGACCCAGCTGTGCCTCTTCCATTCCAGCTCTTTGCTATGACCTGGGAAAGCAGTAGAAGATGGCCTAAGTCCTTGGGCCCCTGCACCCACATGGGAGACCCGGAAGAAGCTCCTGTCTCCTGGCTTCGAATCTGCGCAGCTCCGGCCATTGTGGTCAATTGGGGAGTGAACCATTGGATGGAAGACCTCTCTCCCTCTCCCTCTCTCTCTCTCTCTATGTAACTCTGACTTTCAAGTAAATAAAATAAATCTTTTTTTTTTTGATTTTTTTTAACTTTTATTTAATGAATATACGTTTCCAAAGTACGAATAATGGATTACTATGGCTTCCCCCCCATACCGTCCCTCCCACCCACAACCCTCCCCTTTCCCACTCCCTCTCCCCTTCCATTCACATCAAGATTCATTTTCGATTATCTTAATATACAGAAGATCAGCTTAGTATACATTAAGTAAGGATTTCAACAGTTTGCTCCCACACAGAAACATAAAGTGAAAAATAATAGATGATTTTTTTTAATGATGATGAAATCAGATCAGACCTATTGTCATGTTTAATCCCAGTGAGAGTCAAGTTGGGAGTTGATAGTTTCTTTTCTTTTCTTTTCTTTTTTTTTTTTTTTTTTTTTTTTACAGAGGATCAGTTTAGTATGCATTAAGTAAAGATTTCAACGGTTTGCACCCCCATAGAAACACAAAGTGAAATATATTATTTGAGTACTCGTTATAGCATTAAATCTCAATGCACAGCACATTAAGGACAGAGATCCTACATGAGGAGTAAGTGCACAGTGACTCCTGTTGTTGACTTCACCAATTGACACTCCTGTCTATGGCATCAGTAATCTCCCTATGCTCCAGTCATGAGTTTCCAAGGCTATGGAAGCCCCTTGAGTTCTCCGACTCTTATCTTGTTTAGACAAGGTCATAGTCAAAGTGGAGGTTCTCTCCTCCCTTCAGAGAAAGGTACCTCCTTCTTTGAAGACCTGTTCTTTCCACTGAGATCTCACTCACAGAGATCTTTTGCCAGAGTGTCTTGGCTTTCCATGCCTGAAATACTCTCATGGGCTTTTCAGCCAGATCTGAATGCCTTTAGGGCTGATTCTGAGGCCAGAGTGCTATTTAGGGCATCTGCCATTCTATGAGTCTGCTGAGTATCTCACTTCCCATGTTGGATCACTCTCCCCTTTATTTATTCTATCAGTTAGTGTTAGCAGGTACTAGACTTGCTTATGTGCTCCCTTTGACTCTTAGTCCTTTCATTATGATCAATTGTGAACTGAAATTGATCACTTGGACTAGTGAGATGGCATTGGTACATGCCACCTTGATGGGATTAAATTGGAGTCCCCTGGTATGTTTCTAACTCTACCATTTGGGGCAAGTCAGCTTGAGCATGTCCCAAATTATATATCTCTTCCCTCTCTTATTCCTACTCTTATGTTTAACAGGGATCACATTTCAGTTAAATTTCAACACTTAAGAATAACTGTGTATTAATTACAGAATTAAATCAGTCATATTAAGTAGAACAGACAAAAAAACTACTAAGAGGGATAATGTATTAAGTTGTTCATTAACAGTCAGGGCTATGCTGATCAAGTTACCGTTTCCCATAGTGTCCCTGTGACAACTGACTGAACACCAAAAAGGAAACTTGTTGAAGTGAAAGGGACACTATGGGAAACGGTGACTTGATCAGCATAGCCCTGACTGTTAATGAACAACTTAATAAAATAAATCTTTAAAAACAAAGAAACAAATCTGAAAAGACTGCACACTGTGTGTTTCCAACTAAATGACAGGGTGGAAGAGGTAAAGCCAGGGAGACAGTAAGAAGATTCATGGTTGCCAGGAGTTGAGGGAGGGAGGGAGGGAAGAACATGCAAAGCCCAGAGGACCTTCAAGGCGGTGAAATTATTCTGGATGAGACTGTAATGAGGAATACAGGTCATCAAGCATTTGCACAAACCCATGGGCCGTGCTACAACTCCCACAGACTGCGTGACGAGGATCTGTCAGCGTAGAATGATCCATTGCAACTGATGCTCCACATTCCTGCAGGCTGCTGATAATGGGGGAGGCCATGTGTGGGTGCAGGAGGAATTATGGGAAATTTCTATACCTCCTGTTCAGTTTCTCTGACAACCTAAAACCACTCTAAAAATAGCCACTAAAAATTCTTCCTTCCATGCCTTATGTTTGCAACTTAAGATAAATAATGGAAAGAATATTGATATGGTTTTCCAGTTAAACCCATCACAGGGTCAAATATGAACTATAAACTATGACAGCAACTGTGCCCCGCTAGAGCTGAGGCCATCCACTAAAAATTATTCTACCTGACCACTCCCAGGGCTGTAAGAAACCTTAACAACTCCACACTTCCAAGGAATACGCCCAGGGCATGTCTAAATTACGTGAATATTCCACTTTTGCTTGTTCTCTTCAAAGGAATCAGCCATTTTATGCAACTCCTATGGACATAGTTCATCCAGTGCACAACTGGATGCTTTGATCTCACAGATAAAACTTGAGTTTCCTAGTCAAAGAATAACTGCGCCACAACTTCAATAAAAACAAAAAACCTCCTAAATTGATAAGCCAAATGACGAATTATTTCAAAAACATGAAAAATGAGTGATCAGCCACGACTGGATCGACAGTCTTTTGGAACTGTACCTTCTGCCAGTTAAATATTCAAAACGCTTTTAATACCTATGACACATGACAGTGTTCCAATAGGAGCGGGAAACAGAAACAAAACAGAAAATGCCATGAACCTTCCAAGGAGACTGAAATAAGTGCAGTCTGCTGCCTCCCTGCCAAGTGCCAACTCCCACCCTCCCACACTCGTGAATATTTGGTTCATCTTCCTTATTTTCAATGGTTGTCCAATAGTATTGACCTGGTGTTGTCCAAGCTTCCAGCCACCAACCCTACAGGACATACTGTGGGGAGCAACTGGGAGCAACTCGGACTAGACTAAGTTACTGGAATTAAGACTTATTCTATGCATCTGCTCTCCCACAATATGGCGCTGAGAAGGGAGAAACAGCTTCTACGCAGCTGCCTCCAGTTCAACCAATAAGCAGCAGGACCTGTTCCTGATTGGAGGAGAGCAGCATACTTGGCATGTGGGTAGCAGAGTTGGGATTGGCGGAAGAGGACTATAAAGGAGGAGAGAGACAACATGCACCAGGAACATCTAAGGGGAACATCTATCTGAAGGAACACCTGTGCAGCCCCCGAGAGAGCAGGCCGGCGGTGTGCCGCTCCCCCGCGGAAGTGGGGAAAGTGGCCAGGGGGAACCGCCCTTCCACGGAGGTGGAAGGGACAGTAGCCAACCCGGGAAGAACCAGCAGCAAACCCGGGGAGGGCCGAGCAGACAAAAGAACAGCGCAGGGTCCTGTGTCGTTCCTCCATGAAGACGGGGAGCGACACATACGAAGTCCTCTAAATCTTGATGGCGATCAAAGTGTTCAGTGCTCACTGCCTCGACTCTGAGGAACTTTTGTTTTCTCTCCAGAGCACGAGGACAGAACTGTGGAAAGCATGTTGAGGGAACGGCTGAACAATAAGCCACAATGGAGAGAGCAGGCCTTGCAACCTGGCTGCACTGTTCAGCTTCTTTTCGGCACTTGATAGTTCCATTTTTGCACATGCCACACACCTACTAGCGGTTACCCAGCTGCCAGCCATTACTTCCTGCAAAACTGAGAAACTTGAAGCAAATCGAAAACTAGGGAGATATAAATAAGAACAGCAATCTCATCGTCCCCAGCGATCGTAAAACTGATAGTGTGTTCTCAGTTTAGTATACAAAAAGATTTTTTTAGAAAGCTAGGAAAAATTTACTCTGAAAGTGTTATGTTTTATGGACCTGGACCCTGGAATTAGACAAAATCTAGAACAGTAGAACAGAATTCGAACTCTGCTGGTAGTAAATACTACCTTAGTTAAATTCACTGTAGCTTGGAAGCCTCTGTTTTGTTTATCTGCAGCCATTGATAAAACAAGGAAAATGATGCCTACCACTTAGGGCTTCTGTGAAAATCTAGACAAAGCACCTCATGTATTTATTATAGTGCCTGTCACATAGTAACTATTCAGAAAACATGGTTATTTTTGTGGAAACTGCTGTTTATTATTATGCTGGAAGCATTGGCAGTAGTATTATGGAATCCTATCAGGATCTTTTCTACGTAAATAGTGGGAAAATCAAACACAAGTTTTTGTTGTTATTGTTCGCTGAATTGCTCACAGATGCATATTCACGAGAAGTCCATGCATTTTCCAACTATTTCTTAATGTGTATCTTACCTTTGCTTTTATGATCAGTTCCTCATGCTTGCGAATTAGCTCCTCATTGTCTGAAAGTGATGAACCTAGACTTTGTTCCTGTAAATCTCTTATGGTTTTCTGAAACCAACAAGTAACCTAGGTAAGAAACAAAAAGAGACAAAATGTAAATGGTCAATGGTAAGTGACCAAAAATTCAGGAATAGTCTCTCAGTTTTTCAAAACCTAAGCTACTTTAATTTCTTTTTATATAAATAAATCTCACATATTAAATGTATTCTTTTATTTTTCATTTCAACCTCCACATGCAAAAGAGAAAAAAATTTAGACCAGAAAAGCATAAAAATGAGTTATCTGCTCAGTATATTATATGAAATGAAGAAAATAATTCAAAATCTTCTAACAAAGAACTAAAATATATCCAGCAGTCTATACACTGTGCATTCTTTTTTTAAAAAAAAAAAAGATTTTTTATTTATTTATTTGACAGGTAGAGTTACAGACAGTGAGAGGGAGAAACAGATAGAAATGTCTTCCCTCTGTTGGTTCACACCCCAGATGGTCGTCACGGCCGGCACGCTGCGCCAATCCAAAGCCAGGAGCCAGGTGCTTCCTCCTGGTCTCCCATGCGGGTGCAGGTGCCCAAGCATTTGGGTCATCCTCCACTGCCCTCCCAGGCCACAGCAGAGAGCTGGACTGGAAGAGGAGCAACCAGGACTAGAACCCGGCGCCCATTTGGGATGCCGGCGCCACAAGCAGAGGATTAGCCAGGTGAGCACGGTGCTGGTCCCCCACACCATGCATTCTTTTAAAACATGTCCTATTTCCTGGACACAAACATGAATCTGAGTATAGTTCTATAGACTCATGTGATATTAAACAGAATTATATTTTCTATTATAACAATGCAAAGAGACAATGCAAAGGTATGTACTTTGCTATAATTGCTGGGAATCTACTCAGAAAATAAAAGGATAAGTTATTAAAATTGCATGGATAACTGCTCAAGGGCATGACTCACACTCACAGATTTGAGTGACAATACATTCCACCCACAATGGTTTTTATTTATTTATTTATTTATTTATTTTTAATTTTTTTTTGACAGGCAGAGTGGACAGTGAGAGAGAGAGAGACAGAGAGAAAGGTCTTCCTTTTTGCCGTTGGTTCACCCTACAATGGCCGCCGCGGCTGGCACGTTGCAGCAGGCGCACCGCGCTGATCCGATAGCAGGAGCCAGGTACTTATCCTGGTCTCCCATGGGGTGCAGGGCCCAAGCACTTGGGCCATCCTCCACTGCACTCCCTGGCCACAGCAGAGAGCTGGCCTGGAAGAGGGGCAACCAGGACAGAATCCAGCACCCCGACCGGGACTAGAACCCGGTGTGCCTGCACCGCAAGGCGGAGGATTAGCCTAGTGAGCCATGGCACCAGCTCCACCCACAGTGTTTTAAAACAACAAATTGCAAAAAGCTTGAAAGAAATCACACATTTTAAAGAGATGCTATAACTTGACATGGGACTCTTCATTGCAGATTCCATATCCAAATTAAGACAGGGAGTTATATTCTCAAATATTGTATAGCACATTGCCTTCAGAATCATTTCACAGCTATTGATTCTTACGAAACTAATCTAGATGGTCTGCCTGTTGCTTTTTGGATATCACCTTTATTTTTCTCAACAACTCTATAACAAGTTGATGATATCATCACAGTAGAGAGGAGGTAATTGAGTTTTGGAGGGGCTATGCAGCCTATCCAGGGCCATATAGAAAGTGGTAGACATGGGATTTATCCCCACATCTACAGGATTCTAACACCCATGCTCTTCCCACTATGTCCTGCTACCATGTCTGAGTACTCCAAAGTCTTGCAGCCCTGTTGGCAGAGGCAGTAACTTAAAACCTGAGAAATGCCCATCCGAAATGATGAGCTTATGCCAAAACTGACGAATTGTCTCTCTCCACCCTATGTGGTCCGCCCTGCAATAGCTTCAGAGTTTTTCTGAAGTCCCCTAACATGGGGAAATGTGTGAAGCAGGTGGCTAGGAAGGAATCTAAGTTAGATCTTAAGTTGCTTACAATAAATGCATACCACATCTCACACACGCACACACACACACACACACACACACTACAGAAGTTAGAGGCTCACTAAGATTAGAGGATACCACAGGGCTGATATCACAAAGTTGACTAAGATAAACATATCCATATCACTCTTAGCTTTGCTAGTATGAATTAGCAGTAAGAAGAGCAAGCTTTCTGCTAACTAGAGGCCATTGCCAATCAGCATGTTAGCCCACCATCAGTGCAAAGAACAGAACAATGGTGACTATGCACCATTTCACTTTCCTGTGGCAGGCAAGTCACTGTCTTTAGAATTTTTGGTAATGCATGCAACATACACAAATTATAAAGCCAATCCTCTTACTTAGAGTATTTAGGTATTGACAATTATTTAAAGATAGTGTATTTTTCTGGTATCCCAATTAGAACTAGGTGATATATAATAGCACCTACAGAGAGTGCTTATCAAGCAGTATAACATTTTTGATTAATTTATGTAATTTTTTAAAAGATTTATTTTATTTATTTGAAAGTCAGAGTTACACACAGAGAGAGAGAGAGGAGAGGCACAGAGAGAGAGAGAGAGAGAGAGAGAGGTCTTCCATCTGCTGGCTCACTCCCCAATTGGTCGCAATGGCCGGAGCTGCGCTGATCCGAAACCAGGAGCCTCTTCTGGGTCTCCCACAGGGCTGCAGGGGACCAAGGACTTGGGCCATCTTCTACTGCTTTCCCAGGCCAGAGCAGAGAGCTGGATCGGAAGTGGAGCAGTTGGGTCTTGAACCAGCTCCTATATGGGATGCCAGTGCTTCAGGCCAGGGTATTAACCCACTGCACCACAGTGCCAGCCCCCTAATTTATGTAATTTTTTAAAACAGCAATTTCTCACAAGTAATGCAGAGTACCCATATTAAAGCATAACTAGAGGAATTATTTAAGGGTTTCCTTCAATTAAAGTGGATCGTGAATACAGCTACATTTCCGAGATAGTGTATTAAATACTGGGAGTGTCTTATTTATTCTTAACTAAAGTGGGAGACCTAGAAATCTCAAGAATGCTTTAATAGGGGAAGTTAATACAGAATCCAAGTGAAAGAAAAATGAGTACCAACAGGTGTTCACTAATCTCTAAAAACAGGTGAGAAACCTGAACCCACAGATGATCCTATTAAATTCTGTGAGTCAAAAACTCGTCATCTAACATATGCTCATGGTGATGAAAACAGGGAAGGACTGAGTCGTTTTGATTTTTAAATGACCACTGACCTCATCTCCTGGATTTGTCTGATACACAATCAACCCCCAATGGATACTATTCCTGTAAGGTAAGCTATTCCCTAAAAGAGAATGTAGTTCAAGAACCATGGTATTCAGCATATCCTGTTCACCTCTCTGTTAAAGCATGTGGAGTCTCCAGAGCCACACACTTTTACTACCAAATTCACCCTGAAAAGAAACATGAAAACAAGTCGGTGTAAGACTCAGAGTATGCAGATCATTCTGAGGGTGTTACATCTCGTCAGGAGGCATTCACACACAGGAGCAGCCCCGCAGATCAGATTTACCATAGATGGTGTGGGATGCACACAAAATAGGCTCTCGGAGTTCTTCTGATGCTAAGTCAGACACCTTAAATAACCAAGAGCATGCAGCCATAATATTCTGCCACCCAGTAAATCAGTCACTGCATCCGCAAGCAGCTACCACAGACAGCTGCACAGATATTCTAAGCATACTTTTTAAGAAGCTTTTAAATTATATCAGCTGCCGTCCAAAAGCCTGAGTGAGAAGTACAGTAAGAAATGTAGCAGGACATTTCAGTAACACGGTCTCTGCAAAAGGATGAAAATAAGAGCAGTGGTTTGATAGGGATGTGGAAAGGAAGAAAGACCAAAAACCATTCAAAGCATGCACTGGGAATTGCTTCACTGCGCAATGGCGCATTTAAGTGGGAAGTGAACATTTTTCTTCTAACCAGTCCCTACCTTTCAACTTGACTTACACAATGTGCTCATGGTCACACCATCAGTTTGATCTGACATTCTAACTACTAAGTGCCCAGAGAAGGTAGAACTAAGGTAGGGAAGTGGGATAGATCTTTTTCTTGGGGAAAGAGGATGGAGGTCACACCTAACAGAGGGTGATTAGAGAAAGAGAAAGGAAAGTCAGCAGAGAAGCAATTGAGGACATTCAGTAAAAACCCAGAGTTGCCTTGAAAGTTCCAGAAGAATCTCAGGAAAATTCTCTCAAATGCTATAGACCTGTACTGTCCAATATTGCAGCCACTAACTACCCAGGGCCATGTGTACTTGGAATTTGACTAGTCCAAACTGAATTGGGCTCTAAGCATAAAGCACACAGCAGAGCTCATACAGTTAGTATAAAAGGAAGTGAAAGTGAGACTGGCACTGTCATGTAGCAGGTAAAGCCACCACCTGCAGCGCAGGGATCCTATGTGGGCACCAGTTCTAGTCCTGGCTGCTCTACCTCCAATCCAGCTCTCTGCTCTGGCCTGGGAAAGCAGTAGAAGATGGCCCAAGTCCTTGGGCCCCTGCATCCATGTGGGAGACCCAGAAGCAGCTCCTGGCTCCTGGATTTGGATCAGTTCAACTCCGGCCGTTGTAGCCAATTAAGGAGTGAACCAAGAGATGGAAGACCTCCCCCTCTCCCCCTCGTCCCCTCTCCCCCTCTCTCCCTGTCTCTCTGACTCTCCTTCTCTCTGTGCAACTCTTTCAAATAAATAACTAAATCTTAAAAAAAAAAAAAAGAAATAAAAGTGTCTCAATAAGAAGGTTAGAATAGATTACCTGCTGAAATAATCCTTTAGCTGTGTTAGGTTAAACAAGATTTTTTTTCACTTTTTATGGAGTTTTTTAAACTTTTTAAATATTTTTTTTACTTTTTTAATGGGCTACAATATGAAATCACATAGCTGGTTTGCATTATATTTTCATGTATTGGTTCTGCTATTCAAGTATGTGTACATACTTGATGTTTACAACATCTTTATTAAATGTGGATTTATGGACTGAGTTTTAATTCAGGACAATCTAAAATGGTGAATTCAGGAGTATAGTAAAAGGAATTACAAACTAGGGAGCCCTGGTGGACCAGTGAGTGGAACGAGAGGATGTAGAACTGGTGGCCCTTTCAAAGAAGTTCACTGGCTGAGTCCATTGGCTAAGGATAGGATGATAGCTTTAGAGAAAGCAGAGGTAACGAAGGGATACCCCCCACAACACCTTCCTTTTCTTCATCTGATTAGACAAGACTGGTACGGTTCTTGCAGGTACCGGGAACTCAAGATGCACAAGTTAGATGCAGAACATCCAGAAAGACTGAAGAGATTAGCCATGGCCTAGTTTGAGCTTTGGGCTCCCCACTCCCATCCAGCACCCCTGCTAGGAGACAAGAGGGGAGGAAGAAGTGAAAGCCCACCCTTCACAGAGAGCCAGCAGGTACTCTTCTAGGCAGTAGACAATGCTACCTCATCCAATTGTTACGACCTCCTGTCATGGAGACACTTGCACTTTTCAACACATGAGGAAAATGAGACGCAGACAGGTTACACAATTTGCCCAGACTCACAAACTCATTCAGAGGAAAGTGCCATGAATGGGACAGAAATGCCATGGTCAGAACTCATGCTTCCCTACCCAGATTTTTCCTTCCCGTCATCTCCATATGCAGAGCAAAGCATCCTGAGAAGAGAGGTAATTCTTATTAGTTTGTATTCTTAAAGTAGAAACCAAAATGCAAGGCTATGGTTATAGAAACCTAATTCTACCTTGTAACCAGGCCCTATGTCCAGCGGTGGTGGCTCCATGGAAATACTTCTTGAGAGTGGATAATAGATGCCCGGGTCAGACCCATCAGAGAGAATGCCTGAGAGGAACAGGGCAGCTGGGGGCAGAGGTTGTGGCAAGCATGGGCAGAATCCCAGTCCCCAGGTGATACGTGCTAAAGACGGGACTAACATGAGGAAAGCAAGCAATAAAATATGCTCTCTAATGGTCAAGGATAAACAACTCAGGGGGCAAAAAGGTGAACTTCTGCTGCAGCCCCAAGCCATGTAACCGAATGCCAAAAAGCACCACAGGCTCTCTTTCTGCAATTTGTTCTGCAATCTGAGTTGGGATCTTATTTTCTGATCTTTATTTAAAACCACGTTGCAGGAGCCAAGCTAAGAGCAAGCAATCCAAAACACCCGAACAGAAATGCTTCAGGGATGATGATGATTTCTTCAAAGTTCTTTTGTTTTCTTTTCCACTTGCAGAACACATCTCGCCAAATAACCAATTACTAGTAGGGACCAAAAAAGAAAAAAATACGGGGCAGGGGGAGGTGAAGGCAACTGTTGTTTATATATTCTTAGCTGGAGAATTTTTGATGGGGAAACTTCCAATTTCCAAAAATACACACATATGAATATTTTCAATTAGAGTTGATGTTCACAGATGCCAGTTCTAATGTCTCCTTTGATTTGGAAGTCATGTTAGTCTTATAACAACTTCAGCTCCCAAAAGATTTAGAGATTTTTTTTCACTTTTTTATAGCATAGAAGTCTGGTTTTTATTCTGCATTAGGCAACCCAGTGAAATGTGCTGTGTCTTAACTGAACAGTCACCAGACTTCAAATATCCATTTGCACCACTGGGTGCTAACATACAGAAGTGGGAGAAAAGCTGATGCTTACACTAGAGGACTTAAAATAGAGAAGAAAAGAATAAGTCCTGCTAAAAATGTGGATTGGGTTTCTCTTTTTATACATATTGTAGGGAGGCGGTGTTGAGGCACAGTGGGTCACCGTCTGACTCCGGCATCCCATATGTGTGCCAGTTGGTGTCCAGGCTGCTCCACTTCTGATTCAGCTTTCCTACTAATGGTGTGAGAATGGCAGCAGAAGATGGCTTCAGTGCTTGGGCTCCTGCCACCCATGTGGAAGACCTGAGTGAGCCCCTGGCTCCTGGCTTTAGCCTGGCCCACCCCTGGCACGTGCAGCCATCTGAGGACTGAACCCACAGATGGAAGACTGTATGTGTGTGTGTGTGTGTGTGTCTTTCCCTCTCTCTGTAACTGACTTTCAAATAAATGAATCTTTTAGAAAACAGATATATTTAAAGATTGATCTAATTTTTGATCTGCTATTGCATTATTCTCAAGATTCCAGGAGGCAAATATTCACACTTTCCTATAGAATTTGGGAGCCCTCTGTGAATTACTGAAGTCAACTGGAAGGTTGTATCAGATCTTAGATTCTCTGTTGATGGGTAACAGAAAAGCAAGAATATATATTTTTTGTTATAAGGCAAAATTTATTTCCTAAATGGCTTCACAGATAATCTTTCTCCATGTCTAGACTTACGTTATATATTTAATTATTCTTTTTTCTGTCAATGTGTAATTTCACTTCTCACATGTATATTTCAAGAAAAATGCCAGAGGGATTCCTCCCTTCCCAACACTGCTGTCAACTCCCATGTGACTTTAGGTGGACTCTTTACTTCCAACTATGTAATGATGGAGAGGTGTTTAGCTCCATGGAAACCCAGGACAGCAGCCATCACTGAACCTGTTCTATTTCTAGCATAACTTTTGACTCACTGGAAGCAATTCCTTCAGCAGTGGTAGTCTTCTCAACAAAAAAGAAACAGAGCTTCACTCAGTGTCTTGGCAATGTGCTCTCGTGCCAAAGATAGATCTAAGGCATAGGTCTGCCAAAGTAACATAGAGTTCTACCCTAAATGATCTAGAACCAATTATACTCCCATTGGTAAGGAGGGGAGTGCATTCTAGGGGTACCTGTAGGGCAAAGTTTGATATTTTCACATTACCATGCCAGTTCTTAGCTCATGCAGTTTAATAGTCTTTATACAGAATCTTTGGCCCAAGCCCCTGGTTGATTGGAGAAGAAATAAGAGCTAGAACCTACTGTATAAATAACTGCTAAAATTTTAGAATGATTTTATGTCTTTAAAGCATGCCATTCATTTTGTTTATTTGGGAATCTTCCTATAAAATGTATTAAAATTGTATGGGCCTTTGGCTGGTCTTTGGAGACTGTGGTGATGAGGGAAGAGGAGTTTTGGATAGTGACATTGTTGAAGAGGAGAGGAAAGGAAAGCCAACAATCTCCAGCAAAAGGAGCAAAAGAACAAAAGAGCATATGGAGGTGGGAGGAAGTGCAGAGGCATCCCAGGGACTCAGTAGAAAATTTAAGCAGCAGCAGCTAAATTTTGAATTATTATTTATTTATTTTTATTTTATTTGAAAGGCCAAGAAAAAGAGACAGAGACAGAGATCTATCTTCCATTTAGAGAGAGAAAAAGAGAGAGAGAGAGAATTTCCATTCACTGGTTCACCCCTAAATGCTCATAAGAGCCAGGATTGGATCTGGCCATGGTCGGGATCTGGAACTCAATATGAGTTTCTCACATGGGTGGTAGAAATCCAAGTACTTGAGCCATCGCCTGCTGCCTCCCAGGGTGTGCTTTTTGCAGGAAGCTGGAATCAGCAGCAGAACCTGGACATGGACCCAGGCACTCTGATGTGAAATGCAGGCATCCCAAGCAGTAACTTCACTGCTGTGTCAAACACCAGCCTCAGGGAACAGCTGATTTTGTCACACAGAGGGTGTGATACATACAGAGCCTTTCCCAGAGGCCACACTCACTCCTTCTGAGAATCCATTTAGTTATAGCACGTGTCTCATATCCCCCTTAGCAACTGATTTAGAGGCTTGCCAAAATGAAGGTAAGTCACCAGTTCAATTGAACAGTCTTCAAAAAAGTGACAAACTAAATTTAATGAAAAAGTAGTCAACTATAATAAATATAAATGAGCTAAAGAATGACAAAAGTTGTGGGGGAGAAAATGGATTTTTAGCCTTATCCTATAGATAAAGCTGATATTTTGAGTAAACTAGGTTGAATACCAAGGCATGAATGGCATTTATTCCTCCTCCACATCAGAAAATTTTGGAAAGCTAGCATTATCAGTGCTTTGGAAAATTGGTGTGGGGATCCAACCAATAAGCAGGACTTCATGTGCTGTGATTATCTAGGAAAGCTCAGAGACTGGTATGTTGTGACATGACCTGATGAACATTTGAACACATTCTGAGTGCTTACCAGAAAGCCAAGCATTTTTTTTTATACTTGAGAAGTCTTCAAAAAGTTCTTGGAAGAAGTATAATTTTAAAAAACCATTCAGGATATCAAAAAAAATTTTTTGCACTGAAATAAACTTACCTTTTCATTTCATTTTCTATGAACTTTTAAAAGTAACTTCATATATAATCTTAGTTATTTTTGCAAAAAAGAATACCATAGGTAGATACTATTATTATCCCCATTTTACAGAAAAAGGAATTGAGTCACAGAAGCCAACAAACCTACCTAAAGCCTCCTAGCTAGTAAATATACAGGTTGGAAGTACTATCCATGCCATCTACACCAGAGTCCCTCTATAACCAACGTGTGACCTTCAATGCCACAGACAGAAGCAGTGGTTATTAGCATGCATGTAATTAGAAGTGATGTCCACTTTTAAAGTCACGTGTTTCTTTGATAAAAACAGTAAGATACGTTATATCTACTGCCATAATGCTTTCGAGAGAATTCTAATTAAAAAATTAAATTTTGTGACAAATTTTAACCTGAGTGGTTCGAAAGTCATTTACATCTCTAACTGGACTGAACTATTAGATACCAACATGACCAAAATAATTCAGCCTTACTTTGGTCTTATGTAAGACAGTGTTTAAAAGATTAATGTTGGTGTTTTTTTTTTTTTTTTTTTGACAGGCAGAGTTAGACAGTGAGAGAGAGAGAGAGAGAGTCTTCCTTCCACTGGTTCACTCCCCTAATGGCTGCCATGGCCGGTGCTGCGCCGATCTGAAGCCAGGAGCCAGGTGCTTCCTTCTGGTCTCCCATGCGGGTGCAGGGACCCAAGCACCTGGACCATCCTCCACTGCCCTTCGTGGCCACAGCAGAGAGCTGGACTGGAAGAGGAGTAACTGGGACAGAACCCGGTGCCCCAACCGGGACTAGAACCCGGGGTGCCAGTGCCATAGGTGGAGGATTAGCCAAATGAGCCATGGCACCGGCCAAAAAGCTTAATATTAACACTTTGTATGTTTTCTCTTATGAGTACTAATTTAAGCTGGCCAACCATTCAAATTCTAAACCCTAGTTAGAAGGTGGCATCATATACACAATATTACACACACATGCACACACACAATTTTATAGATACCCACTAGGTATAAGATGGGTGCCCTGAAATTGCACTATGTCATCAGATATATCATTTTCATTGTCTACTGACAAGGAATATACTGCATGATTACTATACATGATTGGGTTCAAATCATAAAGCAACAAAACCTTGTGAATTCTATTGTCTTCTCCTCCCACAAAGAAGCCTATGTTACAAATACATATGACCTGGCGTTACAAAGAGATTGTCCTTATGTCTTAACTTTCATAGATGTCTTTGACACTGTCCTGTACAAGAGAACATGAGTAACTTGGCTTTAATATATTTGCTTGTCTCACTTATGCCTGATTGGAGCTATGGAAAAAAAATTACACTCATAAATCTTCTTGCCAAGATAATTAATTATGCACAAAATTCTCCAAGCTGCTTCTGATTTTCATTAATGAAGCAGATTACATGCAAAATAAGATGCTGTTAGAACTAAAAGAAGGGGCAGCTGCTTGTCTTTAAATGTAAAACAAGTGCACAGTTTTACATCTGAAAAAAATGATAAAGAAAAAATATGCTAGAATTGTTTATCCCACTATTATATCCCAAATAAGATAGAAAAAACTTTGTGGTTTTCATTAACTTTTTTTCTGCAATTGCTTTGAATCTCAAGATGCCATTATGCTGGTCACTTAATTTCTTTTCCAAAGCAGAATTAGATGAACTATTATAGTTCAAAAGCATGAGGCCATAAGCACTTGGGAACAGTGAAGCACAGAGCGTCTTTTAAATGGCCCTTATGAGCGAAGCTGCATCAGCTACGCAGACATCCACATTATTCATCAGTAATCTTTGTTCTAACCCTCCACTTAATTCCTATTTTTTTCTTAAGTGGTTAAAGTGATTGACAAAGCTGACATTTTAATAATATAAAGTTTAACAGCTCCCATGATCCCTATAAATAAGTAAGGAACTGACAAAAAAAAATCTACCCACCAAGGAAGCATGGCTCCACAGTTTTCTAGGATTATCAGGTAGATCATCCAGGAATGTGACAATCATAGAACCTAAGTTACTAACCAGCAGCCACAGTCAGTGAAATTCCTGTTACTAGTCTTCACCTGTGCATCAACAAAACTTTAAAACAGAACATTCCGAGAAACTTGCAAACTCAGGTAAGACAATTACATCTCCCTGAAATTTAAAATATTCCCTTGTTCACATAGTTGCAAAACAGTAAGCGCTAATTACTGTTCACACTATTGAGAAACTCAAGAGCCTCTAGTTTCTCATCAGTAAGATATTGTTTCAATTATGTTATATTCAAATAGCAGAATACAACATTCTCATTAAAATTACTT
Source organism: Oryctolagus cuniculus (assembly GCF_051225735.1). NCBI lineage: Eukaryota > Metazoa > Chordata > Mammalia > Lagomorpha > Leporidae > Oryctolagus > Oryctolagus cuniculus. The sequence goes on along the minus strand of NC_142869.1, from coordinate 62,051,482 downwards.
GTTCTGCTTTTGACACAAAATCATGCCTATGATTTGTTCAGTCTAATAAAACAAGTTGCCAATATAGTCTTATGTAATACCTCCATTTATTTTGTTTGTTTAGTTGTCCCTTTCATAAGTGTACGTGTGTTTGTGTGTGTGCACTTGTGACAATGTTCATACTTGGCTAAAAGTCTAGAAAGGCAGCAGTAGGCTAAAATGCAACCAGCAACCTCATGCATGGATCGTGTTCTCCTTGACATTTAAAATATTGTCTCAGAGGGAGGAAAAGCAAGAAAGGAGGAGGGAGGAGGAGAGGGGCAATAGAGACTGTACTCCCAAATGCTGCTTCACTCCCCAGACACCCCACAGTGGCTGGAGCTGGGCCAGACAGACCTTGGGAACTGGAATCTCCATTCAGGTCTCCCTCTGTGCAGTAGGGATCCAATGACTTGAGCCATCGGCTGCTGCTTCCCAGGGTGTGCATTAGCAGGAAACTGCAATTAGGAGCTGGAGTGGGGACTTCAAATCAGGTACTCCACTATAAAATGTGGGTATATGTGGGGAGCAGGGTCCGTCTCCCGCAACATGGCGGGGCGCCCGGGAGATAAATAAGTACTGAGACTGTGGACTGAAACTAACTCTATGCGTCTGATCTCCCACCATATGGCGCTGAGAGGGAGTAAACAAATCTTACACAGCTGCTTCGTCAATTAGCTGATTCCTGATCCAGCCTCTGATTGGAAGAGAGCAGCGTGCTCAGCACGTGGGCAGCAGAGCACGGATTGGTGGGAGAGGACTATAAAAGGGGGAGAGAGACAACATGCGGTGCCCCCTGAGAGAGTCGGTGAGAGAGCTCGTTGGTGCGGAGGCGGGGGAGCGGCAGCAAATCCGGGAAGGACCGGGGAAAGAAAACAGCGTCCGGTGTCGTTCCTCCGCGAGTCGGGGAGCGACAGGTATATTAACCAGAATCTTAACTTTGATAGACCAAATGCCTACCCCTTCTGTACATTTTTAACAAATGAGTATTATTACATCATAGCAGAAAAAAATACTATCTTTATGTTTTAAATTATTGAGTGCTCATTGACTAAATATGAATGTTAAGATTATAAAATGGACTTTCATTTGATCACAGCCTGTAGACTCAACGAATAATAAAATCAGCCTTCAAGAGCCATCCTTATTTGAGCATTGATACTAGAGAGGCATAGGAGTGGGGAAAGTGTGCACTGTGGTAGGCCTTCACTATGGTTCTCAGGCAGGATGATAAAAGTTGCTGATACTTGTACCGCACTTACTACGTGTCAGATACTGTTCTAGGAACTTGATATACAAAGGGACTTCAAAAAGTTCATGGAAAATGCATATGATGAAAAGAAACTACACATGGATTTTCAACATTTCTGCACCAAAATAAATTTATCTTTCAGTACCATTTTTCCACAACCCTTTTTGAAGTCACCTCATATAAGAAGCCATCTGGGAGGCTGGCACTGTGGTGTAGCAGGTAAAGCCACTGCCTGCAGTGCCGGCATCCCATATGGGCACCGGTTTGAGTCCAAGCTGCTCCACTTCTGATCCAGCTCTCTGCCACAGCCTGGGAAAGCAGGAGAAGATGGCCCAAGTGCTTGGGCCCCTGTACCCATGTGGGAGACCCGGAAGAAGCTCCTGGCTCCTGGCTTTGGATTGGCGCAGTTCTGACCACTTCGGCCAATTAGGGAGTGAACCAACGATGGATGGAAGACCTCTCTCTCTCTCTCTCTCTCTCTCTTTCTCTCTCTCTCTCTTTCTCTCTGCCTCTCCTTCGCTCTGTGTAACTCTGACTTTCAAATAAAATAAATAAATCTTAAAAAAAAGCCATCTGGGCTCTCAGCTCCTTACTGAGGTGCCCACCTGGTCTATGAAGTGCATTCTCTTCATTAAACATCGCTAGCATGCTCACCACTACTCTCCATCTCACATCTGAATTCTCCCTTGTGCTAAGTCAAGAACCCTAAGCAACCAACTCTGCTAACGTATCAGTGCCCAATGTGGGGCTCTGAAGAGGACCAGTGGTAAGTTCTGAGCAACCTCGTTCTGAGGAGTGCTACTCCCAGCCTTTCTCCTGCCTTGTCTGGTGGTAACCAACGTCTCCTTGCCAATATATTATGGAGACAGAGGCTTGTCTGCTCTCTGAGCCTCGCCACCTTGGCTGCATCCTGCTCTGTCTCTTTCAGCCAAAGTCTCTGCCACACAAATGCAGGAGGAGAATCCTACAAGAGGCTGAGGCAACTTCCTTTCTTCCCCACTTTGCCTGGGCCCTCGTGGCCCTCCCTGTCTTGCCTGACCAGTCCAGGTTCTGTTCACTTCCCCCGTCTCCTTAGTCTCAAATACTGGGGAGTGGGGGACATATCAAGTCTATTTGGCAGCCAATGCTCAGTGCCTAGCCTCAGCTGACTTTCTCTGCTGTAGGGGCCACATGCTTCATTTCCCTACCTCCTTGGCCGCCATCCTGATAACATGGATCATTTTCAACTGCTATTTTTAACCGCCACCAGACCCCTACAGCTCCATGTGTTCCAAGCCCTTCCCAAGTTTTTCTAAGCTAGCAAGAGAGGGACTCCTGGCCCTTCTGACCCAAAGGGTTCCCATTGTCTTGCTTGCTAAACTACAGAAGCTTCTCTGCCCACCTGTTCAATCTTCTTTTGCTCTATGGTTGAGACCAATACACGTCTCGCTACCCTTGTTAACCTCTGAAAATGCTTTAGGCTGAGAAATGAAAACTGAGTCCTCTGATCTTGGGCCTTCCAATGGGATCCCTGGAGCTCTTAAAGAATGAGACACTCTACTTGGTGAGGTAACAGTCATTTGAGTTAACTTAAATTTTGTAAAATGCAGTGTAAGGTTATAAAATGATGGCAAACTTAGGTTGTGCGTAAGTAAAAGTACAGCGCTGTAGGCACTGGGGTTAGTCACTGTTAACAGGATGCAGTCTCAGAGTTGACTCATACACCGTGACTTTTTTAACCAGACATAGCTTGTCTTGTGCATTGTGCTAGTCACATGCTAGTGAGGGTAACGGGGATTTACACGCGCTCTCATTCCCAGCATCTGACCAGGGCCCAGTTGGCACTCAGACATGGAACTGGCTACTCTTTCCCACTGCACTCCCACCCTTGCTCACAACCCTCCTCATCCCTTCCAGGCACCTAGGTTCCTGGCACCAATGGTGGAAACACCATGTCTGCAGTCAGGGTGATGTACCCACTGGGGGTCTGCACCCCTGAGCAGGACAGCCACATTTCATGTGGGGAGTTATCCAGCAGGCATCCATTAGGTGCATGCGTGCATGTCATTCCAGCCATGGGGGCACAGCTGGCTGAAAAAAGGAAAAAATCATGAAAGGGGACTTTTGCTTCACCCAAGCCAGCAGGCATGTAGGTCAGATTATATTTAAAGGTGGATTGACAGGCTCAGTCAAGCTCGCATTGAATAAGTGGATCAAAGGGAGGTCCAGCTAAAAGGGAGGAGGAAGCAAGAAAAAAAGAAACCAGTCTCGGAGGGGGGCCAGACTCCCAGCTCTGGGGCCCCCAGTCTGGGAGGGGGGACAGACTCCCAGCTCTGGGGGCCCCAGTCTCGGAGGGGGGCCAGACTCCCAGCTCTGGGGCCCCCAGTCTCGGAGAGGGGACAGACTCCCAGCTCTGGGGCCCTCTCCACATTATTGGTCATCAGTGAGTCAGAGAACGCTTTCTTCCTTCTTACTCCCTCAATAAACTTACTTTCAGTTTACACGCAGGATACGTCTTGGAAGGAAGACTGTCACCATGGTCAGTGTCAGGTGGCTGAAATGGGTGTGGGCCCAGTGGTGAAGTGATGGTTGATCATCGTCTGGCACCCAACTCCTGGAGTCTCATCCAGGGAATCCCCCAGCCACGATTAGTATGATGGAATTCCTGTGGCCATTCTCTCTCTCTCTCTCTCTCTCTCTGCCTGTCTGTCCGTCCGTTTGTCTGTCTTGTTTTCCCTTTCATTCCTTTCCCTAGTGATGTGCAGCAGCAGGGGACCTCTTCTCCCTGGGAAATTGTGGAGAAGTCATTACTCTTTCAACCTAGGAGGTTTTATCACAAATTCTGCCCTCCAGTGAAATGTGTCCCTATTGTGAGTCAGTTCACATTGGGTAGGTGACTGGAAGGGCCACTAAGTAGACCCAAGTGGAGCTGGCATCTCCCCTTCTTCATACATTTAGAAACTCATATGCAGTTATTTCTAAGGCCAGATCTCCTTTTCTGGCCTTGGACACAAACAGGACAAACAAGTGAGGCGATTAGTCTCTGTCTTCTGCCTTTTAGAGTAAATGTAGCTTAGTGGCCTTAAGCCTTGTCATTGGGATTGGCCTTTGGAGAGGTCCTATATTTGCGTCAACCCTCCCTCCTCTTAGATCACATTGCAGAAGCCACCAAGAATAATCCCCTCCCTTCAGGCTGAGGCAGTTGGGGTCTTACCTCGGGGCCTCTTGGTGCTTTGGCAGATAATCGGTTGGTTTTAAAAGGTAGAGGCAATGAGACATCCACAGAAGGGTGGACTGAGCGCTGAAATCTGGGACAGACACGATATTTCAAGATCAAGGACCCACCCAAGCGTAAGCCCAGACCATTCCTGTTAGTGGGTATGGGCCCTCAGCAAAGACCTTCTAGGCTGCACCAGATTTTACTTTTTCAGTAACTGGGGATTGACAGGCAGGGGATGGAAAGAACTGGGGACACCCAGCTCCTAGCCATCTTCCTTCTTGTCTCCCCACCACTGCCACCACACCCCGCCACTGCCCTGCCCCTCGCAGATCGGAAACAGAAATTCCAAGATTCCTAGACATTCACCATTGCAATGCTTGTTTAATCACTGAATGAATTAGACCCCCAAAGACTAAAGAGATGGACCCCTCATTTTTCCCAGGCTTGGCCCAAATACTCTTTGGGAGATCAAGAGAAGTGGCCTGAAGAAGGAACCCTCAACTACTATACCATCTTCCAATCAGATCTCTTTTGTAAAAAGAAGGGCAAATGGTCTGAGGTCCTCTATGTCCAATCCTTCTTCACCTTTAGAGACCATGCTGAGTTTTAGGATTAGGGAAATGCCACATAGACCCACCCTGTCCAAGACCTGAGGCTCATAAAGGAGGCAGTATTCCCACTCCATCCAGTAGTCCCCAATCCTTATACCCTCCTGGCCCAGATACCCAAAAATGCCAGTTTCCTTTCTAGACCTTTTCTGCATAGCTCTAGACCCAGAAAGCCAGTATGTTCTGCTTTTGAAAATCCATTGACAGGGCAGCATGGTGGCACAGTAGGTTAAGCTTCCACCTGTAGCACTGGCATCCCATACAAGTGCCAGTTCGTGTCCTTCTTCAGATCTAGCTCTCTGTTAATGGCCCGGGAAAGCAGTTGAAGATGTCCTAAGTGCCTGTGTTCCTGCATCCATGTGGGAGACCTGAAGAAGCACCTGTCTACTGGCTTCAGATCAGCCCAGCTCTGGTCATTGTGGCCATTTGGGGAGTGAACCAGCAGATGAAAGACTCTCTGTATCTTCCTTTCTCTTGTCTATAACTCTGCCTCTCAAATAAATAAATCTTTTTTTACTTTTATTTAATAAATATAAATTTGCAAAGTGCAACTTTTGGATTATAGCAGCTTTCCCCCCCATAACCTCTGTCCCACCCGCAACCATCCCATCTCCCACGCCCTCTCCCACCCCATTCTTCATCACGATTCATTTTCAATTATCTTTATATACAGAAGATCAACTTAGTATATACTAAGTAAAGATTTCAACAGACTGCACCCACAAAGACACACAAAGTATAGAGTACTGTTTGGGTAGCAGTTTTACCATTAATTTGCATAGTACAACACCTTAAGGACAGAGAAAAATAAATCTAAAAAATAAATTAAATCCATTGATTAGGGTTGAACAGCTAATCCAGACAGTACTGCCACAGAAGAATTTAGACACAGCTCCCACCTATTTGGGCAGGGCCTTTGTGGAGGATATAAAGGATCAATGTATTGTTGGGGCTGGAAAGATGGTTTAAAATGTTAATGGCTTGCTGGTCTGTTTCCCACCTGAGACCCTAATTTTGGGCACTTGACTGGCACTCTTAACTTCCTAGCTCAGCATGGCTATTGGGTATCCAAGAAAAAGCACAACTGGTCTATCAGGAAATAAACTATTTGGGGCTCTTCCTCACTGGGGGAATGGAAACTGGCCCCCTGAGAGAAAATGATACATGTAGCAGACTCCTGTTGCTATAATCTTAATACAGCTCCAACTAACAGATTATGGATCCTTGGGTAAAGGAAAATAGCAAAGCTCCTAGATCAGGCTCTCAAGGGCAAGCCAGAGCAGGGCCCCCTCCTTTGGCAAAGAACAAAACACAACCTTTGCCCAGTTAAAGTCTGTCATGACTGCGACCCCTGCACCAGGGTTGCTAAACCTAGTCCTTCAAAACAGGTAGGCAATCAGACATGCTAACTGCTGCCCAAGGGGGCATATGTGTCATGCTCTAAGAATGTTTTTTTTGGAAGGAAGGGGAGGTCAATCAAACTGGACAGTTACAAACTCATGTTCACCATTTCTTGGGTAAAGCCAGACAATTCCACAACCTGGCTGAATGAGGCTGGAATTTTTGACTTAACATCTGGTCATGGAAATCCTGGCTATTGCCCCTCCTAGAAACCCTATAGTTTCCATCCTCTTGCTTCTTCTCTTTGGACCATGTCTTTACTATTCCTGTCCATTGTGTCTCTTACAGAGTATAAGCCGTCTGGCTCCAGATGGTCATGAGACAGGGATATGACCAGTCCTCTGGACCATGCAACACAGTCATCACCCAGGCTCCCCCTGAATGCTATAGGACAGATAGCAACAGAATGCTCATAACCAGCTCTACACCCATCTATCAGCTCTGAAACAAATACAGAAGATGGGCTCTTATCCATGTTACCCCCATCAGATTTTGGGTTCCTTTTCTTGAGAGGGGAATGTTAAGATAGCTAGGGAGATTTGAGCCTAAGTGTATGTGAGGAGCTGAAAGAAAAATTTCCATGTGATGGAACAAGGAAGCAAGCCTTGGAAGCCAACCAGTATTTGCATATTAAAAGTCTTGCCGTAGTTCACTGACCTGGCTGGGTGGATTCCCACTCTCTCCTTAGGGGCATCCTATAGGAATTTCATGAGCCTTTTGCCCAGGAGACTATTACAAAGTTCTGGGAGAGATTCCACACCTAGAAAGCCCTCCACACAGCAATATTCCAGAAAGGGGGTAGGGGGAGGAGAAAGAAGGCCCATGCTCAACATCTATAGAAACGCCAGTCTGAATGCAGACTGGGCTCAGTTTTTTACTGAAGTGCCCACCTGGACTGTCAGGTGCACTTTCTTCATTAGTTCTCCCCATTAAACTTTGCTTGCATGCTTACCACCAAAAAAATTTGAAAAATAATTTAAAAAGTCATCCAATCATCCTAGCAACACTTTGGGTAGGTATTATTACAAGCTACATTTTTAGAGAAAACTGAACCTCAGGGAGTTTAAATAATGTAATTGCGTAGTTACTCAGCTGGTAAACGGAGGAGCTATGATCTGAACTCAGCCACAGCTTGGCACATAGAGATAATAGTTCCTATTGATTACTGCAACTGCTGTGACCACTGTTAGCAAGAAGAGATATAATAGGGCTGTTTTAAGAAACGTAATTTTATATTTAAGTAAATAACTATTTTACTGATTTATTGATTATATTAAAATAAAGTGTCATTCTCATAACCATGAAGGCGCATTCTTAGAGCCTCAGGCTGCTTGTAAAAGCCTCCGACATCTAAGCAGCATTAAGAGATCTCAGGGTCACTAATACTAAACTCAAGGGCAAGAATCTGGGCTGGGTGAAAAAGAATTCATAGGTTATAAAGTTTAACTAATAAGAGGGAAGGCAAGGAAACCAGTACTTACTAAGCACTTCTTAAAAGGCTAGGCACGGTTCTACATGTTTTTACCTATTATTTCATGCAATCCGTAAGTATTATCACCAGTTTAAAGATGAAGCACATTAAAACTGCAATGAGACACCATTGTGTACCTATTACAATGGCCCAAATCCAAAACAAAGGTAACATTAAATGCTGGTTTAGAGCAACAAGAAATCTTATGCATTGCTGGTGAGAATGCAAAATGATAAGGCCACTGTGGAAGACAGTTATCAATTTCTTACAAAACTAAACGCACTCTTACCATACAACCCATCAATGGAGTTCCTCAACATTAAATTCCTCAAATGATTTTAAAACTTATGTCCACAGTAAAACCTGCACATTGACATTTATAACAGCTTTATTCACATTTGCTAAAACTTGGAAGCAACTAAGAGGTCTATTGGTGGATGCATGGATGAATAAACTGGTACATCCAGACAATGGACAACCACTCAGTGCTAAAAGAGAAATGAGCTATCCAGCCATGAAAAAGACATGGAAGAAATGTAAGTGCATACCCCTAAGGGAAACAAGTCAGTCTGAACAGGCTGCACACTGTATGAGTCCAGCTATCTGACGTTTAGAAAAAGCCAAACCAGGCAGACAGTAAAATGATGAACAGCATGGAGGGATGAACAGGAAGGGCCCACAGGATTTTTAGGGCAGGGAAATTATTCTGCATGAGGGTATAACAGGAGACATAGTCCATGACACATTCACCCAGACACAAAGAGTGTGTAACACCAACTGCAAAACCTATTGTAACTCCGGATGGTGGGGGACTCTGATGTGTTACCATAGATCCATCAGTTCTAACAAATGTGCCTTCTGGTGCCTGATGTTGATGAAGGAGGAAGCTATGCATGGGAGGGAGCAGGGGAAATATGAACAATCTCTGTGTCTTCTGTTCAACTTTGCTATGACCCTAAAGCTGCTCTATGAAATAAAGTCCGTTTTTGAAAAAGCATACCCTTCAAAAAATTCATATATGAAACCACATAAATTAGAGTAATCACTATATCAAAATCCTTCTAACCAAGGTAATTATCAAGCATCTTTCTGTTTTCCAGGGTTGGCAAGAATTCTAAATATCCCTTAAGTATGTGACTAAATTAGAATTTATTATTAGTTAAAATTAGAATTATTAAACTTTATAACCTCCTTTTTCATTTTGAGTGGCTAGTGTTGAGGCATAGCAGGTAAAACTGCCCCCTGCAATGCTGGCTTCCCATATGGGTGCTAGTTCTAATCCCAGCTGCTCCACTTCTGATCCAGCTCCCTGCTAATGTGCCTGTAAAAAGTAGAAGATGACCGGAGTGTTTGGTCCCCTGCACCCAACTGAGAGACCTGGAAGACGCTCATGGCTCCTGGCTTCAGCCTGGTCCAGCTGTGGCTGTTTCAGCCATGTGGGAGTGAACTAGTACATGGAAGATCTCTATCTTTCTCTATAACTCTGCCTTTCAAATAAAGAACTTTTTAAAAGATTTTATTTATTGTTTATTTGAGAGGTAGAGTTACAGAGAGAGGGAGAAACAGAGAGAAAGGTCTTCCATCCACTGGTTCACTCCCCAAATGGCTGCAACAGCCAGAGCTGAGCTGATCAGGAGCCAGATGCCTCTTCCTGGTCTCCCACACAGGTGCAAGAGCCCAAGCACTTGGGCCATCTTCTACTGCTTTCCCAGATCATAGCATAGAACTGGATTGGAAGAGAAGCAGCCTGTACTAGAACGGGCACCTATATGGGATACCAGTGCCACAGCACTGACCCCAATAAATAGCTTTTTATTTTTTAATTTTTTTAATAAATAGCTTTTTTAAAAAAAAAGAATGTTCATTTTAAATTTTCTGAATTTTTATATGATTTTTTTTTCTTTTTATATTGTCCCCCCCCCCCGCCCTTTTTTTAACTGCCAAGGATTCTAGTAGATGATTACTGCCATTGTCCTGGGGCAGGAAGACAAAATTTGTATCTTAAAAAATATATTAAACTTGCTATAGCTGCTTTTCTGTTTTTTATTCTTGAGGAAATTGTGCTATGCTTGGGAAGCCTCTATGATGAGCCTTGTCTTTGGAGACAGAACATCTCTATGTTAATTTGAATAAGGCTGGGATTTAAAAGAGTTAAACTACTCTGTAAGATAGAAGTTTTTAGTGTATTCTTTGAAGCACTGGATACAGGGTTTTGGTTTGTGAACTCAAGAATGAAGAGTGATAAAAGAGAATTCCTTTAAGGGGATAGCAGCTCTGGGGACACTGTAGCAGTCAGGACTACGGGGCGGGGGGGGGGGGCAGAGAGGGGGGGGGAGGGAGGGAGGGACAAACTATAATGGACCCACTTCTGATGGGGAGGACCAAAAACTTTGGAAACAGTTGTCCAACCATTTTATGATTGACTCTCATCCTGAGCATCCGTTCCCCTTTGTTCGCCAGAATCATCAGTAAGACACTATTGCACTGGATGACAGTGCTTTGAGTAACAAGCATGTGAAGGGGGGGGGGGGGGGGAGCATAGGGACCAAAGTGAGATGGGGAGGAGCTGGCAGCAGTCAAGGGAAGATGACGACAGCAGAGGCGTCTTTGAGAGGGTGTGGCGATGTGGGGGCGAGGGCTCACGGGGACTGGGTACAAACCAACAAACTCCAAGCAGGGGTGCATATGACTGGAGGCATCTGCACTTGGGCTTCTGCTCCATGCGACCTCCCCAAAGAGATTTCTGATTGCTTCGCTGGTTCAACACAGTGAAAACATATAGGAATCCACTGTCCTGAATGATTCTCTTTAGAGCACGTACAACATTGTTCATTAGTCTTCTAGAGACAAGACTGTCTTACCACTGCTATGTCTCTAGCATCTGTGATAGGGCCTGGTGCACAGCAGGTAGTCAACTGGTGTTAGTTAAGAGGTTGATAAACCACCTAAGTCCTCATTTTCCAAGTTGGAAATAAAAACCAATTTCTCCTGGCCTCCTATTTCCCCCAGCTGTCAGTCTCTCCAGTTTGGGTAAGATCAATAATTCTCCTGTACATGTAGACCAAGAGGCTCCTCCCCATCATTCACCACTAAAATTCCTTTCATTAATTGTACAGTTTTGAGCATGGGATTGGGACAATCAGAAATGTTGTAATAAATGTCTCAGCTATTTGAGTTGAGGGTTTGCAAGGAGAAACCTGTTACCCTAGATGACAGGGATGGGAGGAATGTGTGGCTTCAGATGACAAGCACTGATCAGCTGTGCCTCAGTCTGGGTAATGAGCTCTACGGAACCTGCAAACACATCAACTCCCAACGCCCGCAACCCTTTGTGCCTTTAGCCACAGGCCAACTCAGATTCCTTCGCTGACACCAGACCCCCTCTTCTAGGATAATTATTTCTCTTTTGCGCTGTCAGATTTTTTTTTGTTTTGTCTTACTGACATTAGCATCAATCTAACACAATTCCATACCATCACGCTTCTCCCAATCCCAATAAAACATTTTAGAATATTTAAAAAAAAGTGTCTATGTCAGTGATATAGAAGGAAGAAAAGAAGATCAAACAATAGAAAATAGTCATTTTCAAAACTGCCCACAGGTGTTCCCTCCTTTTATATAGTCAGTATTATGAGAGGAAGTGGAAATCTTTGATTTGATGCTTTTTACTCGGGAAACATGGTAGTTTCAACAAAAGACTTTTGGATCAAAGGATTGGATATGATGACCATGACTCAGTCCCAGCACCTGCCTAATCACCATAACTCACCAGGTAGCAGACACCAGGATGTCGTTCAATGCCCCTCTTGCATTACCTGGTTTTCTTGTTGGTCCCACTGGCAAATCTGCAGGACCTGACCCAATTCTTGCCATTGCTGCTTCAGGTACTTGTCTAGTTGCCTTCTCCTGTCTTGTAGAAGTTCAAGAAGGCTGTCAATCTTCAGACAGCTGCTATGAGCTCCTTGAATTAATTCAGGATTCATATTAGGCCCATCACATTTGAATTTTTCTATGAAGTCCGTGAGTTGTTGACTTTTGTTTAGAAGCGCTAGAGATTTTTCTAGAAGTTCTAAAAGAAATTAGAAAGAAAAAAGAAGAATGATATGAGCAAGCTACTACTAATAGTTGTACTCTTAATATAATGTAAATGTAACTTATATGAACACATAATAAGGTGCACTGCAAGGAATTTAAATGCATAAACATAAACTACCTTCACTACTTGAAATATGTTGGTCAAATATCTTGGCATAACAACGGTTATGGCACTAGCTGCCAAAGAGTAGAATGCGGAAGTTTAGTGGTAGCATGATTGAGTATAGGGAGCAGAATGACTGTGGGAGTCTGGCATGGCTTCTCTCGGTTTTACAGGTGGGAGACTGGTTACAGTGCTTACGCGCCCTGCAGTGTCCTGCATTTGAAGGTGATTGGACTCAAGGTTTAGAGGGTAAAGCCTGTACTAATCACCCCAAAAACTCAACAAATGAGGTGGCCAGGTAGCCGGATGTTGGGACAACATCTAGTTAGAAAATGTTTACTCAGTGGAATAGCTCTAACCTCATTCTTCACCCAGTTCTGACCAACTGCTGACATGAAGGACTATGAGTCCAGAGTTGATGAGGCCTCCACTGATTAAAAGATTTCTAAATACATTGAGCACAGAGGTATGATAAATGTTTGAGGAGATGCATGTGTTTCCCCCGATTTAATCATACAATGTATATACACACTGAAACATCACACAGTGCCCCCTAAATACATACAATTTCTATCAGTCTTTTTTGTTTTGTTTTGTTTTGTTTTTGTTTTTTGTTTTTTGACAGGCAGAGTGGACAGTGAGAGAGAGAGACAGAGAGAAAGGTCTTCCTTTGCCGTTGGTTCACCCTCCAATGGCCGCCGCGGCCAGCACGCTGAGGCCGGCGCACCGCGCTGATCCGATGGCAGGAGCCAGGAGCCAGGTGCTTTTCCTGGTCTCCCATGGGGTGCAGGGCCCAAGCACTTGGGCCATCCTCCACTGCACTCCCTGGCCACAGCAGAGAGCTGGCCTGGAAGAGGGGCAACCGGGACAGAATCCGGCGCCCCGACCGGGACTAGAACCTGGTGTGCCGGCACCGCTAGGGGGAGGATTAGCCTAGTGAGCCGCGGCGCCGGCCTCTATCAGTCTTGAAAGTCCTAAATACAGAGTTAATGATAAAGCTTTTGATTTGCAAGTGCTTTACAATTTGTATTTTTAATTTAAAAATGTGACAGAATAACAAAGCATACTTAACTGCAAAATAGGCCACAAGTTTCTACTCCTGGAGTAAAGGGTATTACAAGTTTAGGGAAAATGTTCTGGAATGAGTATTTTAAGTCCAAATATGGAGAGACCAGCAAGAGAGTAAGGATGGAAGGGAGGTAGTTCAGAACAGCAGGCTGAGGAGCACCCACGCTTCGGGATCAATTGGAGGGGCATTTAGGGACTGTTCATCTCCACAGCCAAGCATGGAAACCGGGAGCCATCATCCTCTTTCTCATCCTGCCATAATCAAGACCTGTTACTTTTGTCCTTTGTCTACTTCTCTCCATGTCCACTGCGGAAACACCTGCTACTCGGTTTGTGCTGCCTTCTCTTGACTACATCATCCTCTGATACAGTCATCCATTCTCAAAACCTTAGACAAAGGGATCTTTTCTCAGCCTCTCTTTCTCTGCCTGCCTCTCCCTCTCCCCCCCTTCCCCCTCCCTCTCTCTCTCTCCCTCTCTCTCTCTCTCTCTCTCTCTCTCTCACACACACACACACACTTAAAACAATGGCTTCGCATTAACTTAAAAATCCCTTAACGTGAACTACCAGGTTTGGCATGATCTAGTCTCTAGCTCCCTTTTTAGATGGTCTCTACCTTTCATCCCTACCTTCTCACACATGCTACACTGCCCCTGTCCCTTGAGTTTTCATTGCTTCTTCTGCCAGGACACCATTCACCACTCTCCTCAACTCCCTCTTTCCTTATCTTCATTCTGCTCATACTTCAGGTTATCAACTCAATGTCAGTCTCAGGAAATAAACTAGACTGGACCAATCTTCATTCTTATAACACAGGTTTTCTCTCATTCAAACATCTTGCCAGTCATAACTTTACATTGATGTGAGGAGTTATCTAATATCTGTCTTTGCCACAAGGCTCCCATACAGTAAGAGGGTAAGGACCATGAACACATCCTCAGTAATCAGAGTGGCTGGCATGGTGCAGATGTTTCATAATTTCCGTAGAATGCCACAGTGAGCTCACATATAATTAAAGCAGATGAAGAATTAAGAGAGTTAGAGATGCTATGGGTCAGAAGTCTTCTAGAAACATCACAAACAGGAAGCAATTGAAATGATTTGGGATTTTGTGACGGAGTAGGTAATGGAAACAGGAAATCAAGTTACCAGGTTGAGAAGTGGGGAGAGAGTGATCAAGTGAAGATGATAAGTCAAGACAATCTTGGGACTTTTGTTGTTAGAAAAAAAAAAAAAACACTAGCAGTGTGTCTTAAGAGCAGGGTTGAATATGCTCCTTTTTTATTTTTAGTATGAAAAGTAAAGAACACCCAGAGGACAAGTACTTTAACAAACTTCACAGCAACACCAATGGACTAAACCAGTGCTAAAACCTGCCTTGAGGTTCTCAGCTCGTTCTTTTCACTCTACAGTGGCTACTTCAGCACTGTCACATCTGGCAGTTAACTACACAGTGAGGATCAGTCAGTCTCATCCAACTGACACTTTTTTTGAGAGCTGGAAAAGAAAATGAGATATGTGAATACACTGTAAAAAGGTTATTTTGAGATGAAAAAAAGGAATTTGAAGTACTATCTGTCCAGTGAAATATTAGCAGCATCTGGTCAGAGTGCAGAGAACATAAATATGTGCACAATGCAATTTTCTGAGGCCTTAATAAGGTAAAGAAACAAAGAATTAAACCCATGGACTTCATCCTGGACAGGAGGAGGGGGGAATTCAAACAGGATAAGGAAAGTTAGAGCAGACATTAAAATTACAGTACATTTCTTGAGCAAAGAAATGGAAGCAAACAAGGGCAAGACAAAGGCAAGGGAGAGAGTGTAGAAAAAGATGTGTGTGTCTACTCTTAGAGGAAAGTCAAAGATACAACAGAGAAACAAGGTCAAGACAATTTACAGAGGTTGTTGTCCATCAAACTGAAGTTTTTATTGTATAACCTCAATAGAGTGATTGGAGTGACTGACTCTCCTTTAATATATACAGAAAGAGAATTTTTCCCTTGAATTGAGAAGATGTTAATATTAATACTACACAAACACACACACACGGGAAGTATGAGCTGGAAGCAGGGTTTCCGCATGGTACGTCTTTCCTCCCTTCCCATAAACAGCTCTTACATATTCAATTTTTAAATGAAAGGAGGAAACATAAGTTTGGTTCTGAGAGTAGTGCAGACTGACAGAGGAGCAGGCCAACCTGTTCTGGCTCCACAGAATATGTATAGTTCCCCAAATTTCAATTTGCATTCTTTTCCTGGTTTCCTGTTTTAGTTTTAGCCAAAATAGTACAACCATTCCCATATGCATCCAGCTGTGCAGCCTCTTGAGCCCAAGTTAGCTTACAATGTGCTCAGGCTGCAATCTGCTACCTTCTACCATGAGGAAGGTAGATAGATCCCTCCGCCAGGTCCCTTGGGCTCCCTCTGTCGGTTTCTTCCATCGTATTTGTTCTAGAGCTTCTATTTCCCTAGCTATTTACTCCATCTGTCGATCATACAAAGTGATGTAGTTTTCCTCATGAGCAACATTTAGCTATATGATGACCTTCAAATATAAAAGTCTCTACAGTGCGTTCATTTTAAATACTGTGCATTTCTGCATATTCAAAACTCTACTTATTGATACAATATCTTGTGACGGTACATAGATACTCAATAACATTATTATTTGCTTTGATCAACTCCCACTATATATTTAAAAATGGTGGCAAAGCACATTTTAAATTATTACCTATAGAGGCTGGCACCGCGGCTCACTAGGCTAATCCTCCACCTTGCGGCACCAGCACACTGGGTTCTAGTCCCGGTCGGGGCGTCAGATTATGTCCTGGTTGCCCCTCTTCCAGGCCAGCTCTCTGCTGTGGCCAGGGAGTGCAGTGGAGGATGGCCCAAGTGCTTGGGCCCTGCACCGCATGGGAGACCAGGATAAGTACCTGGCTCCTGCCATCGGATCAGTGCGGTGCACCAGCCACAGCACGCTGGCCGCGGCGGCCACATTGTAGGGTGAACCAACAGCAAAGGAAGACCTTTTTCTCTGTCTCTCTCTCACTGTCCACTCTGCCTGTCAAAAAAATTAAAAAATAAAAAAATAAGATAAAATAAAAATTATTACCTATAGAATATGCCATAATTATTAAGTATAATTAACCAATTTCAGATAGATGATGATGGATTTTCAGAAGTTAAGTGGGTTTTCAGCTCATTAAATATTGTTTCCAAATAAGTTCTTTCTAAAAAGTTTCAAAGTTAAAGTCTTGGTGCTGAGATCATGGATGATATTTCTAAGATATTTTTAAATTTCAAATGTTCTTCAGTGGGATGGTTTTTCTTAAACTTATTTAATGGGCATTTCCAAAAATATACAGATGTAGAGATAAGGTCTAATGGACCCCATAAACCTCTATCTAAGCTATGTGAAAATCAATTTATAACATCTAAGAAAAAGGAACTCATATTATGACTTCCTGTGATACAGCTTCTTGGATATTGTGATCCTTTTAAAATGGCCACTAAAAAACTGTAGGGTGAAATTCTTATCCTTGTGTAGTAGCATTCGTGTACCAAGACAAGACACCAAGGCCTCTTAACAGGAAGCAGCCTTCATTATGCCAGCATAAGACCCAGGTAGAATTTCTTACCCAAAATCCTGAGTCCCAAATAAGGAAGGGTTTTCTGTTATATATGGTTTTAGCCTCTTTGTCTCCCTCATATGGTTACCTGCATACATTTGATTGGATATTCTGATGTTACATGGCAGCCACAGGATTGATACATGACTGTGCAGGAGAAAGTAGTACTGAAGATTTTTTTTTAAACACATACTGAGCTGTAAGCTGTCTGGCAAGGGTTAACACCATTGCTCTTTAGTAACAAGCAGAACCTGAAATGGTTACATAGAGGTTGCATATAGTCCCCAAGAAGATAGGGACTATGGTGGAAGCATTCATAGGCAAGCCTGTAACAACCGCATTTCATTCCCAGGACAGATGCCTCCTTGCTTCTTCTTCTTCTGACCTTGGGAAGGCCTCTACCACAACTTTAATCACGTCAGGCAGAAACAAGTTTAATTAAAAGACAGAGGCCTCTGCCACGGTTGAGTTTAGAATAAATTTTCTCTTCTTTAACGTCCCTACAGGATCTAGTTTATTGATCATTTTTGCATCTTGTACCATGTCTTCCATTGGGATTAAATACAAAACACACTCAACAACCATTCTTTGAAGTGGGCACTATTCTAATCCCAGAGATTGAGAGATGCACTAATTCCTCCTAGCCAGGGATTCACAATCTGGTGATTGGGGATTTAAAAAGGAAGTAAATTATCACTACACAGTGTGCTGGGTGGTGTCTCAGAGGAACCCGCAGGACGCACAGAGGGAAACCTATGACAAGTGTATACCTGCCCTGCTAAACTGTAGACTTTCTACGGACAAGGACCATGTACTCCCCTTGACACATGGCCAAGGGTTTCTCACCAAGTATGAGTTCAGAAAATATTGTTTAGTTATGTGTTGTTTAATTGAGGTCAACCAAGCTGGTTTATAGTCTGAAATCATCTTTACTAGAAAAGACTTTAAGCAGGCATGTATAACCCAAAGGGGAGGAGACCAGAGAGGACGTCAGTGTCAGCAATTTCAAGGATTCTCTTGCGGGCAATAGACTTGTTCTGTAACATTCCAGAGGGCAGAAACTTCAACCCATTCATCCTGGTTCTGACCTCCACAATTTTATAGAATAAGTTTCTTCTTTGCATCATGCCTCAGCGTTGCTGAATCAGGAGAAAGCATAGGTGAAGCTAATGAAACTAAAGTGAACATTGGGGCGAGTATGATTACAGCTTCTCCAGTTACCTTTATCAGTTTTTGACATCCTAACCCACCCATTTTGTACTCTTCACTGATCAATACCTACCTCAGAAACGCGGTAGAACCACTAGCTGCACCAACAGATGTGTTTGATTTCCTTAAATCTTAAGATAATAGACTCGAAACCCTTTCTTAAATACCAGGATTTCATTTTTAGCATGCATTTCCAATCAGCTAATCTCAGTCACATCCTCCTGAATTCGTGGGTTAACACGTTTCATCAGCTACCCACTAGATGAAAGCAGAGCCCCTGAAGCCACCGTCGAGCAGGTGTGTCAGAAGCCTGGTGTCCTGACCAGGGTCCCTTGCAATCCTTGTGCATCAATTCTCATATAGAGGGGCACAAACATTGCAAGAGAGACATGCTACCAGAGCAGAGAGAGATTTTTCTCATCACAAAAATAGAACCTGCTTCCTGTTTTCAGCTGGCATTTGTATCCATTTCTTCAGACTAAGAGGAGACCCATTGGTCTCTGGAATACCTTATCCCAGAAAAGCAAGCCAATGCAGCCATTGTCAGCTGGGCACCAGACCAGTGCCGCCCAGTGCTGCAACACAAAGCATCATGCTCTCCCACAAAGTGGCTCCCTGCACCCCAGGTCCCAGTAACTCTGAAGGAGCCAACAACAGCAACAACAAAACAGCACTGAGCTACCCAACCACTTTGAGCTCCAAGTCCAAATATTTGTGGAAACATCTCTGCTTCCACAAGCTGCCAATCCCCCTGGAAAAATGCTTTCATGTGATTGCCTTGGTAATGAACCTCTGCAATGCAAGCTTCAGTCACTGTGAAGTTTCCAGACCTAAAATCGCTGGGTGATGATCATGCGGCTTGGATAAAGACTGAATTGAGATCACAGGACTCATCTCAGCTACCTGCACTTTGGATTTCATGGGATTCTGCTAACTCCCTCGGGCGCCCTCAGCAGCTGCTGCGGCTGCATAAAATTGGGCAGCTGGTGCTTTCACACCAAATCTTTGGATGCTGTTTATAATCTTTGTTAGTGGTAGGTCCTATCAATTAAGATAATATGCACATGAGTGTGAGTGTGTGTGTGTGTGTGTGAGTGAGTGATAGGCTCTCATAAAAAGACACCTTGGGAAAAATCAAGTCCTTGGATCTCTGAGCTTTGGGAAAGTTGTAATAAGTAGTGAATCACAGTTATCTATTATCTAGGACCCTTCAGATGGTGTTATAAACACAGAATCAGGGTTCGGGAGCTAGACATTAAGTCAGAACTGAGACAAATGAATTCAGGAAGTTCTTCCACTCGTACCCAGTTCTACTTGCCGGTAAAGACACATTACAAATAAAAGAAGTGGGGCTGGCGCTGTGGCTCAGCGGGTTAAAGCCCTGGCCTGAAGCACCGGCATCCCACATGGGCACTGGTTTGAGTCCTGGCTGCTGCACTTCTGATCCAGCTCTCTGCTGTAGCCTGGGAAAGCAGGGGAAGATGACCCAAGTCCTTGGGCCTCTGCACCCGTGTGGGAGACATGGAAGAAGCTCCTGGCTCCTGGCTTCAGATAGGCACAGCTCCAGCCATTGCGGCCATCTGGGGAGTAAACCAGTGGACGGAGGGCCTCTTTCTCTGTCTCTACCTCTCTGTAGCTCTGTCTTTCAAGTAAACAAATAAATCTTAAAATAAATAAATAAATAAAAGAAGTGATTGTTCCCAACTATGTATCTACTCTCCATCCGCAGAAGCAAATGACACACACACACGACCCTTCCACCAATGCTTTCCCTACTCCAGAGCTGGCCTGCCCCAAATTCTGAGGGAGAAAAGCACAGCACACAAACGGCTACTTAGCAATCATCCTGTCTACAGATTTTCAGAAGAGTTGAATTTTTTTGTACAGTGCTTCCTCAGAAATCGGTCTGGGAAAATTCCTGATTCCTTATTCCAGAACCGTAATGATAAAAGAGGAAGTGTTCTTTTCATTCATATCATTCAGAGACTGCTGTTCATTTGTTGACCCTTAGAAGATTTCACTGAATTCGACCATAGACACTCAGCCGACAGAGATTTCCTGAGGATCTGCCCTGTGCTGGGCACCATGCTATTCGCTGGAGATGAAAGGGCGGACAAGGCGGAAGTGGGCTCTTCCTCAGACAAGCCAGTTCCGTCTCCCGTCTTAGATCTCCAAAGACTGCGTGATTGACAGCCCTGGGTTAAGTCTCCTGGAGACTCCCCCACCATCTCCCTAGAATGATGTGCAGCTATTTCCTTCTCTGAGGAGATGGTCAAAAATAAAGCTTTATCTAGTCTTCCTTGGAACAAGCTGACGTACATAAAGTAAAAATATACTGCCATACGGAAGCAGATTTTAAACTTTAACATTTCATGTGAGGAATGAACTTACCTTTAGAGTGATGCTCATGAAGCCGAAGAAGTGACTTTAAGGACTCGGCACTCTCAAATTCATGAGTATTCTGGAGGAAGTCTTCAGCTTGATCTATTTTAATAGCGAACTACAACAGAAACACAGGAGAAAAACATTTACAAATTAATGTGTCATTTTCTATTCATATATATGTAAATCAATGGCCTACGGGACTTGTGTGTGTGTGTGTGTGTGTGTATCTATTACTTCACATGTGTATTGCTGTGGAGGATATATGTGAGTGCATGTGTTTGCATCTGGTCAATTTACAAAGAGTTACACTTCTTTCCTTGTATTTCTTTCATTGCTAGATCATGTATGCTGCAATAAATCAATTTGTTTACTGTTCAAATTCTATTATTTAATTTAACCAGGAGCTGGCATTCTGGTACAACAGGTTAAGCCACCAAGTATGATGCCAGCATCCCATATGGGTATTGGCTTGTGTCCCAGTTGCTCCACTTCCAATCTAGCTCCCTTCTAATGTGCTTCAGTAAGCAGCAGAAGCTGGCCCAACTGCTTGAGCCCCTGACACCCCTGTGGAAGACATGGACGGAGTTCCCCGCTCCTGGCTTCAGCCTAGCCCAGCTCTGGCCATTGTGGCCATTAGGAAAATGAATCTCTAGATGGAAGATACCTGTCTCTTTCTCAGTCTTTCCCTTTCTCTCTTTGTAACTCCAATTTTCAAATAAATAATAAATAAATCTTTTTTAAAAATTAATGTTTCATGACAATAGGTCTGATCTGATTTCATCATCATTTAAAAAAATCATCTATTATTTTTCACTTTATGTTTCTGTGTGGGAGCAAACTGTTGAAATCCTTACTTAATGTATACTAAGCTGATCTTCTGTATATTAAGATAATCGAAAATGAAT
The DNA here is from genome assembly GCF_051225735.1 of Oryctolagus cuniculus. Lineage (NCBI taxonomy): Eukaryota > Metazoa > Chordata > Mammalia > Lagomorpha > Leporidae > Oryctolagus > Oryctolagus cuniculus. The sequence goes on along the minus strand of NC_142869.1, from coordinate 62,030,138 downwards.
CTTGATGTGAATGGAAGGGGAGAGGGAGTGGGAAAGGGGAGGGTAGTGGGTAGGAGGGACGGTATGTGGGGGAAGCCATTGTAATCCATAAATCGTACTTGGGAAATTTATATTCATTAAATAAAAGTTAAAAAAATTAATGTTTCAACCAGAATTATCGTGCCCTATAATGAATGTCATCACTTTCAGTGGTTCCAAAACAGTTTCTGAAAGAATGAACAGCAAGTTTACACTAACAGAAACCAAGTGGTTGGCTAATCAACAATCTGTGAGTTGGACTTAGGAACTCAGAAGGTTGAAAGACTCTTTTTCCCACATAATTAAGCTTACAAAGGAAAAGTGAAAGTTTCAGAATACACGAAGCAAAAATTATATATATTTATAGAGCAAGTGGTTTGAGAAGATACACACCCAATGGGTGCCTTTATGAGAAGAAACAGAATTAGAGATGTTTGAGCAGACATGAACTTTCAGCTTTTGAAGATATAATGTGCATTATTTATATAATTTATATTATAAATATTTACATAAATAAAAATGAGACTAGATACAGAATGAAAAAACTCTCATCTGGTTCAATGAAAATGCCAAACAAAATGATACCCCAAGGGGTGAGAAATAGGATTGGTTTCTCTTTTTTCTCCATGAAGAAAGTATGAAAGGGAGAAATATGCTTGAAGTGATATTAAAATCTCCAAGGAGATCATCTCAGATACAAGTTTTGGAAATGAAAAAAATATAGCTGGTTATCCTTAGTAGGAGACAAATAATTCAACGGTAATTGTTATAGTTTTAAGCAGCATTTTAATCAATATGTTCACCATGGGATTAGTTTAATCAGTGAGAAAGACATAGAAGCCTACCACAGTGCTTGTCCACATTTTCAAGGTTTCTTTCAACTATTATCTTTGAAATTGGTGTTTTCTTTAATATCTTAATTAACTATTTGAATAACAAGATATAATATATTTTGATTATGAGGACAGCTGAATAACATTGAGTTATAAATGGTATGGAATGATGGGAGAGGAACTGGTGAGCATGTCCTCTTTTTTTATTTAGTGAATATAAATTTCCAAAGTACAGTTTATGGATTACAATGGCTTTCCCCCCCATAATTTCCCTCCCACCTGCAACCCTCCCATCTCCTGCTCCCTCTCCCATTCCATTCACATCAAGATTCATTTTCAATTCTCTTTATATACAGAAGATCAATTTAGTACATATTAAGTAAAGATTTCATCTTTTGAAATGCAAAGAAGGCTTCTGCCATGCTGTTAGGATAGCCTGATGGACATGAGCCTTTCTAACTTGGGGCTGGGTTCCTCAATTGCAGCGGTTGAGCGGAGAATGGCCTACCCAGTGGTTAAGTCTGTGAGCCTGAAATCATCCTGTAATCACTGTCAAGCATGAAACAGTAAGACATTTTGTACTTCTAAAGAACTCCCGCACGCACACAGTTCAGTGAGGGGATTACATCCACACATCATTAACACGTCTCACTCTTTCAGCGTCTAACAACTGATTTGAAGGATATTCTTTGAAGAGGATCTTCAAAGAGACAAAAAGAATAAAGAAAAAGGAAAACAACCCACCACTAGCAGATGACTTGTTTTTTTTTTTTCCCTGCAGAACAGTACAAAAAGTTTCGGAGCCATCATGTAACTTATATCTATATTTCACATTTGTATATAAACTTTAAAAAAATCAACAAGCACATAATTCTATACTCAGGAAAGCTTCCCTAATGCTGTCAGCTTTTATCCTATTAGGATTTTCTCTTCCCTGTCTAAAAGTTTACATCTTTATTGTTTCTGCAGCTTATACAAGGTATCAACAAGGAGCACTTTTCAAAGCTGTTCTTATTAATTTCGCCCTCTTCTTTTTTATCACTAATGAAAAATTGCTTTGGCTTACAAAGCAGTGGAAGATTCTATAGGCGTTTGCCTGCAGCTTAGTATGGAGTGGCCCAAGACTGGAGCAGGAGAACACCAGGAGCAATGAGTCTTCCCACTAGATCCAATAAAAGCTCATTCCAGCGTAAGAGCAGGAGCCCCAAGCAGCACTGTGCTTCAGCTCAGTGTTTCCCTCTGTTTCTGGAAGCAATTTATTCATCATGGAGCAAAGAGTTAGCATTCACACTGTAAGATGGTGAGAAACAAATGGTGAGCTTAGCAGTAGGAAAAAGTTAATTCCCTGTGCTCAAAGGGGCTGTTTCAGGGGTAGTTAACACCCATGCCCCACTGACTAAGACGGAATGAATCCAAATGTACCTATGATTTGGCCTCTGTAAATGTATTTCAGCTGGTTTATTCCTTTTCAGGAAAGATTATGTGTGGGACTTTCCCCCAAGACGGTCTGTAAACTGAATTATGAGTTTGGCTGTAGTGTCCCAATTTTCTAAAGCAAGCCAATTACAATAAGGCTTCTGCTCCTGTTTGCTTTTAAGTGAGTTCATAATGCATGAGATTGTCTACCCCCATTTTTATGTTCTATAACTAATCTTCTTTCCTTCATTATTTTGGATTTAGGTCTTGAATTTTGGGTTTACAAATGTCATATTTTTCAAAGCTTGTGCTTTATCATAATTAAGCAGTGCTTTCATATCAAAATGAACATGCTGCCACTTGACAGTGAAATTTCCAGTAACTGTCTTAACAAAACACAACACCTCTTCTCATGCTGCTCTTGGAGTCTCACATTGTGAAACTGGGAAATTAAAAAAAAAAAAAAAGTAATAATAGCAGACTTAAAGAAAACTTATATAGAGAAATGACCTTTTAGGTCCAGGAATATTTCCTTCTTTTGTCGTTTAGTGAGTTCAAACTATGGAAAATCAGCTACATACCTTAGGAAAGTACTCCATAAAATTCTAGTTTGTAAGTCAAACACTCTACACAATATTCTTTATATTTTAAAATAAGCAAAAAAGAAATCACATCCTACAACTTTTAGCCAATGGGAACATTCTAAACAAGTATTTATAGGGGCTGGCGCTGTGGTGTAGCAGGTAAAGCCGCTGCCTGCAGCACTGGCATCCCATATGGGCACCGGTTCAAGTCCTGGCTCCTCCATTTCTGATCCAGATCTCTACTGGCCTGGGAAAGCAGCAGAAAATGGCTCAGGCCCTTGGGCCCCTGCACCCGTGTGGGAGAACCAGAAGAAGCTCCTGGCTCCTGGCTCCTGGCTTCAGACTGCGGAGTGAACCAGCAGATGGAAGACCTCTCTCTCTCTCTCTCTCTCTCTCTCTCTGCCTCTCCTCTCTCTGTGTAACTCTGCCTTTCAAATAAATAAATAAATATTTTATAAAACAAGTATTTACAAACAATCCTATAATTAAGGTATTTGATTTAATAACTGCATTATGATCTTCTAAAGATAAAAAAATCATGATTTATGTTCTACAGTTCCTACTTTTACTTGCCATTTTAGCTAATTTTTATTAATTATATTTGATTTTTATTCTGTGACCTACATTTAAAAATATTAACAATTTTATTTTTTAACAATTAAAAAATTGAAGTGCATGTTTTGGTTATGGGGCCTTTTTCTGAACTTGCTGGACTTGTCTATTTGGTGCAAGAAAACATTGTCAGGAGCGCTATTCACTTGCCGTGGTGTGAGGAAGGAAGATTTTTTAAAAACACAAACCTCAGCCGGCGCCGCGGCTCAATAGGCTAATCCTCCGCCTAGCGGCGCCGGCACACCGGGTTCTAGTCCCGGTCGGGGCGCCGGATTCTGTCCCGGTTGCCCCTCTTCCAGGCCAGCCCTCTGCTGTGGCCAGGGAGTGCAGTGGAGGATGGCCCAGGTGCTTGGGCCCTGCACCCCATGGGAGACCAGGAAAAGCACCTGGCTCCTGGCTCCTGCCATCGGATCAGCGCGGTGCGCCGGCCGCAGCGCGCCGACCGCGGCGGCCATTGGAGGGTGAACCAACGGCAAAGGAAGACCTTTCTCTCTGTCTCTCTCTCTCACTGTCCACTCTGCCTGTCAAAAAAAAAAAAAAAAAAAAAAAAAAACAAAAAACACACAAACCTCCAAGGCATTTTCAAAAAATTCCGAGGTCAGCATAAGGAGGTCCCGTCTTCTTTCAAGCATGGAGACCAGGCCTGTCCACGCTTCGCCCAGGGTCTGGGCCATGGCGTCGTAGACCTGACTCTGATCTTTGTTCTCTTCAGCTGTCTTGTCTGCTTCCTGCAAGAGTTCCCAGACTCGATCTTCCAAAGCCTAAGTTCAGGAGGGGAAAAAAAAAAAAAGACAAAAGAGTATTACTGAATGTAAGAAGCCAGGATCCCATTTTATTTATTTTTAAAAGATTATTTATTTATTTATTTATTTGAAAGGCAGTGTGAGAGAGAGACAGAGATCTCCCACCCACTGGCTCACAACCCGAATGACCACAATAGCCAGGAGCCAGGAGCCAGGAGCTCCATCTGGATGTCCCAAGTGGGTGGCAGAAACCCAAGTACTTCGGCCACCATCCATCCACTGCCTTCCCAAGCACATTAGCAGGAAGCTGGATTGGCAGTGAAGGAGCTTGGACTCAAAGCAGTGCTCCAGTATGGGATGCGAACAGCCCAAGTGGATGCTTAACCCACTGCAGCACAAAACTTGCTCCACCGAGGTCCCATTTTTAAACACTTGGATATTTGAAAATGTGTATGGCCTTCCAAGGTCTGGGAGAGAGCTATAAACACGAACTTCCAGGCAGACGGAGGGAGCCATGTGTATTGTGGCAAACTAGGGAGCAAACCAAGATAAAAGGATTCACATCTGAACATGATTCAGACACTGGACGGGTTTATCAAAGATTATCTCTACATTCCAGGGGCAAAGAATAGTGTGTTGATCTCACATCATAAGAAATAAGAAAACTAACTGGAACACATCCAGAAGAGTGATTTAGGAAAAAAAAGTGGAAAGAAATGAACCCAGTAAAATTTACTTTTTTCTAAGTAATTGCCATTAATTGTTAGAGTGCCTGTGAAACTTAATATAAATATTAAGAATCCTTATATAGACAATATTCATAATATAGAAATTTGAATACTTATAACCAATATTATATATCATTTGAAAATAATAAACAGGAGGCAGCATTGTAGTACAGTGGGTAAATCCACCCTCTGCAATGCCAGCATCCCATGTAGGCCCCAGTTTTTGGGATCCAGCTGCCCCACTTCTGAACTAGCTCCCTGCTAATGTCCTGAGAAAACAGCAGAAGATGGTCCAAGTGTTTGGGCCCCTGCACCCACACGGGAGACAGGGATGAAGCTCGGGGCTCCTGGCTTTAGTCTGGACTAACCCCAGCTGTTGCAGCCATTTGGAAGTGAACCAGCAGATGGAAGATCTTTCTCCCTCTTTGTAACTCTGAATTTCAAATAAATAACCTGAAAGACTCAAATTGGGTTCTTGGTTCCTGGCTTCAGCTTGGTTTAGTTCTGGCTGTTCCATTTGGGAATTAACCAGTAGATAGAAGAGATCTCTCAGTGTCAGTCTGTCTGTCTCTGGTTTTCAAATAAATAAAAATAAAACACATCAACTAAAAGAGGACAATTTGAGGATGTCCTTTTTAAAAATAAATTAGGAATGAATAACAAAAAGAATGCATAATACAATAAATCAATTAGAACACTTTAAAGAATAATTCTAAGATCGAATATAGAATAAAACAAGAGACTGCTGAGAAAAAAAATGAAGTTATTACATTTAAAAATTTAAGGTATGTTCATATACATAAATTTTTTAAAACAAAATTTTTAAACAAATAAAAACTTTATTTTTAAAAATTTATTTATTTGAAAGTCAGGGTTACAGAGAGAGAGAGGAGAGGCAGAGAGATCTTCCTTCTGCTGGTTCACTCCCCAAATGGGCACCACAGCCAGGGGTCAGGAGCTTCATCCAGATCTCCCACAACTTGGATGCAAGCACTTGGTTCATCTTCTGCTGCTTTTCCATTCACAGCAGCAGGGAGCCAGACTCAAAGCAGAGCAGCCAGGCCTGGAACTAGTGCCCACATGGGATGCCAGCACTGCAGACGGCAACTTAACCCGCTTAGCCACAGCGCCAGCCCCACAAACATGTTTTGTTTTAAGATTTATTTATTTATTTGGAAGGCAGAGTTACAGAGAGGCAGAGGCAGAGAGAAACAGAGAAGTCTTCATTCTGCTGGTTCACTCCCCAATTGGCCACAATGGCTAGACCTGGGCTGATCTGAAGCCAGGAGCTCCTTCTGAGTCTCCCACGTAGGTGTAGGGGTGCAAGGACTTGGGCCATCTTTCACTGCTTTCCCAGACCACAGCAGAGAGCTGGATCAGACGTGGAATGGCCAGGATGCAAACTGGCACCTGTATGGGATACTGGCACTGCAGGGGGCAGCTTTACCCACTAAGCCACAGTGCCAGCCCCTTTTAATTGTATTTTAGAAAAAAGTTTTAAAGCAGACTTATCTTTTATTTTTATTTTCCACAAACTTTTTGAAGTACCCTCATACAAAGCAAAATGCATACCATTAAATAATTTTGTATTAAAAAAAGAAAAAAAGAGGCCAGCGCCACGGCTCACTAGGCTAATCCTCCACCTGCAGCACCAGTACCCCGGGTTCTAGTCCCAGTTGGGGCACCGGATTCTGTCCCAGTTGCTCTTCTTCCAGTCCAGCTCTCTGCTGTGGCCCGGGAGGGCAGTGGAGGATGGCCCAAGTGCTTGGGCCCTGTACCCGCATGGGAGACCAGGAGGAAGTGCCTGGTTCCTGGCTTCGGATTGGCGCAGCGTGCCGGTTGTAGCAGCCATATGGGGGGTGAACCAATGGAAGGAAGACCTTTATCTCTGTCTCTCTAACTCTGCCTGCCCCAGAAAAAAAAAAAAAGAATTAAATATTCAAGTTTATGGGAAAATTATAAATTATAAAACAAAAATTGAGGGGATGAATTTATCAAATACAAAACCAGAAATTAGAAAATTTGAGGATAATCTCTGAAATGATTTTTTAAATATGAAAACATCTGACAGATGCTAATGAAAATGACAGAGTAGATAGTCCTAAGGGCCCATCCTTTAACAGTAACATAAAAAAAAAAAAAACACCGTCAACTTTGTCAGAACTCTGGAAGGTAACCAAAGGTTTACAGCAACCAAGTGAACACTGAGCATGAAACAGTAACTTAGAAACAACAGGAGAGCTTTGAGTTTTCCTTCCTTGCCTTTGCCTGCCTCTGCCTGGCTTCTACAGGGACTGTTAGATTGAATAAGAAAAATAAAACCCAACCACACATTGTCCACAGGACTTTCAATGCAAGGGCAGAGATAGAACGAAAGTCGACAGACAGGGACAGATGGTGAGGTGCTGAAACGTCAGTTCGCTTGATATCATCACATGTATCACCTCAATACATATATCTTAAATATAGACAAAGTTTATTTGTCAATCACACCTCAATGAAACTCAGGGGGGAATAGTTCATGAATGAAGATATATACCATGCTAAAACTAATCCAAACAGAGTAGCTATATTAATTCCAGGCAGAGCTAATTTCAGAGCAAGGAATATTATTTCCCATTACCTAATGATAAAAAGGCCAATTTTCGTGGAGACATAATAATCCTAAATGTATATGAGCTTAATGACAGGGTCAACACATGTGACGCAAAAACTTAAATAACTACAAGGAGAAATAGACAAGTTTACTTTAGTAGTTGTAGACTTCACACTGCTCTAGCAATTTTCAACATATCCAGACAGAAAATTATTAAAAATAAATGATTAACACCAATTAACTGGGCCTAATTGATGCTAATACTAATAATAAAAGAATATACAAAGAGAAGAAAAATATAAGGATTTTAAAATTCTAAGATAATTCATTCACATGACAAATAGTGTAGTACAAACTGAAAGTACGTGCCGGCGCTGTGGCATAGCAGGTAAAGCCACCGCCTGCAGTGCCGGCATCCCATATGGGCACCAGTTCGAGTCCTGGCTGCTCCACTTCTTATCCAGCTCTCTGCTATGGCCTGGGATTGCAGTAGAAGATGGGCCAAGTCCTTAGGCCCCTGCACCCACGTGGGAGACCTGGAAGAAGCTCCTGGCTCCGGATTGGCATAGCTCCGGCCATTGCGGCCAGTTGGGGAGTAAACCAGTGGATGGAAGACCTCTCTCTCTCTCTCTCTCTCTCTCTGCCTCGGTCTTGGTCTCGGTCTCGGTCTCTCCTTCTGTGTGTAACTCTTTCAAGTAAAATAAATAAATCTTTTTAAAAAAACTAAAACTAGAAGAATTTGATAATTCTATGGCACAGATGCAGGAGAGAATAAGGAATGATGGGAAATGAATTCATTCTTTGGAAAACAGGTAAACAAACTTCCAGTGACATTTCTGATATTTGATACAGAGGCAGTACGATAAATCTGAAAATTGACTATATCTGTATTGTCTTTGGGAGACCATTTCTACACAGAGCCCTCTAAACCTTATTAAACACATGTAAAATTGTTCTTCTAATACCATCCTTTCCCTACTGAGGTGACACTTTATAAATGAGTGATGTAGAATTTTTAGGGACAGACAGCTTGAAGAACTACAATTCCCACTTCCAATACTTCCTTGGGACTCTCTCATGACCTTCAATATGAACTATAAAATCTTCTATTCATTTCAAACTCAAGGCCAGAACGTTCTTGAAGCTCCTGGGTTTAATTCAGTGCAAGCTGCACTTGGGATTTCCTCCACGACAGCAAGTAGACATTCTGCTTTGAGGATCTGCAGAAAAATTTCTGCTGCAAATACTTTCAGACTTTTAGATCCCTCTTGGGGTTCTGAGATCAGGGGCCAGGTACAGTCCAACACTGCTAGGGTCTTACAAAAACCATCTGAAATATTGGACAAGACAGAGATTCAAGGAGAAAATAACTAGGGAGGATTTACAGATCCGGGGTATTTCTCAGCCAATCCAGAATCTCAGAACAACGACCACTTAATGTGTGCTTCCAGTGAAATTCTGGAAGCAGAGCATGACCTGAACATAAACTGGACTCTGCCTCCAGGTGTGGCAACTGTCACACTTGGATCTCTGTGATAATTCTTCTCCAAGGCTGGCAGAGATGGAAGGAATGTCACTTGGTCCTTCTAGTGGTTGTTAGTATTTGCCCTGTTCCATTTCATCCTATTCACCAGTCTTTCCCTTCTGAACCTAGTTCTCACTCATATGCTGCGGGCATTCAAGAAACACTGTTTCATTTTAATGCCCATTGCTGAGACATTTTATGGAGACACCCTCGTTCTTCTCCCTTCACCTAGAAGATCAAGGTGTATCCATTAGGCAGCCTGAAGCACAAATGTAAGTCATGTACAGGGCTGGAAGGCAAAACACCCTCTGCACACTAGTGATAATCTCAAGTCTCTGAGGGAAACCCAGGAGACCAAGTCCTCTCTCTCTTTTTTTTTTTTTTTTTTTTTTTTTTGACAGGCAGAGTGGACAGTGAGAGAGAGACAGAGAGAGAAAGGTCTTCCTTTGCCGTTGGTTCACCCTCCAATGGCCGCCGCGGCCGGTGCGCTGCAGCCGGCGCACCGCGCTGATCCGATGGCAGGAGCCAGGTGCTTCTCCTGGTCTCCCATGGGGTGCAGGGCCCAAGCACTTGGGCCATCCTCCACTGCACTCCCTGGCCACAGCAGAGAGCTGGCCTGGAAGAGGGGCAACCGGGACAGAATCCGGCGCCCCGACCGGGACTAGAACCTGGTGTGCCGGCACCGCTAGGGGGAGGATTAGCCTAGTGAGCCGCGGAGCCGGCCCCTCTCTTATTCTTGTTTAACACTCCAGCACTTGTCACGGGTTTCCAAACATGTTGAAGCATTGTCGCAATGTGGTTGTGGGGGTGAGATGTGGATGATGAAGGATTGTCCCACCAAATGAGGACCGCTGACTGCCTGGCACACAGCAGAGGCTCAACCAGTGGTTAAAATCCTTTCACTGTATTTCACAAGCAGTGAGAGTGAGAGGAGACTCCAGAGGTCAAGTGTTCCCATCTTGCGTTAACCTGAGAAAGCTTCTGACAAAACTGGAGCAACGGAACCTTCCACCACTATCAGAATAACTTCATTAGGCTGACCAGAATCTGCCCCCTCATTTCCCAGACTGCCACGACCTCCCAGGTTTCCAACTGTGCAACACCCCTGATGACACCCCCCAAGTCCTCTAGTTCTCTCACTTCTTATTTAGACCTTAAGAGTTCAGAAATGTCATAGGAATGACACCTCATGAAAATTAAAAACAAGCAAACTTGGGGATACAATTTTGGGCACTTGCAGAAACCTGGTGCTACTCCTCCACTCCATCTCCTCTCAGCCACCAACAGCTCTATATAGATTTCTATGCTATATGGAGAGAAACAGCTCTTCCTAATGGGAGACCATCAAAAGCCATGAGTTAAGACAAGTTAGTGTATGAAAACACAAAGTGGGGGAGCTCATTTTATCATGTCTTATTTATCAATTTAGTAATAATACTCTTATTATAAATAAGAATAGTCGGGTAGTGAATTATGAGTGAAAAATTTACGTGTTATCCTGAGTGTACTTATCACATCTTCAATCAACAGAAACCTCAAGAAAGTATCCCACTTGAGTGGAAGGAGGAGTACTCTATTTTCCATTAAAGCTGAAACCAAAGTGTCACTTGTTCAAATACAACAGTTCTCAATGACTCTTGGGGTTCAGAGATAACACCTAATGGAAGCTGAAGTTATTCATAAATGTATTCGTGCATCCATCTCACTCATTCAGTGAAAAGTTCCAAGCACCTCTTCATCAAGTAGTACAGATTTAGTCATAGGTTATCTTTTCCTTTCTTCTTTGCTTCAGCCTTTTTGGAAAGACAGAGAAACCAAGGGAAACACAGAGATACATAAAGAGACAGAGAGACAGATTGATGCCAAGAGATCTCTAAGCCACTGCTTCACTACCCAGATGGCCACAAAAGCCAGGGTTGGGTCAGACTGAGGTCTGGAGCCTGGAAAACAATCTGAGCCTCCCACATGGCTGGCAGAGACTCAGATTCCAAGCATCTGGAATTGGGAGCAGAGTCTGGACTCAAACCCAGGCATTACAATAGGTCCCCAAGTGGTGTAGGGTTTTTTTTTCATGAGTTTATTTATTTGAAAGGTAGAGTTTGAGGAGGGAGGTGGGAGACAGAGAGAGAGGCCTTCCATCCACTGGTTCACTCCCCAAATGGCCGCAATGGCCGGAGCTGTGCTGATCTGAAGCCAGGAGCCAGGAGCTTCCTCTGGGTCTCCCACATGGGTGCAGGGGCCCAAACACTTGAGCCAACTTCTCCTGCTTTCCCAGGCTGTAGACAGAGAGCTGGATCAGAAGTGGAGCAGCCAGGACACAAGCCAGCACCCATGTGGGATGGTGATGCTGCAGGTGAGGGCTTAGCCTACTAGGCCACAGTGCCATCCTCCCAAGTGGTGATTTAACGGATACAATAAACAGCTTCTCTTAGCTTTTTCTTAATACCCATCCACATATCAGCTCCCTCCAGATTGATTTGTCCCTTCATCCTACAGAAATATTCTTACATATGTCCACACAGATTCCCAGCTGTCAGTGCCAATAACCTTCCCTGCCTCCCTCAGTCTTTCTCTTTCCTCTCCCTGTCAATCTTTCAAATGAATAAATCAATCTTTTTTCCAAAAAAAAAAAAAAAGATGGTAATAGCTTCAGGTGGGAAAAAATGACAGGGTTGAAACAAAAAGATCAGAAGAGAAGGTACAAGGAGACGGAGCGATGTGCTGGATAGCAAAGCAACTACAAATCAGAAAATTCCAGGAAGCAAAGGCAGAAACAGTGCAATAACAAAGCCAGCAAGCCAGAGATCATTCTAGAGTTTGATGGAAGAAGCCTGAAGCCGGACAGGACAGTGCAATAGATGGGATGAAGCTCCAGAAAGCTTTGCAAATACTGAGCAGGATACAGCTCCCAAACAGAGGGCTTGGCATTCTTGTGAAATCACAGTAATGTGACCTATATCCCACCAGGACATTTAAGGGAACTATTATCAAACAATTAGATAATTTGATCAATGCATTCAGCCAATCTGGAGAGTGGGATAAGGCTCTTTTTTGGCTTTGTGCTTGTTTCTGGATGGACTTGCCCTGATATTTTCACCTATTTTAATGTCTATTAATAGTTAAAACTTTTTTTTCTTCTCAGCAGATAGAGTTTGCTAAGAAATATGTTGCACTAATGTTCTGTGTTTGATGTATAAAGTTGATATATTCAGGCCAACAGAAAATCACGCACATCGAGTTGTTTCCCCAGTGGTAGAGATGAATTTGCCTTGACTGCCCACATTACAAAGTAGTTAACAGTAAGTCTCCACTCTGATGCAGGGTACACAATGTAATCAGCAATGAAGAACCAGACTCTGGGGATCACATTCCTGATATGCTACTACAGTAGCTCTGCATATTACTTTTTCTCACTAAGTCACAGCCTATTATCTTATAAAGAGGACAGGACACTGCATGTTAATCCAAGGCCTGAGCTTACCCATGTATGTGATTTATCTATGGATAACCATAAAAAGATAATTATCACAAGGAAAATATAGAGCATAGCAAAGAATCTTTGTTTCAAATTTCCCTGAATAAAAGCCAGCTTCTTGATTTGATTTCATTGGAATATCTTGAGATATCACTCGATAATAATTATTTTGAACATTATGGGCACTGCAGTTGGAAGTTCAATGGTATCAGCTTCTGATTACTTTATAGGATCTTGGTAGATGGCAAACTACCCCCTTGAGAAGAAAACATTGAAATTTTCCTATGAGAATTTTCCAAGTGTGAATCAATTACCACTCTGTGAGATACAGTGAGGGGACACCTGCAACCATGCCAGACATTAACTAGATGCCTTCTAAGGCCCAATCTAACTCCATGTTTCGACTATAAAATAATCCATAAATTTACTAAACATTCACTGAGGGCTTGCCATTTACAAGGAGGAACTAAGATATAAACTTTTTATGCAAAATACTTCATTTTCTCTAATGAGTATTTGATATGAGTATTTAAAATGAGAAGCGGGGTTAGTGAGAGGCTTATAATATTTAAGAACTTACTGAAATACAAGAATAAAATGACTGTTTCCACTGTTAAAGAAATGCAATTCTTCCTCACTTGAGAGGGCATAATTCATTTTTGCCATTGAAGAATGATTTTTCTCCCTTTCTTAGACATATAAATGCTGATGGGAAACATAAGCCACTAGGATGGACTTGTAGGCTTTTTTTCTTTTCTTCTTTATTGCCAATACAATAACCCTGTTCCCTCTGTCAGCAGAGTCCCTGTTTTTCATGAGAAGCCCATGGCCGTTTGATTTGGGGAAGAGCCAACAGCCCCTCACTTATTGACAGGGAAAGGAGATAACTTGGGGCTAGTCCATCAGAACTGTCCAATCTGTTGTAGATGAGTTGATGGCTCAATGATGAAAATGTGACAGATTCAAGGATGGACAATGATCCAGTGACCAAAGCTTGGAAAACAAGATTCCATCAGATTCTTTTTTGTTGAGGCCACCTGGAAAGATTCCATTAACCAGAGTTACTAAGTTGGTGAGTTGAGAGCCAGGTTTAGGTGACTGGAGGTAACCTACTGCCACGTGTCGGGAATTTGTCCAGGAGTGGACTGACAGAGCTTGACAGCACTGCTAGCCTTCCTTCCCGGATCAGGCTCACCTGTACCCATTCCTCCTACTCACACAAGTAAACACATTCAGAATGCAATCCACATTTTCTCCTGGCTTCCCCCAAATGGAATTAATACATATGTGAAACAAATTAAAATCTTAAAATCAACTCTGCTAATGACTTGATGGTTAACAAAAGAACTCTCCCCTGAGAAACATCACTATTTAGCTGCGTTAATAGACTTGCCACACTGGAATATGGGTTTTGAAAAGTGGACTGTCCACCCTAAAGATCGGTCCTGTTTCCCCAACGTGCCCTATATGTCTAAGTAAGATGTTCATTTTAAGCAGTTGAGAGTCCGAAGTAAAAGATTTTTTAAAAAATTATTTAATGTCTAGCAAGAGTCTTGGTTTTGACATGCACTAATGAAATGTCAACGAATGATTATTTATTCAGTAATACTTCTTTTGCCAAGCAAGAAGATATAATGTTTCAAATCATTTATTTCTGAACATTTTAAAAATAAAAGTCATGGGATGACTGTCAAGTTTAGCCTCAAATGATTTTTCCTATCTCCATTATTTAATATGTCTGGATTAACTACCGTTATTACCTTCACATGTTATCACTTAGATTATCTGCCATTATCGCACGGTAATGACTGATTCAGAAAGAGGACCAGGGAATCGCCTATAAAGTCTCAGAGTGATGGTGTTCACAAGGTGATGATGTCATCTTCTATGTTCTATTATCTCTCTAGAGCAGATATTCTATCAAAAGAGTGAAAGTAACAGAATTGCTGAAAAGTGAACAAACAGCTGGGCTGTAGGCTATCTGGGATGTTTATGTTAATGGATCAGTATTGCTGGTACACTTTGGCCAAACAAAAACTCAGAATCACACTGCTAGCATGTCTGCTAACATTTGGGCTAAGCAATGTCCGTGCATTGGTCAAGCATTTGAGGAGCTGTAGGCCTTATTTTTTGATACTTTCCAAGGACACAAAAAGACATGGCAAAAAATTTGATATGGCTGCCTGAGTAACGAGGCTGATGGGATCAATGCCCAAGGCATTTGGCAGGGCGCTCTTAGGCACTGATCGGTCCCCAGTCCTTTGCGAAGACCTCGGCAGTTCAATCCTTCCTGCCATGCCACAGGGTAGCGTCCCCGAACCACGGGGAGCGAAATGGCTGCACCAGCGCCACCTATGGGAGATTTTGGAAAACTCTCCAGTCCCTAATCTCTCCTGAGGATTCTGACTCAATAATAGGTTTGGAGAGAAAATAAAAAACAAAAAACCTGGGGCTCTATTTCTCTTAAAAGTCTTCATTCTGATGTACAACCATGTTTTAGAATCACGTCGTGCATATCTATGGAGAGAAAATCGGGCACTGATGCATAAGTGAAATATTAGGACATTCAAAAGCCAAAATATCACTTCACACAGGCTTACCAGAGTACATGAACAATCTCCCCTTTGCAGTTGTCCTTTGAACTCTTGGCATTTTTCTATGTAAAATTCTGATAAAAAGGACAAACCAGGTTACTCCCCTCCTCGCACTGTCAGAGATTCTTGGTCAGCCCCCAGATAAAGAGAAGCCTTCTGTGGCCCACCTGACTACAGCCTGGCCACTGCCTACTCGTCGATCCTGTCTTCCTCACAACCCTTTTCCCGATCTCCTTCTCCCTAGCCCAGCGTCACACTGTGCCAACTACTTGGTGCTCTTCTGACGATCCCCATCGGGTAGGTGCTGGGGCCTTCCTACGAGCCCCGTGCTTGTTCAAGCTGCCTTCCCACCTCCTAGACGCGGCAAGCACTCCCTTATGAAGACGGCCCCGATCTCCTCCTACACCCTTCTTTTCCCCAGAATCACACTTTCTGTGGGTTTCTAGTGAATCCCTTACACACTTACTGGACTTCCTTGTGTAAGTGTCCATCTCTGAAGCCCAAACTTAGTTGTTTCTTTTGTTTTTTTTTGTTTTGTTTTGTTTTTTTTGGGGTTTTTTGTTTTTGTTTTTGTTTTTTTTTTGACAGGCAGAGTGGACAGTGAGAGAGAGAGAGACAGAGAGAAAGGTCTTCCTTTTGCCGTTGGTTCACCCTCCAATGGCCGCCACGGTCGGCGCGCTGCAGCCGGCGCACCGTGCTGATCCGAAGCCAGGAGCCAGGTACTTCTCCTGGTCTCCCATGGGGTGCAGGGCCCAAGGACTTGGGCCATCCTCCACTGCACTCCCTGGCCACAGCAGAGAGCTGGCCTGGAAGAGGGGCAACCGGGACAGAATCCGGCACCCCGACCAGGACTAGAACCCGGTGTGCTGGCACCGCAAGGCGGAGGATTAGCCTAGTGAGCCGCGGCGCCAGCCCCAAACTTAGTTTTAAATAGTTCTTTCCACTCCATCCACATAAAAAACCAAAACTACATAAAAAAATGTACACACATCTGGAGGGAGGATGGGAAAGAAAAACATGGAACAACATTAACAGAAAGTAATGTGGGTAGAGGATTTCTGTAGGTTTGAAAATTTTCAAAATATAAAATTGCAACCAATGGCCCAGCTTCGTCTAAGCTTCTAGAGTGACAGGAGTCACATCGTACTTGTTTCCTTGCACCGAATGCACCCATTGACACACAGTATGGTTTCATTCACTGTTGAATGAGTAGGAGGAATGACACATTACTATCTTGACAGCTTTTGATGAATGAGCAAGAATGAGCTCATTTCTTATTCCACTGGTTAATTTCTAGGAAGCGGAAAACAGGATGAGTTCAGCTGCGATTTGGAAGGAAAGCACTGGCATTGTGGTAGTGGTCAGGTCTAGGTTAGCTGCTGAGAGTCCACGTTGCTAACGGGTGTAAGGTGCTACATACGGTGAAGCGTGGGTGAATTTGCACCCATGCAAATGACAGGTATAAAATATATTTCCTATGCTGTGCCCTAGGCTTCAAGGATTTTTTTTTTTATTTTAGTGGGAATAAGGAGAGATTTGCACACAAATGTCAGTTTATTCATCTGAAGTCTCAATTTTCACATAGCCGAAATAATGATAAATTTTAACTTATTAATGAAAAATTATAACTTAGAAATGATAAATTATAACAGACTTTCTGAGTTTTATCAGTTACTTTGGGCTTTCTAATAATTGTTTAGGACAAAAGTAAGTGCAAACAACTGACCTATTAGTCCAAATTTCCCCACACATCTTACTTTTCTGGTTTGTATTGAAGTTGACTTTTGCAAAACAAATCTTAACCGTAGTTGTATTGCTTTGTGCCAAGGGGCCATGTCACTCCATGGTAAACTGGAGAAACTGGCAGATGAGCTTCCGCCCTCACACCTGAATGGAGGAGGAGATGTTTGCATGGGTGTGACTGAGTGGGAGCAGCATCTGCCCCTGACTACCGGGGGTTGAGCACACTGGGTCCCAGTTCCGGTCGTCTCTGTGTTCTTCCTTAGACCCTCACTCCCTGCCACCTCCTGCAGAGGATTATAGGATAATAATGCCTCCTCTTCTCTTTGGCGCTGTCTTTAAACTTGCAAAAAGTGGCAGGTTACACAAAATACCATAAAGAAATATTAGACACCATCTGAAGTACAAAAACACTCTTCTGACCTGTTTTCAAAATCTAAAAAAAATCGATTTTTGTCCTTACTTTGAAGGAAAAAAAAAGACATTTTCAGACATAAAAAAATCCATTCTCAAGTTGAAGGGGCCTCAGGGCAGTCACCAAATAAAACACTTAGATTAATTGACAGTGGCAGTAATAACGTTTTTTAGAGTCGGTTGTTTAACAGGACAAAATGGAATCCTCAGTTTACAGTGTAACAGACTTGGTGTTGACAATGAGAGATGGAATTTCTAAGACAAGCAACCCATGAAAGATGGCTTGCCTCAGGACTCGGTCAAGGCCAGCTTCGTTTAAGTTTTCTTCTCCTACTTGGTTAGTCATTAAACTTGGGAAAGTATTTTAGAACTGAGAAAAAGACATTCTGCCTAACATCATAAAGCTGCTTATTGAGAGAGATGCCAAAAGGCACTATTTTCCCCTTTGGTTCCAAAAGGATAAGGAGCCAAGGCTGTTCTGTGAAACTTGAAAAATGCACTCTGTCTTTTTAAGTGTGACTTTGAAATCGCCAGTTTTAAGTGTCGCATATTTTATGGACACTGCGCCACCTCAGCAGCCACATGGCGCTTGGGAAAGATTGAGGGCTTTCTCTTCAGTGGAGCATTAAATGGTCCCCTGAATAGCAATTTTCTAAAAGAGCAAATAGCTGCAGGATATCCTGATGTCACAGCCCACCTGTAACAGGTGGAAGTCTAGCTTATAAAAGTAACTTTAGTTTTACCACGAGAGGGAAGGTAATTAATTTAGGATATTAAAACAGAAGACAAAAATCATGGGAAATTTTGAGAATGATAAAGTATTCAGTGTATTATTTTCATCCGTCTCTTGCACACCACAGTGAGGATTTGTTGTAGCTCTCACTAAGCTTTTTAACCAGACTCCTCCACGCTTTGACTCAGCATAGCCAAACCCTGTGAGCCTTGGAGTCCCAGCTCAAATGCTGCTTCTTCCATGCACCCTTCCACCTACCCCAGCCAAAAGCGATCCCTCCTTCCTAGGGCACCTCTGTCACGCTTTCTACTACTCTAGTTCGTGTGTCACATTAGTAGAATTCTGACTCAGCAAGTTTTACATTCTGTGGATTAAAATCTGTGGCATAGTAGGCTAAGCCTCCACCTGCGGCGCAAGCATCCCATATAGGCACTGGTTTGAGTCCCAGCTGCTCCTCTTCTGATTCAGCTCTCTGCTATGGCTTGGAAAAGCAGTAGCAGATGGCCCAAGCACTTAGGCCCCTGCACCTGTGTGGGAGATCCAGAGGAAGCTCTTGGCTCCTGGCTTCAGATTGGCCCAGCTCCACTGATTTGAAGAGTGAACCAAGAGATGGAAGATCTATCTGCTCTGTCTCTCCCTCTATCTGGCTGTAATTCTGCCTCTCAAATAAATAAATCTTTAAAAACAAAAAAAAAGCAAGGTGAGAGTAAGGACTGCCTTACTCATTGCTTTATTTCCTAAAGGGAAGCATATGCGATCTTCTTAAAATTCAAGATGAAGTTACCACAGGAGGTAAATAGCCATCAATCAATCAATAAGAGGTAATACCAGTATCTTAAAATTCATACCCTGAGAAGATAGGCCATTAAGCATTTTTTAGAAAATAATTCCCTGCTAATGCAAACCCTGGGGACAGCAGTGCAAGTAATTCGGTTCCTTGCACTGATACAGGAGACCTGGATTGCATTTGGCCGCAGCCTCAGCTCCACCCTGGCTGCGGTGGGAATTTCCAAAGCTAACCACGGATGGGCGTTCTCTCTCTCTCCTTGTCTCTCTGCCTCTCAGATATATTTTTTAAATTGTTTAAAACAAATGTTTTAAAACCTAAGAATCCAATTTCCATTTCATTATGTCTGTGGCGCCCCATAGCCCTAAGTTCAGAACATTGTGCTTTGTCATATGTGGATTCAAAAATATACTTGTGTACAGTGAGCCAATGTTACAACATAAGTCAACAGTCTGATTGACCCTAACACCTGATACAAGTCCAAATATGTAATCCATGTCTCAAATACCATATCATCTTGACAGCTTTAAGAAAATATACTGATGGTATCCATTATTGATAAGCAAAGCACCTGTATTTAAAAAAAAAAATCGAATAACCACTATTTCACATGAGGGGTCTTCAGAAAGTTCACAAAATTTCACATTATAAAAAAACTGCAGGGACTTCCATTTTTTTGTGTCTGTGCCACACTAATCTTTTCATTCCATTTTCCACAAACTTTTGAAGTGCTGTTGTATGCAGAAGACTAATGAAAATAGAGATGCATCCATCCTATCAACTCCAAGGCTTTACTGTTACACACTTACAGTGCGCAACACTGCACATCTCTTCTGCCAATAATTCCAATTTAATTACATATTTATTTCATACAGAAAAACTTTCATCAGTGTTCACGTAGTCAAAGCTACATGTAAACAATTTTATCTTCTCTTCCCTCTTTACCTCATACCCTGTCTCATGTAAAAAGCAAAATAACTATTTTATAGTAGGATATTATGCTTTAATAATTAATATTGACTTTAAAAGTTGAAGCCATATAGTTTAAATACACCAGTATAACTCTTAGTCTATGTCAAGGTGTCGGGAAGACCATTCAAATAGAAAAGATATGAGAAAATCATTTCATGCCCATTAGCAATGAAGACTTCGTGATTACTAGCACTTATGATCCAAAATGTGCAATAGAAAACAAGTGCATGTTTCAAATCCAAGTGCTCTTACTTTGTTCTCCCATTCAACCATCTAAGGAGCATCAGAGTTAAAATTGGAAAGCACTTACCCTTTCTATCAAGTATGTGACACCTCTATACACACACACCCCAGGGTGCCACAGTGCTCCTCTGAGCCCATCAGCCTGACACCAGCCAGGGATCTAAACCGCACAAGAGAATCCTCTGTGCTGGCACTGGGCCCGGCTTTGGTGCATCTTCCACCTTGGAGGCCAAGGGAGCCTCGTCATTTGCTGTGATGGCAAAGCCCTTGTCACAGGATTAGGAGTGCAGTATAGACCACTCAAGGCTTCAGTGTGCAGCGTGTGCCAGGAAGCTGCAGCAGCCAACACGGTGAAGGTACAGTGGCAAAGAGTGTTCGTCAGAGTGTGAGTGCCAGCGCAGCCTGTTCCCAGAGCTGAGCAAGGCCCTTCACCTGAGACTGCGTTCCCTCCCCTGTGGCGTTGTTCTGACCTAGCTGTTAGACTGGTATTTTGCGAAACCATCCAGTGGTGTCACCCAGTGAAGGCCAAGTTCATGATGTTCCTAAGGCTCCAACACGTCCTAATGGCAGCCTGAGTGAGCCATGCACACTGATGAGATTAAGCAAATCTGTGGGATCTTTCATGATTACAGGGAAGTGGAGTGAGCGTTGATATTCCTGATCAGTCCTTTCTCACATACTGCTAAAGCCAACAACTTTACTAACAGGAAATAGTTATTATAACTTGAAGACTTTGTTTCTTTTAAAAAGCATCACTGAGCCTCAGTGAAACCAAGGCTGAGAAAGGCTTTAGGGTCAAGAAAGTGGAGTATAAGGAGAGTCGATCCAGTTGGCAAAATGCAGGACAGCGAAGTGCTTGTTCTACATTTTATATTTGAATAAAGAATAATTGCTCGATACCTTCAAATGATGACCCTCTACTGGTGAGATATGTAGCGTGAGAAACTGGATGGGAAGGACAGGATAAGTGAGCGCAAGAGGGCTAAGCTAAGTGTCACTGAAGACTCCACCAGCAGAAGCTCTGTTGTTCCTACCTGTGGGATCTCACACAATCACCAGGTCTCAGGTTCCACATCTAGAAAATGGGCATAATATGGTTTCCCTCACAGTACTGTTACAAGAATGAGATGAGGTGATGGAGGCAAAGTGCTTACCCAGTGCCTGGTACTGTTCAATCTTCAATAAAGAGGTAGTAACTGTTCGAATCAATGTCATTGTTAATGGTAGCAAAAGTATAAGGCAGTGGTGAGCTAGCTGGGTCAATTCTTTGCAAATCACATTTCCTTTTATGGGCATATTTATGGTTTTATTTCTAAATCAACATGTCTGATACCCTTCTCTGCAAACCACATTTATTTAATTCTGGGTTTATGCATACTGTAAAATGACTTTTTGGTTTCAAAATATTTTTCTAATGAAAGAGAAATGAACACACCACTGCCTAATTCTAGCAATGAAAACCTATTGCACATGCCTATTCTCTGGTCTTATTACCCTGCTTTACTTGTACGGGCTGCCCCTAATCCAAACTGGCACACAAGTGACAGGACTACACGTCTGGTCGCCTTCCAGTATGAAACAGAAGCTGGGGTCAAAGAGCTGCTGACAACCCCGAGGGCCACAGCTGCCCCAAGCCTAAACGGCCTCCAACAGAAAGCTCACAACAGGGCGCCTCCATTTAATTAAGAGTTCCGTCCCCTCCGTAACTGGCAGGGGTTCCTTTGCCAAACCCAAGTTACTCACGTATCAGTGGTCCCGCTGTCTCTAGGAAACACCAGTAACATGTAATCAAAGAAAGAGATCAAATTTGAAACTACTTGGAAAATTCTGCCCATATATTGAATCAATCACTTTGGTTTAAAAAAAGAGAAGTATGGGGTTTTTTTTGAGGGTGGTCACTTTTCAAACCAGAAGCATTCATTACAGAATCATAAGGGGCTGGTGCTGTGGCGTAGCAGGTAAAGCCACCACCTGCAGTACTGGCGTCCCAGATGGGCGCCAGTTCATGTCCCGGCTGCTCCACTTCTGATCCAGCTCTATCCTATGGCCTGGGAAAGCAGTAGAAGATGGCCCAATTGCTTGGGCCCCTGAACCTGCATGGGAGACCTGGAAGAAGCTCTTGACTCCTGGTTATGGATCAGCTCAGCTCTGGCCGTTGCAGCCATCTGGGGAATGAACCAGTGGATGGAAGACCTCTCTCTCTCTGCCTCTCCTTCTCTGGGTAACTCTGACATTCAAATAAATAAATCTTAAAAAAAATCATAAAATCACAACAACCTCTACCTTGCAAGACTACAGTGTAGTCTCTGCATTATTAAGTATGCATAGAGCCAGACGTTTTCTTCTTAATTTACTGTAAAACGATTATCAAAAATATTCTTTGTGCAAAAAATGGGATTTTACAAGTTACTAGAGAACATTGGAGAAACCCTTCAAGATATTGGCACAGGCAAAGAATTTCTGGAAAAGACCTGGGAGGCACAGGCAGTCAAAGCCAAAATCAACTATTGGGATTGCATCAAATTGAGAAGTTTCTGTACTGCAAAAGAAACAGTCAGGAGAGTGAAGAGACAATCGACAGAATGGGAAAAAATATTTGCAAACTATGCAACAGATAAAGGGTTAATAACCAGAATCTACAAAGAGATCAAGAAACTCCACAAAAACAAAACCAACAACCCACTTAAGAGATGGGCCAAGGACCGCAATAGACATTTTTCAAAAGAGGAAATCCAAATGGCCAACAGGCACATGAAAAAATGTTCAAGGTCATTAGCAATCAGGGAAATGCAAATCAAAACCACAATGAGGTTTCACCTCACCCCGGTTAGAATGGCTCACATACAGAAATCTACCAACAACAGATGCTGGCGAGGATGTGGGGAAAAAGGGACACTAACCCACTGTTGGTGAGAATGCAAACTGGTCAAGCCACTATGGAAGTCAGTCTGGAGATTCCTCAGAAACCTGAAGATAACCCTACCGTTCGACCCAGCCATCCCACTCCTTGGAATTTACCCAAAGGAATTTAAATTGGCAAACAAAAAAGTAGTCTGCACCCTAATGTTTATCGCAGCACAATTCACAATAGCCAAGACCTGGAACCAACCTAAATACCCATCAACGGTAGACTGGATAAAGAAATTATGGGATATGTACTCTTTAGAATACTATACCGCAGTAAGAAACAACGAAATCCAGTCATTTGCAACAAAATGGAGGAATCTGGAACACATCATGCTGAGTGAAGTAAGCCAGTCCCAAAGGGACAAATACCATATGTTTGCCCTGATCGGTGACAATTGACTGAACACCAAAAAGGAAACCTGTTGAAGTGAAATGGACACTATGGGAAACGGTGACTTGATCAGCATAGCCCTGACTGTTAATGAATAACTTAATACATTATCCCTCTTAGTAGTTTTTTTGTCTGTTCTACTTAATATGACTGGTTTAATTCTGTAATTAATACACAGTTATTCTTAAGTGTTGAAAATTAACTGAAATGTGATCCCTGTTAAACATAAGAGTGGGAATAAGAGAGGGAAGAGAGGTATAATTTGGGACATGCTCAAGCTGACTTCCCCAAATGGTAGAGTTAGAAACATACCAGGGGATTCCAATTCAATCCCATCAAGGTGGCATGTACCAATGCCATCTCACTATTCCAAGTGATCAATTTCAGTTCACAATTGATCATAATGAAAGGACTAAGAGTCAAAGGGAGCACATAAACAAGTCTAGTACCTGCTAACACTAACCGATGGAATAAATAAAGGGGAGAGTGATCCAACATGGGAAGTGAGATACTCAGCAGACTCATAGAATGGCAGATGTCCTAAATAGCACTCTGGCCTCAGAATCAGCCCTAAAGGCATTCGGATCTGGCTGAAAAGCCCATGAGAGTATTTCAGGCATGGAAAGCCAAGACACTCTGGCAAAAGATCTCTGTGAGTGAGATCCCAGTGGAAAGAACAGGTCATCAAAGAAGGAGGTACCCTTCTCTGAAGGGAGGAGAGAACCTCCACTTTGACTAGGACCTTGTCTAAACAAGATAAGAGTCGGAGAACTCAGAGGGCTTCCATAGCCTTGGAAACTCATGACTGGAGCATAGGGAGATTACTGATGCCATAGACAGGAGTGTCAATTGGTAAAGTCAACAACAGGAGTCACTGTGCACTTACTCCTCATGTGGGATCTCTGTCCTTAATGTGCTGTACATTGAGATTTAATGCTATAACGAGTACTCAAACAATATATTTCACTTTGTGTTTCTATGGGGGTGCAAACTGTTGAAATCTTTACTTAATGCATACTGAACTGATCTTCTGTAAAAAAAAAAAAAAAAAAAGAAATTATCAATTCCCAACTTGACTCTCACTGGGATTAAACATGACAATAGGTCTGCTCTGATTTCATCATCATTTAAAAAAATCATCTATTATTTTTCACTTTATGTTTCTGTGTGGGAGCAAACTGTTGAAATCCTTACTTAATGTATACTAAGCTGATCTTCTGTATATTAAGATAATCGAAAATGAATCTTGATGTGAATGGAAGGGGAGAGGGAGTGGGAAAGGGGAGGGTTGTGGGTGGGAGGGACGGTATGGGGGGGAAGCCATTGTAATCCATAAGCTGTACTTTGGAAATTTATATTCATTAAATAAAAGTTAAAAAAAAAAGAAGGAGGTAACTTTCTCTGAAGGGAGGAGTAAACTTCCACTTTGACTAGGACCTTGTCTAAATAAGATCAAAGTCAGCAAACTCAAAAGGCTTCAAACTCAAAAGGCTTCCATAGCCTTGCCAACTCATGACAGGCCTAGGGAGATTACTGATGCCATAAACAAGAGTGTCAATTTGTTAAGTCAACAACAGGAGTCACTGTGCACTTACTCCTCTTGTAGGATCTCTGTCCATAATGTGTTGTTCAATGTGAATTAACGCTATAACTAGCACTCAAACAGTACTTTACACTTTGTGTTTCTGTGTGGGTGCAAACTGTTGAAATCTTTACTTAATATATACTAAATTGTTCTTCTGTATATAAAGATAATTGAAAATGAATCTTGATGTGAATGGAAGAGGAGAGGGAGTGGGAGATGGGAGGGTTGTGGGTGGGAGGGAAGTTATGGGAGAGGAAAAAGCAACTGTAATCCAAAAGCTGTATTTTGGAAATTTATATTTATTAAATAAAAGTTAAAAAAAGGAAAAAAATAAGGTCGGAGTTTGTGAACTCAAGAGGCTTCCATAGCCTTGGCAGCTCATGACAAGAGCCTCGGGTGATTACTGACGCCATAAACAAGAGCGTCAATTGATAAATCAACAACGGGAGTCACTGTACTCTTGCTCCCCATGTAGGATCTCTGTCCTTAATGTGTAGAACTATGCGAATTAATGGTAAAACTAGTACTCAAATAGTACTTTATACTTTGTGTATCTGTGTGGGTGAAACTGTTGAAATCTTTACTTAGTATATACCAAGTTGATCTTCTGTATATAAAGATAATTGAAAATGAATCTTGATGTGAATGGGATGGGAGAGAGAGTGGGAGATGGGATGGTTGTGGGTGGGAGGAAGGTTATAGGGGGAAAACCACTATAATCCAAAAGTTATACTTTTGAAATTTATATTTATTAAATAAAAGTTTAAAAAATTAAAAAAATGGGATTTTAAAACAGATTTCAAATGCAACCAAAAACCCGTCACATCACAACTGCTTTTCATACATGCATTTGCTTAATTTTTCTTCCTTCGCTATCTGCATATGAATAAATGATGGAATTAGAAATAATGTAGCATTGCACAGATTAGATTCCTACCAGTGGTTTCTGGTGTTTGAGGCAGTTGTCTCTGCCCTTGGACTTGCTTGGATTCACTACCTTTCCCTCCCACTTCCTGGGTCTTTATGTGACAAGAAGCAAAGTCCTGGAGGCTCATCAAGAGCCATTGTGCATTTCACTGGGAACTTGAACTCTACCCTGCATGAATAAAAAACAAAAACAGCAATGAGAATGACACATTCCCTAAGAACTGATGAAAGCCGTACATTAGGAAGTTTCTGTACCAAACAGAAGGATAAACAAACACAAGCATTAAACTAACATCTGTTCACAGGATGAAGCCAGTCCAAAAAAAGGACCGACAGTGGCTTCTGCCTTGAAGAGTGAGCTTTCTTCCCTGCCTCAGAAAATTTTCTCTCCCTCCACTTACTCCCACAACCCCATATTTCAAAGTTGACCTTAAATTCCACCTTCTGCATGAAACCACTGCAGCTAAATTAATTTTTCTCTTCCCCTGAACTTGCCTATAGTGTTTTCCCTAACAACATCTTTCATCTGGGGACTTAATAAATCATCAAGTGCCTTGATATTGTGATTTAATTGCTTCACGGGTCTCCCACGGTTATTTTCACCCTGTACGCATCATCATGATACATTTCTGGAGGTCAAGGATGCCTCTTCCATAGCTTTCACGTTCCCCGCAGTGCCAAGCACAGAGCAAGCACAGTGAACAGGGAATCCAGTGTTGTAGGGCACAGGCACCCTATTGCTAGTGTGATTTGATTGATGCAGATCCTATAAGATCTGTAGTTGCAACCTTGAGAAGAAATTACTGAATGGCCCCTTTCGGCCCTCTGAGAAGTGACTCACATGTCCTTCCAGCTCCCCTCCGTGAGCGGGACTTTAAGGTACAGCTAACAACTGGAGTGCACCCAACATACTGGGTGTGGTTAGGCACAAAGGCACAGGCCTAGAACTAGAGTCTCATCTGCACAGCTTCTTAGCCATACGGCCAAGGCAAATAATTCAACTTGTGTGCACTGCTTTCCATTAAAAATAATGATAGCAGGTGGTGTGCTTGTGCGGTGCAGAGCTTAAGAATGCTGCTTGAGGCACCTGCTCTCCACATTTAAGTGTCTGGGTTTGAGTCCCCGCTCTGCTTCCAATATGAGCTTCCTGCTAAGGCACACCCTGGGTGGCAGCAGGTGACGGATCAAGTACTTGGGTCCTTGCCACTCTCATGGGAGATGGAGGTTGAGTTTCTGGCTCTTGGCTTTGTTCTTCTGGTGCAGCATTTGGGGGAGTGAACCAGCAGATGAAAGCTCGCTCTGTGTGTGTGTGTGTGTGTGTGTGTAGCTCTGCCTTTCAAGTAAATTACAATAACAATCATTACAATGATGATTATAGCACTTCCCATGATTGAAGCCCTGTTCTAAATCCTTTTTTAAAAATGATTTTATTTATTTATTTGAGAGGAAGAGTTACAGAGGGAGAAACAGAGAGAAAGGTCTTCCGTCCATTAGTCTACTCTCCAAATGGCTGCTACAGCTACAGCTGATCTGATACGAAGCCAGGAGCTTCTTCCGGGTCTCCCACATGGGTACAGGGGCCCAAGAACTTGGGCCATCTTCTACTGCTCTCCCAGGCCATAGCAGAGAGCAGGATGGGAAATGGAGCAGCTGGGACTAGAACCAGCACCCATATGGGATGCTGCACGCAGGTGGAAGCTTATCCTAATATGCCACAGTGCTGCCCCCCCCCCCAAATTCCTTAAATGTTTCAATTCATTGAATCTGCACACCAGCCTTAAGAGGTGGGCAGCATTAGTACCTTTTTTTTTCTTTTAACAGGTACACATACTGAGACAGAGAGAGGATAACTAATCTTCTCAGAATTACAGAGCTAAGCAGCAACAGCAGAACTCATATCCAGGTAGGCAGAGGTTGCAAGTACAATTGTGAAGGTGCATCAGTGCTCATAGAGTTTACCTCGCAGGGCCGGCGCTGTGGTGTAGCAGGTAAAAGCTGCTGCCTGCAGTGCTGGCATCCCATATGGGTGCCGGTTCGAGTCTTGGCTGCTCCACTTCCGATCCAGCTCCCTGCTGATAGCCTGGGAAAGCAGAAGATGGCCCAAGTCCTTGGGCCCCTGTGCCCACATGGGAGACCTGGAAGAGGCTCCTAGCTTTGGATCAGCACAGCTCCAGCCATTGTAGCCATCTGGGGACTGAACCAGTGGATGGAAGACCTCCCTCCCTCTCTCTCTCTAACTCTGCCTTTCAAATAAAATAAATCTTTTTTAAAAATTCCCTTCTTTAAAAAAAAAACAGTTTATCTCACAGGGTTATGTTAACAATTAAACACATTTTAGAATGCATTAAACAAATATATTTTAAAAATATATTTAATATCCAAATTAAATATTACATTTTTAAATGGTTGTCACATAGCAAGCACTGAATAAAAACTCAATGTATTATGTCTATACATAAATACATGTGTGTGTGTGTGTGTGTGCATGCACTATGATTTAGGTCTTAAAACCCTAACAAGTAATTTCAAAAGAAGTTATCCAGCTAGAACTTAATATGTACCAATAACATCTCTATTCAACAGAGGAAAGCTTACACTCTTTATGGGAAATAAAAACATTTGTGAAAAATTAGGGAAACCAATGCTAAGAGCAGTGCTAAGTGAGGAAGAGCTTCATGCAGCAGGTGCCAAGCACAGATGGCCTTGTTCTCCCCAGAGTGTTAGCTGATGGCCATCCAAGCAGGTACCCAAAATGACACCGATGTGAATATTTCACAGCCCTCACTTGGGCCAACAGCACATCAGTGGGAGACCTGCATCTAATGAGGAAGCCCAGAGGAAGCACCAGGGAGAAAAGGGGCCCAGGCCAGGTGGGGCCAGAGCTCAAGGACAGCTTCCAGAGGAGGCTGAGCTAGCGGTCCTCAATGGGGCTATTCATAACGCACTTGGACATCCATCCTCCAGTTAGGAGTAATGATGCAAATCAGAAAAGCTAACAGTATTAATAGTGCATCCCCTCCACTCTGTTCTCATAGGGGCCCAAATGTTCTATACATTAATAATTGAGTCTGCTCCAAGCCCTCAGAAGTGTTGTGAACCAAAAGAGCAAGGTATGTGAAAACAGTTCAAATCATCACTGTTCGTTTCTTGACCTACATTCCTTTATCGTCTGTTTCTTTCACACAACCCAGATATTAAATGGCTTTTAACTTATTTTGCTACAACACAGGGACTATGTTAGTGCACAGTTATTAGGTAATGGATGCAAGCATTGGGTCATTCAACCCACAAACTTCCATTGTACATATGATCAAATCAGGGCTGTGTTTTAGGCATAGAAATAGGTCCACAGTCTAATGAAGACTAATGAAACATCCATGAGCCTCTCATGAAACAGATACCACGCACGGGTGGGTAGGCTACAAAGGAGGACATGGCCAACAGCGCTAAGTGGAGAGAATTCCAGAAAGGTTCCTGAGAGCAACAAATATTCCCTGGAAAACTTGCTGGCAGGTTCCCCAAGCATGCTACTGCCCCAGTGCTGGTCAGCACTTCTGTCTGGACAATCTCCCTTGCCCTGACTTTCATGCTGAGCCTCCTGCTTTCCATGGTCCTTCTTACAATTCCATCGATGGTATCCCTGTTCGAGCCCTTTAACGTGGGTGTTGAAGGGGAGGTGTTTTCCTCTGGTTTGGGCCAGGGCTTCTCATACCCCACTGTGTGGGACAATTGCAGAAAACTGAAAGCCATACAGGTGTCCCAGCCGTGCCGATTTGCAGGTTTGGGGCCCGAGGATATGAGGCCTATGTTTTCTCCAGGTGGTGCAGATGCTCCAGCCAGGCAGAGAAGCAACTAACCAGGGCTTCATTCTTCCAGCTGCTCCTGGTTACGATCGCTCCTTTCACATCATTCCCCTCTCCTTGGATTCCTGAATTTCCTAGAAACAGTCCTAGACCGAGAACACGGCCCGGACGCAGACTTCCCCACTGAAGATGCCAGGCCATGCCTATCAGCAGCCAGCACACACATCTGAGCTCCAAAAGTGCCCATTCCACGCTCCCTGCTGTGTTGATAAAGGGAACCTGCACAAACCTCGATCGAAACCATCCTCTGCTTTAAGAGCCTGCTCTCAAGACAACCCGACCTGTGCAGTCCACTGTGCGCTGCTACTCAGCTCCAATCTTGAATTCCACCCAGTGTAACCTCAGCCCTTGGTGATCCTGAGTGCTTCATGTATCCCAGGTGTGCCTTGCTGACATTTTTCTCAACAGCATGGCTAACTCTGTCCTCTAATCTGGAATGTCATTCTGACTCCTGACTTTACAAATAAATCCCTTTTCTTGTTATCAAATAACTATTCTGCTCTCTTGGATTGATGATGACTCTTACATGAACCAACTGTCAGCACTCTTGCAATGGCTGTACTTTGAGTATTAATAATACCTCCTTAAATACATTGGAATAGCAGTGACTTATATTGGCATAAGCAACTGTAGGACTTGGGCATAAGCCTCTTTTGAATTTGTTTAATCACACACTAAATATAAATATTTCCTGCCTCTCTAGGTTGACTTCAAGATTAAATATATGACAAGCTCCTAGTCAGTGACAAATAGGTAATAACCATTACTGCTTCTATTAGCATCTCCAGTGAACAAGGAATGTTACTTTATAGTATTTCATGTCCACAATGCTTTGTGTACCAACTCTCAGCTGTGTACACAGAGGATGTTCCATAAGTAAATATTTGGTCTATAAAGTTGAAAATTGTAGCAACTATGGAAAAATGCTGAAAGCTTAGTTTTTGTAGAAATATAAACCTGATCCATTAAAAGGAGTCTCTAATAATGGCTAACAAATTGGTCCGCATAGTCATTTCAGGATTGAAACTGTTAGAATTCCCTGTGTTTAACTTACTTTGTTGTAAGGCAAATTGCTAGTCTTGGGCACTATAGAAAGCTTTTCAATTCTTGGAAGAAAATGAAAATCCAGAGTTTACTATTTCTTTTTTTTCTTCCTAATCTTGATTAATTTTCTAACAAAAAAAAAAGTTTACCAAATATTTAAATATTTGCTCCATTTCTACATATATTATCTCTTCTCGGCACACAACATTAAATGATGATTATAACTGATGGAACACTCAAGTTCTTAAAGACCATCCTTTTTCAGTAATATCTGCATCCTTCCTTTTGTTTATCATTCACAACTTAGGCCAGCATCTACAACCATGAATGAAAACTAGTTATTTGTGAAATATTTAAAAATGAAGTAAAACAAAAAAGTGTTGTTAGTCCAAGCTTTTCACATATACTAATGAAAAGAAGATCTTTACTTTGTAGTATATATTTATCACTCAAGTAATGAAATTTACAATCTTGAAATGATCTAGTAGCCAACATTAAGGAAAATTAACTCAGACATATTAACAAAATACGTTCAGCTATTTTTAGAATCTGAATTCCATTTGGCGTTCCATGTTGTTACCATTAGTAAGCAACATAACCAGAAGAAATCTACGAAGCAACATTTGCACAATGAATGAACAAATAATTGCAAATGAATTCATGAAATATGCAATAATGCTTCAGGATTTTATAACTCTACAATTCACAATTTATTTACTGTCACCCACCGTCAACATTTCAAAATGGATTAATAAAGCTTTTCATTGTTTCAAAATGCTTGTGTAATTAGTTTTAAATTATTTTTCTTTATAAAAAGAAAAATCAATTGTAGTAGTTACCAAAATTTTGTACAAATAATTTCACACACTTTAGAAAAAGGACAGCAGGAAAAAAATATTTCAACTCCTCTCATTAAAGAATCTAATACTGCTCTAATTCCTTTCAATTTTTCTGTTAGAAATAACTTGGCCTGCTTTTTTAAAATGTCTCAGCTCTGAATGAAATCTCATTTTTCAATTTTTCCTTTTCAACTCCTGTGTGCATTGGCTTATTTTTTTCAGCTTCTTCAGAACTAAAAAATAAACTGTTTCCATTTAGCCAAATTTTCTAACTCAGAACTATTCAATTTGGCAGTGATGAACAACTTGAAACAGCCTGGTTCACACTGTGATGTGCTATAAGAATGAAGTATAC